>NW_006437828.1:12904198-12904515 GCF_000325575.1 Pteropus alecto | reverse complement strand
GGCCGAGGGCCCAGCTCAGAGGCAGGACGGGACGAGGAGCCCCGAGCGCCCTCCGCCCGCCAGGCCGCCGAGGGGCTTCGGCGCAGAGGCCTAAGGTCACTTTCTCAGTCGCGCTTTCTCCGCGGCGGCTGTCATTCGGCGGGGACCCGGGCTCGCTCTTCTTTTTCTCTCTGCGGGTCACTTGTCCACAGCGGGCCTGTCCCCACGGGAGTAAACGTCAGTCTGCTGCAGAGAACCCCTCGTTGGAAGCGGTGACGGCGCAGGCCTGTCGCCTGTCCCCCGACAGTCTGCACATGCCCGGAGCCGACGGCGGCGGG
>NW_006437828.1:12900973-12904124 GCF_000325575.1 Pteropus alecto | reverse complement strand
TTCGGGGATCAGACTCGCTGTCCCGGGCGCCCAGGACATTGAGGGCATGGGCGTGTCACGGCCACTAGGCACGCAGGACGCCTGCGGGACACTCCCGGGACAGGCGGGCCCTCCCATGAGGCCCCCCTGTCCCTGCAGCGGGGCGGCGTGCTGGGGGGCAGTGCGAGGCAAGTCCAGAAAACAAACTGACCCAGGGGCTGGCACTGTCGCGCCTTCAGAACAGCGCTGGGCCCGATCTTCAGACCCGCTGCCATTGAGAGACGCAGGCCCCTCCTGTTTGAGTCCGCAGCTCCTGCAGACCCCGGCCGTCCAGGACGCGGCCGTCACCGGGGCCCGCAGGCCGCCGCGGACGGCGGGTCGCTGGAGCTCGGAAGTCACACGCGGGACCCCGCACGCTGCCTCCAACACGTCTGGGACGATCCCAGGGTGCAGAGTCAGCCTAAAACGCAATGCACAGGTAAATGTGCAAATGCAGCGGGACCCAGAGGTGGGCTCTGCCCGCGGACAGAGAGCGGCCCCCGGGAGGGAACAGGTGCGGGCGACGAGCGCCAAGGGCACTTTCCGCACCTGCTCCGCCCCGGGCGCCGCACGCAGGCGCAGCACTGCCTCACCTGTGAGGGCCCCGGGCACCCTCCCGCGTGTGGCCGCGGCACAAAAGGAAGGCAAAGAAATGGGAGGTGACAGGTATAACGGGGGTCATGTTGGTTTGGGGGACTGTGGAAGGAGCTGATGCATGTGGCGACACAGAGCAGGAAGTTTAGGGACAATAAACTACAACTCTACAGCGCTCGAGGTCCTCGCCCAATATCAAAAGGTCTCACCTCAAAAAGAAACACTGTCTAGAAACACTGCAGGAAAACGTACGTTTGCTTTTCTGTAATTCAAAGTTAGGGTTCAAAACATTTTCTCTGACAATTTAAAATAAATTTAAAAATTAAATTTAGTGACTACTGAATAAGTGTATTTTTTAGATGTATTTATTCCATTCCTTTCAGCTTCTAGCCTTGAGGTCAATGTAACGTTTTTTGTTTCAAACAAACGTTGCCAAGAATTTGAGCTACGTGCTCTTGCTGACGGTAACAGTGACTTTGTGTAATGTGGTATGTGCGATGTGGTTATTTTTCTTGCATCAGAAAGAAAGTTTCCGTGGGTGAGAACGTGTTCACTCTGTGATCTTCTGTGTGTATAAAGAATCTTATCAAGATAATTTAATGAATAAGAGAACAGACGAGCTGTGATACTACGGTTTAAATGATTTATGTCATGTTCAGTTAAGCATGACGCAAATAAAACATTTAATCTATATGATTATAGAAAGAATAGAAGTATTTTTTGATTAAATTTTTATATAATAAAACAAGTTGTTTCTATACATCTTATGCAAGCCTATGTGATTTTAAAATAGTGCTGGATCTGAGAAAGAGTTATAAAATTATTGTAATAGGTATCTCTAAAAAATACACAAATATAATAGGAAGAATGGGAAAATGCCAGTTGGATTAATTTAGCCAGGGTCTTTCTCATTCTTAGTATTTTGACTGCATTTTGAATGAGGAGATATCGGGCAAGGAAAAAGGTGTGTGTGTGACTGTGTCCTGGAATGTCACGGCTCAAATGTGGACGCGTTTGCGTCGTGTTATACAATAACATCTTGATAACGAGGAATGAACGAGCCTTTGAGTATGCTGAAAATCAGGGTGGAAGCAGGCTGGCCGCTTAAACCGCCCCGAGAAGCTGCTGGAAAAGCTGTGTCCCTGTCGGGCGAGGGCAGGGCCAGGCCGCAGGCCGGGGGTCTTCCTTCTGACCGCAGAGGCCACCGCTCACTCAGCAGCGTGCGGACTGGCAGGCCGGCCGGGCGGGCCTGGGGCGGGGGACGCCGCGGTGGACACGGCACAATCTTCCCACGTCCTTGAAGCTCACGATCCGCCGGAGAGTGAGAGGGACGGAGAGTGACATGTCACAAACAGCAAACAAGTGAAGACGTAGCTGGCCCGTTCCGGTCAGTGCTGCGAGCTGGGGCCCAGCTCAGGAACCCCCTCTGCTGGTCCAGCGTTTGGGCCCCAGGTCGCTGGGGGAGGGGCAGACACAGCACGAGTGACTCAGATGTTGTTCCCTATTTGTCAACACACAATAGCGAGAGGAGAAAACGCCCGCACCCCGGGACGGTCACCTCGGTTCAGAGCTGGACCCTCTGTGTCTCCCAGGAGCCGTGTGGACGGGGCTGCCGGGCGTGGCCGCGGGACGAGAAAGGGCCAGACTTCAAGGACAGAGGGTCGGAGACCGATGGCTGCGACATCTGCCTCCTCCGCTCAAAGTTGGCTTCTCTTCTTCCTCTGACTAAAAAACACACGAAGCTGCTGCTTCTCTCTCAGAAACGAAAGACGCTCCTTCCGCCGCCCCTTCCCCCGCCGGCCACTCCTGGGGGCTCTCAGGTGTCAGCTCCGCGGCACTCAGGGTTCTGAGACGACCTCGCTCAGGTGGCGCCGCAGAAGATCTAGCTGGGGTCCCCCACGGAGGGCGTCTGGATCATGGCACAGGCCCTGGGGTCTGCTTCCACTCCTGCTCCTCTGACACGGGAGCCCCAAGGGCCAGGTGCTGGCCAACGGCCTGCGTTGGAGTCAGCATAGAAAACAATGGATTTGAAGCTGCTCAGTGGGCACCAGAACCATGGCGCCGATGCTGATTGTATTCATGATTTTTTTTATCGTAGAGTAATGCTCTCACGTGACACGTGGACTTGAATTTCTTTATCTCCCAGTGTGTCGCTCTAGTTTCGAGTGAGATGTCACTCTAGTTTACGTGAGCGGGCGTATGCTGCGGACCGAATCGTGTCTTCCCGCACGTCTGTCACTGCGGTGAAGCCTCACACCCAGCGTGACTGACCGTGGAGAAAGGGCTTAGAGGGTAACTCAGGGCGAACCAGGCCTCAGAGTGGCCTAAGAGGGCTGTGTCCTCATGAGAAGGGACGCCAGGGCTCGCCCTGCCGCGTGAGGGCTCAGCAAGCAGGTGGCCGGGAAGAGTCCTCAGCAGGAGCAGAATCGGCCAGAACCCTGGTCTCGGACCTCCAGCCTCCGGAGCTGCGAGGAACAGGGGTTCGCACTCGACATTCGTGTGTTCACAAGATAAAAATGTTCGCTGATGAACGACACGC
>NW_006437828.1:12893197-12900817 GCF_000325575.1 Pteropus alecto | reverse complement strand
GGTCCCCCACGGAGGGCGTCTGGATCATGGCACAGGCCCTGGGGTCTGCTTCCACTCCTGCTCCTCTGACACGGGAGCCCCAAGGGCCAGGTGCTGGCCAACGGCCTGCGTTGGAGTCAGCATAGAAAACAATGGATTTGAAGCTGCTCAGTGGGCACCAGAACCATGGCGCCGATGCTGATTGTATTCATGATTCTCTTTTATCGTAGAGTAATGGTCTCACGTGACACGTGGGCTTGAATCTTTATTGCCCAGTGTGTCGCTCTAGTTTAGAGTGAGATGTCACTCTAGTTTACGTGAGCGGGTGTATGCTGAATCGTGTCTTCCCGCACGTCCGTCACTGCGGTGAAGCCTCACACCCAACGTGACTGACCATGTTGAAAGGGCTTAGAGGGTAACTCAGGGTGAACCAGGCCTCAGAGCGGGGCCCTGGCCTAAGCGGGCTGTGTCCTCATGAGAAGGGACGCCAGGGCTTGCCCTGCCACGTGAGGGCTCAGCAAGCAGGTGGCCGGGAAGAGTCCTCAGCAGGAGCAGAATCGGCCAGAACCCTGGTCTCGGACCTCCAGCCTCCGGAGCTGCGAGGAACAGGGGTTCGCACTCGACATTCGTGTGTTCACAAGGTAAAACTGTCGCTGATGAACGACACGCCCATCGGGTCAAACGCTGGCAGACGCGACATCGGGGGGGACCGTGTGGCATGTCTGAGCCCCGGGCCGTACGGCCAACACTGCGGATGAGACTCCTCAGCATCACGGGCCGGGGGTGCAGGACCAGGAAGCGCCCAGCGCTATCGAGGGTTCGGTGAACAAGCCTGACCTACGGCAGAGGCAAACGAACGGCAACCCCGAAGCCGCCCTGCTTCGGGCACACCCCGAGAAGGCAGGTTCTCTGGAAGACGGATCCTGAGGAAGACGAAAGGCGGGAACGAGAAGACCGGGTACCACACGGAGGGAGCCAGAGGCCGGGTCCGCGGGGCTGAGCGGGGCCTCTGAGGACGGGGCGCGGCGGGCGTCCCTCATTCAGGGGCGTCGGCGCGGACTCGTCGGCCCATCACACACACTCGTCCGTATCCAGATCAATATGTGGGGGGATCCAGAAGATAGGAGGGTGCCATTGGCCGGGCCCCGAGCATGCCCTACTCTACAGGACAATAAATGACACGAGGGACTCGTAGGAGGAAGCCTGATAGACCGAGAGCCCGAAGGACTTCCAAGCCAGAGGACACAAGAAGAACTTAGTGGAATTCGCTTTGAACAGACCTGCATATCAGGATAACTTTGAGACAGCAAAATGGCACGTGTCGTGAATATTAATTAAAATTAAAACGTTATTTTTGCCAAGTATGATAATGATGTTGTAGTTAGGTTAAAAAAGTCTTTATTTTGGAGAGACACATATTTGTGGGTGAAAGAACACATCTGTGATTTGCTATAAAATACCTTATTTAAAAAAAATAAAAAATCATGACACAAAATATCGTTTGGTAAAAGGTCGGTCATGAGGCAAACAGGCTGCTGGGCACATGGGGTTCATGCCACGCCCAGCTCGGTCTTGTGATATCGGGAAAAAAACCAACAAAAAGGGAATACGCAGCTCCCACCTAGGCAACGAGTGGGCGAAAGACCGTTTCGAAAGCGGGCAGCGCGTGCGGAGCTGGGAAGGGCCATCGGGCCATCTCCACCCCGGCTGCGTTCGCCACGTACACGCGTTAGTGCCCGGGGCGCAGACGCGCTCGGGGCGAGGGCGCGGGGGCCTGGGCCGGGCAGGCGGGCTCCTGGCTCGTGTCGAAGACGACAGCTCTGGCCCGCCCTCCCCCGCTCGCGAAGGCCACTCAGAACCAAGCACGGCGACACCTGGACCAGCCCTCCGCCCCCCGGCGCCGAGCGGGCTGCATGGCGTTCGCATAAAGGCCCAACGATTTGAGTCCTGAGGTTCCCATCCTCTTGCAGCCTAGTTTGATGAGTATTTATTTTTGCTTTACCCTCATGTAAAAATTGTTTCGACTGTAAAATCACATACATCTGTATACAGGAAATAAATTTCTATTGAAGGGAAAAGAAGTAGTTACGTGAAATCAGTGAGTCTCCGCCACAGGCTCGAATCGGACCACCTCATATCTGTGCACTGAAGGGAAAAATTCGCCTTCGGGCTTTTGTAAAAACTTTCCGAAGATGCGATTTTATGAAAACAGACCTTTCTGACCCTGGCATTTGGCTACGAAGAAAGTAAATGTAATTCCTGCAGGAAGTTCCCGCTTTGGGCAAATTAGTTCCATGACGCCTCGGGACATTTAATCGGTAAAAACGGGACAACGGTCGTAAGTAGGTCAGACAGGCGCGGCGGCCCATCTTCTGCGGCTCCGTGACTGTTACGAGTGCGTGTCCACTGTCCTCACGCCCTCGTCTGCTCGGCTTGGCCGTGCGTGCGCTCCGAGCTGGCCACGGTCCCCGCACCCCACGGCGATCCATGCCCCAGTTTGCAAACGGTCGCGCTGCGGGCGATGCTGACTCCACCGCGCTGCGGTCCTGCTGGGTTGGCCGACGTCTCTCCCACACGCCTGCTCACAGCGGCCGCACGAGACTCGATTATGCGCGGCAGCCTCATTTCCACCCACGGAAGCTCTACCCGAAACCAAACATCTGAGTAAACAACAGTTGAAAAGGCCACACGCTTGGAGGGCACTTAGGTGAACGCTCAGCGCACGCGTGATAACCTGTGCGAGCGAAGAGACAGGCTGGACGCTCCCTCGGGACCACGTGGAACCCGGGCCTGGCGACCGCTTCCTACTGTCTGGAAATCGCTACTGTCACATCCTCATAAAACGGGCCGCACCTCGACCGCCCTCGGGAGCAGCGGAAGGAAGCCTGGGACGTCCCGGAGGACCGTCCTCCAGCGAGGAGCCTTAACGAGAAGGAGGAGCTCGGGTCGGGGTGTTGTTTTAAAAAGAAGCGTGACATTTTGGCTCAAATTTAAATGTGCCCACTCCTCACTGTCGCCGAATCCGCGGTCCTCTTTCGCACGGACGTGACCGACTGTCACCTGGCGCGGTCAACACCCGCCCCGTCTTCTCTCCCCCTCCTTGACTTTCCTGCTGTGATTTTTCCACTGGTTTATTTATTTATTTCCATGCCGCCTGTTTCCTTTATTTTCCCGTTTTTGGCCTCTGCCTCCTCGGTTTGCTTTACGGATTTTGGTAAGTCTCCGGAATTCCGTCCTCGGCCCTTCCCCCACCCTCCCTTCCTCGACCTCCCTGGGGGACAGGATGCACTCGCGGGACACCTGCCGGTGCTGGGAGAGGACGTGCCCCACCTCCCCCGTCTGCACGACTGAGCGACCACATTTCCAGCTGCCTGCGAAACACTGTGCACGACACCAAGGGCCCTACTGGACATCGTCCGAACGTCCACTTCCCTTCGAGACACAAGTCCTGTGACAATAATAATAATAACAATAGCAGCCGTAGTCGTAATGAGAAAAAGAACAAGAATACTTTGGCCGAATGTTATGAATAACTAGAAATATTGTTAACGTTTTTCTCATGTCTATGCCATAAAATTGGGGGGGGGGACCCACAAATGAGATGCAATAGGTTTTCTGAAAAGTTCTTTAGAAGTTCAAATTAATATGAATTAAAATATCAACATGGAATTTAAATTAAAATGCTTCATGGAAAATGGTTTCCCCATAAAAGTATTATATTCTTAAAAATTGCCATGAAAATACATAAAATCTAATTATGACAGATTAAAATATTTTGACTAATTTATCCTACTAGTGGGAAAATTTTTAATTTTATGAGCCCTGTCCACTGTCATTCGGTACCCTTCAAAGCCCACCGAATATAAAAGCACATTCTTTTTTAAAGGGTAGGGGGCCATGAGAGCTGTATGAAATTCATTCATTCATTTAAATATTTATTGAACACTTAATAAGGACAGAAAGTCTTTAAACCCAATAAAATTGATTTCAAATAGTGGATTTGGGAGCTGTGGCAAACAAAGGAAGAGACTGCCTGGTGGGTGGCATTTCGATGGCCTTCCTAGAAGGTCACCCACCTAGCCTCTAATGCACTACTTATTTACTTAAAAAAAAAATTATGGTGCCACTTCTCGTCAGGCACTACGCTAGGGACACGGTACAATTCAGTAAGAGGGTTGGGCAGAAGGATTTTGCAGGCTACAAGGGCAAGGCTCAGAGGTAGGTGTCAGTGGCAAGGAGCCGGGGAGGGCAAGGGGCGTCTGACCTAGGGACACAGGACAGTCCCAGAGTCCTGAGCGCAGGCAGAGGATGAGCTGGCAGGGCCTGTGGTCAGGTGGGGACGGTGGTCCTGTTGTAAGGTCCTAAGCAAGAGAAAGCCAGACCCATTTAAAAGGCATCAAGGAAACTTTTATAAGATTGTTTCAGGAATTGTAACAAATTCTGATGAGACACAAATGATACTATTTAACAAATGTCAACAGAAATAGGTCACCTGGGGATGCTAAAATATAGAAAACTGGTCAACTAAAATTTAGAAAGACATTAAAACGAAACCAAACTACAAATAAAATCTCCTTTAAACTCATTCCAAACTGCCTTGGAAATTTTTCTCCCCTCCACCCGCTGCCTTCCTTCTTTTGTGGGGGGGAACGTGGAAGGATATTTAGTTGCGGATCTGTGGTAAGCACAAAGGCTGCATCGCACATCCTGTAGAGACCTTTTGGATAGGAGCAGAAGCGACGCCTTTCTCTTCCTGAAACACCCAGCCCCCCACTAGCCCAGAGCCAGCACAGAGGCAGGGGACAGTGCTCACTGTCATACCAGCACCGTCATCAGTAACATAACAGGAGGTTTCAAAAACGTCCGCAGGTTATCGCTCTAAAAATACAACACGCAAAAGGTCGAAGTTTAAATAAATTAAATATATTAATTAAAATAAATGATAAACATGTGAAATACGGGAGTGAATGAATGCTTTTCTAACAATGGCATTTAAGTGTGTAAATGCTTGATTAGATTTTACTGCAACAACTTTATTTACATAAGTCTTCTTAATAAGAATTAGTAATAAGATTAATTACATAAGACTTCTCAATCTAATAATAGTTCTGATCTTAAAAGTGAATTTTAGTCAAGTTTTAATCACATGCTTTCATTATAGTTTTATTTATTTAATTTAAGCTTTTCGATGAATTTATTTGAATTCTTGAGTATAACTGAAAATTTCATACCAGCTCTGGGAGGATTGTTTTGAGGGCGCTTGTTTTGCTTTTTAAATTAATAATTCTATTCCTGACTGATGAAATAATGCATATTAAAAGCACAACTTTCACATGCTAGATAATTTGATAGTATATTCTCTTAAAATGATTTTAGGTCTTTAAAGCATTGTTGTTACTCGAAGTTATTTCTCACTTTCTAAACGCTAACATAGCTATTTCAGGACAATGTATATAAACAACATCCATAACACATCAGTAGCACGTAAACCCTGAAAATCTCATGTGGCTTGTGGCAGGTTCGGGCAATCGGTATCGAGTGCGCTGTCCTGTGCATAGCAGGGAGGTCCAGGGAGGTAGGACGGTGCACACATGCTCCCGAAGCTGTCCAGGACGTGGGTGACAAAGACTATGAGAGAGATGGTCATCTTTGTTAACTAATAATGTAGTAACTGTTACAAAAAGAGAGATTTGAGGTTCTCAGCCTAGTAATCTCCCCACCGCCCTGCCAGAAGTTTTACTTGGGCTACAGGTAACTTGTCTCCGTGTTTGCGATTGTTCTATAATTATCCAAAACTCCATTTGGTTTTCAAGTCTTTGAAACACACATTCACGGAGTCTGCTGGTCAGCCTGAGTCCGGCAGTTACTCTCTGTATCAACCTCCCTGGGGATCCCCACTTTTCCTTCTTCACGAGAAAGAACAAAGCGGGGCTCGATCCCTCGGGGATCCCCCGGAGCAGGAGAATAGTACGGGTGAGGTGGTGGAGCGGATGAGAAGCGGACGCCGTTCTCACGAACCGTCTGGGCTCCCCGAACGAGCTCGGCCCAGTTCCGGCTGCACTGTCTTAATCGTCATAACACCCTTATCAAAAAAATGTCAGTAAACATCTCCGGTTCCCAACACGCAATAGAACAAGGGAGTAAAATCATACGGCATGAAATGACATTCCCGAAGGAACTATAAAATGTTACTTCTTTAGAGAAATAATGTCCTACAAACTTCAAATGCGGAAATAAAATTTCCGAGTAAAGCAGTCTCGATTGCGCGATCTAGAAGGACGCAGTAATCGCAAACTTGTAGAAGCCAAACCTGCTCACACGAAGCTCGTTCTGGACGACGCACACATCTCTGACGGTCACGTGCTGCTCGGTGCGGCCCGTGTGCTCAGCAGTGTACCTCCGGAAGCCAGATGCATCAGTGTCCACGGGTGACACTTCACAGCTTGCAAAATACTGTCACCTGCACTATTTTACATGCTGAAGAGAGGCTAGCACCCCTGTGTTCACGGCAGCGCTAGTCACAATAGCCAAGATATGGAAGCACCTAAGTGCCCATCGACAGACGACTGGATAAAGAAGTTACGGTTCATATATGCAATGGAATATCACTCGGCCATTAAAAAAATGAAATCTTACCATTCGCAATGACATGGATGGACCTAGAGGTTATTATACTGAGTGAAATAAGTCAGGCAGAGAAAGACAAATACCATCAGATTTCACTCACATGCGGAATCTCAGGAACAAAAAGAACAAACTAATCGAAAACAGACTCACAGATACGGAGGACGATCTGGTGACGGCCGGAGTGGGGGGAGGGGGTTGGGGGCCTGGGAGGACGAGGTGAAAGGTTAAAGAAGAACAAATTAGTAGCTGATGGATGGTCACGGGGACGGGGAGCATGGGGGTGGGGAGCACAGCTCAGGGATGCAGTCAGCGGCAGGGTAGTGGCTGGGGGAGAGCCCGAGGGAAGATGGAGTCATCAGGAGATCGCTTCATAAACTATATGAATGTCTAACCCATGTGCTGTATACTTGAAACTAATAATAAAATGGAGAGAGAGAGAGAGAGAGAGCGAGTGAGCTGCATAGGGCAGTGGTTTAGAAGGTGGGCCCTGGAGCCAGGATACCCAAGAGGGCCACCTCTCCCACCTGCTGGCTGTGGGACCTTGAGTCTGTTCCTTGCCTGTGTTTTTCTGTCACCCCGTCTGTAAAGTGGGGATGGCGATGGCGTCCACGTCACAGGGTTACCGACGGGGCTAAGCGCATGGGCGAGGACACAGTGCCTGGCACACAGCGAGCCGCCCATGGACGTGGCCCGTTGGGTGATGGCTGCTTGTCGCTCGTGGGTGAAGACCCCAGGACAGACGTCCGTCCAGCAGGCTCCCCGGACCAGACTTGGGGCTCCCCGGGGCCGTGCAGACGGGACTAACGCGTGGGAAGCAGAGGCGAGCAGGCAGCACGTTGAAAACGCCGGGTCCGCTGCCAGGCGCATGGCCGGGACGCGCACAAGCTTCCCGACACCTGGCTCTGGGGTGGGTGCCGAGGGGCACGCGGTGTGCTCGCGTCGCGGGGCAGGTGGCGTGTCCCCCTCCCCCCGAGAAAGCGCGGACCGCGTGGCCGGGAGGAAGGAGGGCTGGGA
>NW_006437828.1:12877743-12892977 GCF_000325575.1 Pteropus alecto | reverse complement strand
CGCAGCCCCCTTCCCGCTCCCTGGGCGGACGCTGGAGGAGCGGACGGCCTGAGATGTGCTGTTTGTAAAAGTTCCTACGACTTAAACATGCTTCTCTTCCTCTCCGTCCCTCCCTAAGTTAAACGCGTGAGTGTCAAGACTCCACTGTGTCTGGCGGCAGCGACGAAGGGAACGATGCCCGCGGCGGCAGGACGAGGGCGGAGGGGCGCGCGGGGAGGACCCGCGGGGGGACGCGGGGCGGGCAGAGGCCGGGACCAGGTGGCTGCGACCCCGGGTTCCAAACGGAAGCAGGAGAGGGAGGGAAAGCTGACCCCTGACCCCGTAGCCGGAGCAGAAGCAAAATTAAACCTCGGAGCCGACATCCCCTCTGCCCAAGGCCAGGGTCCCAGGCGAGGGTCCTGCGTTCAGGCGGGACAGGGCCAGCCTGACTCCACAGGGGACGCTTGCGGGAGGCTCTCTGCCCGTAGCTGACTTTTAATCAAGTGATTGACTCAGCGGGGTTCTAAATAACGCCGGGGAGAACACTGACAAACGGGATGAACGCAGGGACAAGTCGCTGGGCCTGGTCACCCACGGTGCCGTCTGGGGTACAGAGAATCTACGTGCGCGCCGGGGCCGGTGAGGTCCCCGCGGAAGGCAGCAGCCTGAGACCCTCAGAGCAACCCTAGACGAACTGGGAAGATGAGACAGAAGTCCAGCTCCTCACTTGTAGACTGTCGATAACTATGTATTGAGTTAATGATTCATGAATTAAGTAACAGAGAGGAGAAATCGCTGGGAATTTGCACACTATTAGGTTAGGAGGACACCGACTCCTGTGTGGAAAGGTTCGCAGAGAGACCATCATCACGAACCCGCACGCGGCACGTGTGTGAGGAGTCAGGCCTCCCGCTCGCCTGCCCGCCGACCGTCTGCCCCCCCTGCCCCACAGTCCCGCGTGGCAGGTGCGGTGAAAGCGAGCCAGGCACTGAGCGGGAGAGAATTAGCATCATCCTCCCGAGGCCCACGCGGCCCACGCCCCTGAGCCTCAGGACAGGCACGGGCTGGTCACTAAGCCCCCCATCGTGAGGCTCACAGACGTTTCACAGAAGAGACGTTCGCATTTTCAGTGTCTCCCCGAGACCCTGCCCTCTCGGTACAGACTTGACCCCAGTAGAGACTGGATGAAACAGCAGTCTCAGGTGGCTGCCCTCAGAGTCAGCAGCTGAAGGCCCCGCCTCCACACGATGGGCTCTGGAGGTGAGGCCTTTGGGAGGTGATAAGGGTCGGAGGAGGTCACCGGGGGTCAGTGCCCTTGGTGGAAGAGACCAGGGCACGTCCTCACTCCGCCATGAGAAAATGTAGGCAGACGATGGCTCTGCAGGGACCGCGCTGTCTGGCACTTTGATCCCCACGTCCAGGAGCCAGGGCCAGGAGACGTAAGTGTCCGCCAGGTAAGCCGCCGGCCTGAGGGCTGGCAGGGCAGCAGCCCCGCAGGGTCAGACCATGGCGTTTCACGTGGCTGCCACTGCTGATGCTGGCTGCTTCTCGCTCAGTGCTTACCCACCTGGGACAGTAAAGTCCTGCACATGATTGTCTCAGACCCATTGCCTGCCAATGTCCCTGTCAGGCACAGTAATCGTCTACCACTGTGGCCTCAGTGTCTCAGCATCGATGACAAATATAGACAAAGCAGTAATCATTTGATCAGCATCTCTGTAAATATATGCCTGTGTGCATGTGTGCATCCATGTCCACGTGTGAGTTCGTGCATGTGCACATATATGTCTGTATGTGTGTGCATGCATACATGTGCACATGTGTGTATAGGAGCACACATGCACACACATGTGCACGTGTTTGCACATGCAGGAATGGTGTGTGTCTGTCTCTGTGTGCATGCATGTATGCACACATGTGTGTATAGGAGCACACGTGTGCACACACGTGCACATGTGTTTGAACATGTGTGAATGGTGTGTGCGTGCGTGTGTGTGTGCGTGCGTGTGTGTGTGTGCGTGCGTGTGCGTGCTGTCCTATGTGTAGATTCTGCTGGATCTGAAGAAACTCGGAGGGAACCAGGTCTGCGGTCTGGAGGGGAGCCTGCTAGCAGCGCTGACGTCAGGGCTTCCTCTCCGACTGCCCGCGTGGCACACTTCATCTTCGCCTTCGCCTTAGCTTCCCCCAGAATGACCCACGCGCTGCTTTCCTCCTGCTTGAATTTACAGTGTCTTCCTGTCACCCATACCGCGTTACTCACTGAATTAAGCAGCAGCCCTGCACGGCCCTGTTCTCTGCCCTCAGCCCTTCGCCGCCCAGTCACCCGGGGCGGCTCAGCTAACCGAAGTCTCTGCTTCTGAACAGCAGGCAGGTTCGCTCAGGCCAGCGAGGTGGGGTTGTTGCCAGAACAGTAGGTAAAGTCTGTATCCGAGGCTCTGGCTGGGCACACCCTGGGCACGCGCTGCGCCACAGTTCACCAGGCAAACGCTATTTCATTTTATTTCCTTCATATGACATCGAACTTGACAAATCGTCCGTAAATCTTTCGTACCTCGGAAGCGCACATGTGTCAAACGCGCTAATGGGCCGCGGGCCCCCCGCAGGGTATCAGCCGCCCCACGTGGGGGCTGCTTTCTGAGGAGGCCGACGCCGGCCCGTGCTGTGGGACCACACACGCTCACCTCCTTAGACAGAGGCGACACCCGGAAGGCGAGCGTGCACTTCGGTGCCCATATGATGGCCGATGTGGGCACAGAGACGCTGTGCAAATAAACGTAATAAAATTCCTTATCGAAAGTACAAGCTTAATGGCGTGCATCTGACATCTCTCTCCCAGCAAAGTTATCTTTCAAACTAATTATCCATGCAGCAGAAAGACTGAGCAATCAGCTAGGGCTACCTAGGAGTGCTTCTTGAATAGACATTCAAGTTTTCACACCCCATACAAGAAGACGCACCCAGTCCAAGGCCATGGCCAAAAGATAAAGAAATAAGAAACCGTGAGGACCGAATCGCGCAGGCTGTCAGGGACGAGCCGTGGGCGGGCGTGGGTCAGGGCACCTGCGGTGACGGGACGGAGCCGGGACCAGGAGCAGCACGAGGGTCACCAGGGCCTGCAGAGGCGCTGATGGGAGCAAATGTGACCATCTGGCTGCCTCTGCTTGAAACCTTCTTCCAAGCAGAACCTCTGGCTCTGCACAGGCTTCGCCTGTCCAGCCTCCGGCAGGCAAAGGCGCCTTGGCCCTTGGTGTCCCCGGAGGGCCGGCTCCAGGAGTCCACGGAAACCAAACCCGCCCACGCTCCAGTCCCTCCTAGGTGGGGGAGCATCCGCGCACACCCCACGTGCGTCCTCCCGTGCCCTAAACCCTCCTGGATCACTCACGACCCCCAGTGCGGTGTGAGCGCCATGTAGACAGTTGTCACTCTGCATTGTCCAGGGATAATGACAAGGAAAAAGGTCTGTCAGCGCTCAGTACAGACCCACCACTGTAGGTCATCAGCAGCAACGTTACCCCCCCTCTGCCCCCCGATATTTCTGATCCGCTGTGGATTGAATCCGTGGAGGCAAACCCCGCAGACGCAGAGCGACTATATGCCGACTATCCGTCACTCAGGAGGGCGCCCTGGTGAAAAAGCGAGGGCCTCCGTCCGCACGGCCGAAGTGTGAGCTTCTGCTAAGAACGTATATGCACGTGTTTAAAACTAGCAGATTGTGCAAAACTCGGTATTTCACTTGAATCACCTAGCGCAGAAGAGCCCAGCAGACCCAGGCCATCTCTTCCACTCATCATCATAGATCCCCCCCCGGCCCCGCCCCAGACAGCTCTCCTGAGGGCCAGACGAAGAGGAGAGTGACGTGCGGGTCAGGAAAGCGGCGTCAGCGCAGCGGCCGCCTCCGCCGGGAGAGCCGTGTGCCCCTGACGCACTCCGTCCCCGTCCACAGTGACGGGAGTGACTGAGCCAGGGACAGGGAGGCCTGGGAGGGACCTCCGAAGGCCGAGTGCTTTCATTCTGTTCTCTAACTGTGCTGTCACGAAGTCCCTGTCTGCTGGGGGCCCTGCTTGTCACCACCCCCTCCCTGCAGCAATGACTCGTCCTGGCCTGGAGCTCTCCGCCCACGGGGGATGCAAAGTTTCAGCCCTGGCTCCTGTAGTGCGCTCCAGGGCATGTCAGATTCTTCCAGACTGGGGCGCGGCCTTTCGGGGCTGTTTTACATCAAAAGGAAAATGAAGTGTTTGTGATACCCATTTCCTCGGAGGGAACCGAGTCGCGCAGTCAGTGACTTCCCGAGGGCCCCGCGGCTAGTGGGTCCGGTTCCAACCCGGGCCTTCAAACTTCAAATTTACTGTTCGTTCAGTTAAATTACATCTGCTTTGCTTTGGCTCGACACCAAAATAACTTGCCAAAATGATCACGATGAAAACTATATTCATGAATTTTAAGCGGGTCGTAGGCTTATTTATCCTTGATGCTATTTATTGATTTAAAAGTTGACGGTATTAAAACACGAAATTTTAGACAATTTGGAAACATGCAAAGCTGTTCCGTGTGAGGGCGAAGCGGGTGACACTCATGAGAACGCGTCTGAATGGGCGCGTTCACACCTGATGGGCAGTCTTTCCCTCGGCTTGATGATGGCTTAGTCTACACAGGGGAAACAGACAACTTTAAATGACACAATTTCATTTGAATGACTCTCGAGTACTTAGCATCCCCATTTAGATGTAGATTTTGAAATTTTTCCTAGCTTGCCAAATAATGTGCAGATAGTCTATCTTCTTCACATTCATTCCATCCAGAATCAAACCGCGCTGTTTGAAGTCAGTTTGGGCAGCGACTTAAGAGGGAGCACAGAGTCAGGATGTGGCTGCGGCCAGGCGGCCTCGCCTCTCCTGGGTCTGCAGGTCAGACTCCGAGCCAGCTGCCCTGTTTCCAGCAAAGCATTCGTGGGCCTCACCGTGCCCACGTGTTTCGGGCAGTTCTAAATGCTCTATTTGAAACGTGGAGAAAATCTTGGCCAAATTTTACCTTGAACTGCCTGTGGAATAAGGTGCGGTAAACAAGTCCATTTTAGAACTCCCATTTTTAGATCCAGGCAAGCTTCCCTTAGAAGGGCCAACGTGACGGGAGTGTAAACAGGTGTATCCATGGAGGAAACTGTATCGAGGGTCCTCAAAACACTAAAAATAGAGCTGCCGTGTGACCCACGTTCCCACTGCTGGGCGTGCATCCAAAGAGAATACAGTCTCTATCCCACAGGGATGTCTGCGCACCCACGGCCATCACAGCGTGAGTCACAGTAGATACGGAAACAGCACGCGTGTCCATCGACAGAGGAGCGAATAAAGTGTCATAGGAGTGTAGATACAGACAGATACAGATCGACAGATCTGGGTGCACACAGGTGCAGGTATATAGGTAGATATGGAGACACACACACACACACACACACACACACACACACACGGGACACTATTCAACCGGAAGAATGAAAAGGAAACCGTGTCATTTGCAACGACGCGGATGAACCCGGCGGGCATTTGCGAAGTGACTCAGATGATGATGATGTATGATCCGCTCTGTATGGAATACATGTTTTTAAAAGCCAGACTCACAGAACAGAGGACTTAGTGGTGGCTGCCGGGGATGGTGGGTGAGGACGACGGTCGACACTGGTCAAACCTCACAAACGTCCATGTGCGAAGTGAGTTCTGGGGACCTGAGGTGCCGATTGGCATTCGCATCAACAATACTGATTTAGGGCATGAAAGTTGCTCAGAGAGCAGACCGTTAGTGTTTGCCCTACGCAGACAGAGGTGCCCCGTGAGGGGACAGAGGTGTTGACTCACCTCGCGGAAGGCGTCTCGCCATAGGTATGTGCCTCAGACCATCGCCTCGTGCACCTCGACCTCACACAGCGTTCTATGCCAATGACCGCTCAGTAAAGCCGGGGCACACAGAAGAATCGACATGATTCCAGTCCGCCTTTTGAAGTGAAATGAGGTTAGGTATTCACTATAAACCAGTTTTCTGGTTTCATTATAGAAAATGTGTGGGTGGGTTTGGGGAGTCACTATTTTGATGCCATCATTTGGAGAGCATTAAAACTGAGTGACAATAATCTGATTCTACCTGGAAAAATGAAGTCACTGTTCTCGGCTTTTTACCTAAACGAGTGGCCTCAGGACTAATTCTACCCAGTCATTGAGTTTAAGGACTCAGCAGTCTAATTGTCCCTCCGACTGTATAAATTATTGGAAACTGTTCTACACATCATCAAATTAATGTCTGACTCTAAGCTTGGGCTCCTTTCTGTAAAATGAGCGTGTGGCTGACCCGTCTGAGTTCTTGACTCCCCAGACACTGACAGTGAATTGAAATACTCACTACAAGGTGCCATCCCAAGATCTATCTTTCACAGGTAGCAGTGTGACCTCAGGGGAGGGCCCCAAAGTCTCCAAGCTTGTTTTCATTTTTCCAAAATAGGGAGGGGGCTCCACATAAGTTCTAAGATCAGCTTCTGTCTTCATTCTTTTGTTTGGTGGCGTAGCCGGAAATTTCTAAAGTGAGAGTCTTTTCCGTCATCCAAGAAGTCCGTTCAGATTTGTGACTGGTGAAATGGGATGGGGGTAAAGGATTATGTGGGAGTACGTTACAGTAGCTAACATGAGATGTCTAATACAGACTATCCGATCTCTGGCCAATAAAGGCGGCATCCAATGTACATTTAACGCCGTGACCAACACATGACTTAATCACGCTTTGCCTGAAACATACCTCAGACCCTGGTGTGCCCAGGGACGGTCCCGATTTAGACCTGTTGTTACTATGCTTAGTTTAGCATTTGAACAAGAGCCCTCCAAAATTTATCATTTGGAAGACGAAATATATGGTATTCTGTATGTGATAGATAAAAAAGTGTCACCTGAGAGAAAATGCCTGTCTTTACTATTACAGTGTATGTGAATATGAGTGTGTGTGTGTGTAAAACAGAAAAACCATACTGTGTGTGTGTGTGTGTGTGTGTGTGTAAAACAGAAAAACCATATCTAAAAGGAAGTTCGACTTGATTTTTAATTTAAAGGTATGAAGTTTCCTTTAAAATAAATTATGAAAGGAGAGTCATTATTGAGAAAATTATACAAATTTAGATCTATTTGCAATAGGCAACCGTCTCAATGTTTTCTCCACTTTTCTTCTAGATCTTTCCTATGTAAATGCTGTTTCCTTAGATGTCGCTTTGGAGCGATCGGCCAGGACCAAGCACTGTGCATTTGCTATTCTGCTCGGCAAGCACCTGCTGGGGCCGGCGACTCTCCTCTACCTTGTCACTCTAACTGACAGCTGGTGGCCTTTGGAGACAAACCGCTATCTTGATGGCGGTGGGGCCCTGAGTTACGGCAGACCAACCTGTGAAAACACCTGATCTTTGTTCCACTCGAGTCTCTCTCGAGAGAAGAAGCGTGGCCTCCGCAGTGCACGGCTGTCCTCCCAGGCGTCCCTGGGGGCTCCCCCGTCACCGTGGCGATGGGGTTGCAGCGAGAGCCTGAGGCGGTCCCTTGCCCACCTGCCTCTAATCTCTTTCTTCCTCTTCGGTCATCACCTTTACTTATCTGAATTTTAAGACTCTCTTAAAACTGAACAATTTTAGTACAATCCTCATGGATTTCTTTGCTCACTAAATCTGCTTCTTTTTGTTGATAAAGTTCAGTAAGCGGAACCCTTGGCCACTGAGTCTGCTGAACTGTTGTGACCTATTTGCAACACCTCGTGTTTAGATACAATAAAATTACATAACAGTGTGGGGCATAAATTTGACACGATAAATATTTGTTGCATGATAAGTGAATGAACACAATAATACATTTTGTATCCCAAATCACAAATATTTTCTTTTCTTATTTTGAGATGGAAGATAATGAACATGTAAAGCACTGATTTTAAACGTGGTAAGTCTTAAAATTAGTTTCTTACAAACAAATACGAAGAAAAAACAAACAAACAAAAAAACCCAAAAAATGGACCTCTAAAAGATTATTTTCCCCAGCACTTCGCATGCACATTGAATAAAATTTAAGTGACATCGGAAGTAATCAGATGAAGTGATAAGCAGTGGAGATGCCACAAGATGGCAGCAGTGAGTGTGGCCCGCGCTGCCCGCGTTGCGCTACCGCGGAAATGTACACTAATAAACGTACAAAGCAAACGTGGAACGTGCGAGTCTGGGATAAAATATTCGAAAGCGCTTTTGCTGCGAACCCTTGCCTTAGGGTGGGGCAGACCGGTGGGTGTGCCAGCCAGACGGGGACGTGTCCCGAAGAGGCAGTTGGCGATCGTGCGTCAATTATCCTACGTTTACGACGTTTTCATGGCAACTAGCCTCGATCCCAAGTGATCCCTACGATGACATCGCTGCCCCTCTCTGAACAGCCTTTCATTTGTCCGCGATCCTCAGGAGGTGACGCTGACGGAGTTACTGGCAGCTCCCGCCTGGCTTGGTCTTCGCCGTGACTTGCTTCCCTGCTACGTGATGCAGTTCGATTTCCAAAAAAATTAGAAGAGCCATACGTTTATTTTATAAACTAGGTCGTTTAAGTGGATGCGTTAATTATTCGATGCATTAATTTTTTAAAATGCACATCACATTCAAATAAAAAAGGTGTCGGGCACACTGTGCGACACAGTGTGAGCGAGCGTGTGCGCGTGTGTTGTAGGGCGGGTGCGCGGGGCTCCCTCTCATGACCCGGTGGCCTCGGTGGCCCTGGTGGCCCCTGGCCCACTCAGCGAACGTCGCCTATCAAATCTGTCTCGGAGAGAAGGTGAGGAGCTTCCGGTGTGTGATTCAGTCGATAACTTCTCTTTGAACACGACGTATGTAAAAATCGACAGTTTCAGTGAAATGTTTATGACCTACCCGAGCGAAATGTGAGGAGAAACATCACTAGGCTTGCACGTAACTATGGTCAGCGTTCCACACTCGGGTTTCTACCCACGAATACATAACAGCAACGGACGGTGTTAGCAGCGGGGGGCCTGCGTGTGCCCAGCACCGGGCTGAGTGACCGATCACAATGACACAGTGAGGGCAGATACTATCATCACTATTTTAGACATGAGGAAATTAAAGCTTAAGACTTTTTCATTCGTTTAATCATTCCCCTCGTCTTAAAAATGTTACACCAGTTACAGTGATAAAAATGAACGAGGAGATGTAACTTGACGATTGTCGGGCAGAATGTGAGTGTGTAACTCATACGGCGTCCAGATCCCGCGCTTTGCCCCGTGAACTCCGCTCCACGCTTGTGTTCGGGTCACCGTGCCCTCTCGTCGCTCTGGAAGGACGGTGGCCGTCCCCTCCGTGAGGTGCGCGCCTGCGCCCTCCTGCTCCAGACCCGACCTCAGAGCAGCTCCGCAGCTCGCGCTGTGACGCCCTGAGCACGGGGCGACACACACCTGCTACATCCGCTACATCCGGCGGTCCCTGCTTCAGTTACTTATTATCGTTAACGTTGCGCTAAACTGCTTCCCCTTTCAAATTTTAAAGCTCTTTCAGTCTAGTGCCTTGGGACGAAACCCGTCACGCCCTGTGTCTGAGAGTTCACAGACACCAGCGCAGTCTGTCCCCTCACCCACCTCCGGGTGCCACCTCATCCCCAGGGGGAAGGTCTCAGGGGAAATGCCCCTCGCGGAGCTCGTCAGCTCAAATGCCTCATCGGACTCAGGGCCACCTGACATTGGCACTCACATTAAGACACGGGGAGTCTGACGGACGCTGGTCTGCCCTCCACCGGGGGATACCCCAAGACCATAGACCCTCACGTGCACCGCAAAATAATAATAATTGCTGTCAGAGTGTGGTACCGTTTCCATGGAAACACTAGAGTATTCTAATGGCGCTTTGATCTTTATAACTTAAAGATACGTAAAGCCATTTTCCATGAGATTCACCTGAATACGCCTTCTTCATTAATAAAAGCAAAAGTAACATTGATACAATGTACTGTAGAGAAGGTCTACAATATTATGATTGTTCTCTGTAATCGGCTATCTGTTTATTGTATGTGTGGGCCGCGAGACACAGGTAGATAACAGATACATGAGATATAGATAAATAGCCGTAGACAGCTAGATAAAAAGATAGATTCCATATAGATAGCTAATTGCTGATAGACAAGATGTAGATGGTAGATAGATGATAAATAGAATAATATAATGATGATGGATGAGCATATAGATATACAGACACAGAGAGAGAGGGAGGGGCAGGCATGATAACCTGCTCTGTGCCAGATACTGTGCTATGGTGGATAAAACTGGGTAGTCAATAAATCAATACTACTTGTCAAATATTTATTATGTGACATGCATAATATGTTCTGGGCAAATGACCAAGTGTGAGTCAAGACCTCTTGTCAAGAAGCTTGTATTCTAAGAGAAAAAGAAAAACCCTGAATGGGTAAATAAATATTTTCAATTTTGGCCGATGGCACGTGCCAAGGCTAGGCTGCTGCGGGGTGTCGCGTTGCGGGTACCGTGGGGCGGGCTGGCTCTGCTTGGGTTTAGGGAAGGGATGCCTGAGGACTTGACTTTGGAAACGGTAAAATGATGAGGGAGAGGCAGCTGCACGGAGTCGTCCATTCACCCCACACACATCTAGGGGGTCCCTGCCTCGTCTCACGCCGTTCATCACTGAACATAACACTGCGATCCCCATCCTCGCCCTGTGAGACGGACAGTAAATGAGATAAATGATTCTCGATATATAGTTATTAGATGATGAGAAGAGATGAAATTACAACAGCAAGAGAGAAGACTGGAAAGTGTGTGTGTGTGTGTGTGTGCGCGTGTGCATGCATGCATGTGTGTGCGCATGCATGTGTGTGCATGTGCACACACATGTGTGTGCATGTGTGCACACATGTGCGCACATGTGTGCATGCACGCATGTGTGTGCGTGCGCACACACGTGCGTTTGTGCATGTGTGTGTTTGTGTGCGTGCACATGTGTATGTGTGTGCGTGCATGTGTGCATGCGTGTGTGCGTGCATGTGTGCGTGTGTGTGTGTTGTGGCAGTGTGTGGTGATGATATTTGAGACATAAGGAGAGACCGGACCGTAAAGGGACTTTCGGACACTGTCACAAATCGGATTCACCTTACAGCTGCAACGCAACTTTGAGGACTTCGAAATGTGGGCAAAGATCTGAATCCAGTTAAAACTGCAGTGCTGTAGACCAGGATTTGCAAATTAACATCCTTTAGTAAAAACACTGAATACTCAGTAAGAAATGGTGAGCGACAAAACATAAAAAGGAATTGCTGGAATCGTCTGGTAGGCTCAGCTTTGTTTTCATGAAGGACACGCCCATCTATCCTCTCAATGGAATGAATATTAATATAAAAATCACGAGGAACACAAGTCTGTCTTTATATTATGAGAGTTTGTCATAGATACAGAAGAAACATCAGTAAGAGATGTGCTCATTTGTTTTCCACCAGAGAGAAGAAAGTTAATTTGAAGGATGATATATTGGCGTAAAGTGTTCGTGATTTTGCAGACATATCCAGAGAAGATATTTTAGTTTGTGATTTTCATTGTTAAAAGGAGTGAAAAAGAGAAATTAGGTTATTTATTCAATTAAAGCAAGTTTAAGCATGTCATTGTGATATCAACAGCATATAATACAAGGCTAAAATTGGGTCAAAATGTGTTATAGATAATTGTTCTATGGATTCTAGAAAGTTTTGCCTGAACGTAGGTAACATGTCGGTGTGCTTGGTTGGAAGAATCGTGTGTATAGCTAAACCCTTTTCTGAGCATCCTCAATACTTGATGAACGGAAGGGAGATTGTGGATCAATTGGCAAATACGTCTTTACCTTATAATAGAAATCTTTTTTTCCATAGACATTACTGCCACATTCTTTACCGGGTATGTTCATCTAATGCGTTTGATATTCTTCTAATTCTTTTTTATCTTTTCAAGGATCACACATGAATCAGCCCTTCCAAAAAAATACACGTAACTATACGGGGTCATTTTCCCATTGTCAGAAGCCGACAGAGACTCGTGGAATACTGATCACGTGCGCATGTGCACAAAAAGCTGTAAAGATTTTCTTTAGGGGTGGCGTGTGGGAAATTTACTACATATTAATTATTGAACTTGAATTTTTGCCTCAAGCTATGATTTTCCCAGATATACAATGAAAGTGCCTTGTGTGGCTATCACACGGTTTGTACTATTTTACATTTTTCAAACCGACAGTTCAGACTGTGACACAGGAGGTTTAGCAAGAAAACCGAATGCCCTGCAGGTGCTCTGAAGCCACCGTGGGTGGGGCGCACCACCAGCAGGACGGTGTGTCCCGCCTCCGAGCGTGTCGACGGCGCCCCGAGCTGTCACCCGTAGCTGGCCTCCTCGACTGGCCATATATGTGTTTTTCCACATCCGAAAACATGGCTTATTTCCCTTGTCTCTCGTAAACTCCCCCTTAGCACGTCCCTCCATCTGCTTTGTCCCTCTGAGAATAATACAAATGCACTGAACTCAAGGGATGTGACCGAATCGAGCGCCACACCCGGTAAGTCGAAGGATTTGCTGTCATTAAATTATCTCATTTAATCCAATTAGTGTGGTGATGAGTTTGGACAGACCAGTTGAAAAACAGAGTGAGAACTTTTGAAGTGAACCCATCCTCAGTATATAGCGTTGTTAACTTACATGAATGTTATTCCATTTCGTAGCCAAGACAATGGAATAAGAAGGAAAAATAGAATTGTTCATTTTAAGCCTAAAAGTATATGGCCAAACTAGAGAAAGAGGATTAAGCATTCTGGGAAAAATCGGTAAGAATTCATACACTATATTTCTTTTATTCTTTTTCATTTGGAGTATACTTCATTTCCATAATTTCAATTCCCTCATTTCACGATTGGTGCGGCTCACTCGATTCCCCATGAAAATGCCTAATCTATCGTGGGATTATGGATGAGAACATGTATCAGTTTCTCGCCTTCCGGCACAAGCCATGTAATCTGTGAGATTTAGGGTTCCCAACTGAAACGGCCTCCAGGAGGAAAGCAGGTCAGGGGGTTCTCGTCCTGAGGGATGGAAATCTATCATCTAGAATAGAGATTGGTTCTCAAAAGGACCCGCTGAGGAGGATGAACAGCCAAGCTACAGACTAGGAGAAAATATTTGCAAACCTCATGCCCCGCAAAGAACTAGCACCTGGAATATATAACAAACCCTCCAAACTCAACAAGAAAAATGTCCAGTTACAAAGTGGGCAAATGTGTGGCCTAGGATTCCACTGGAGCCGATACACAGATGGCAAATGAGCTCGAGGCTGCGCTGGACACCATTAGCCATTAAGGACACGCACATTAAGACCGTAATGAGACCCCACTGCCCACGGATCAGAATGGCTACCGTTTCTGAAAGACACAACACCCAATGCTGGTGAGGATGGTGCGCATCGCTCCGAGCCCCCGCCGTGCCGGGAGCTCCATGTCGGCTCGTTTTCCCATCCGCCTTTGTACCAGGCTGAGCACTTTGGACTCCGGACTTCGTTTCCCTGTCTAAACTGGAGGGCTTTACTTTAATTGGTAAAGAATCTCCCGTGATTAATTAGTTTGATCTTTAGAGTTTCTGACCAAAGTTATTCATGAGCAAACATCCAATCTTATAAGAGAATTTAGTTAGAACTCAATAGTGATTCTCTCTCCTGACTATTGCTGGAGTCATTTTCCCCCTTTGGACCCCCAAATGCAGTAACCCCACAACTCTCCAGAGCTCGCATTTATTCATCCTATTATATGGAAAGATTTAGTCATTTATAACATTTGATGAAAGCTCATGATCTGATGGGCCTCTAAAAATCAGCGATGGAAATGCCAGGATTTATACTGTTCTTTCCGACCTGCCATGGTCTCCCATTCACTGAAGTCAAAGAACGCATTCTCTCCTTACTTTGCTGAGTGAGTTTTCCCTCAGTTAATCAGTTATGCTCTGTAAGTGTGTGCTGAAACCATTCAAAAAGCATCTTACTTTCTACTAAGGTTACACCACAATTTCTTCATCTATCACCTAATCAGCCGATATCTCATTTCATATATTTTAAGAGATCTTTTTTCCTGGTTACTTAAGAAATTATATACGCAAATAACGTGTTAAATAATTGATGAACCACCTTGGTCTGCTTCCAGTTACCACTGACACTACCCTTCCCGATGCATCTAGAAAGCAGACCCCTTCACAGCAAGGCTTTCCACAGAGTTTTAAAAGATATTTTAGCTCCTGCGGTGACAAAGGCCCATTTAGAGACCGCGAGCGTAATTTACTCACCTGATTTAAGAAGCAATTTATGCGATCGAGCATATTCATGCTACATAGGGATGGATCTCTGTTAAGATAACGAGGATCTTTAACAATTGCAAGACTCCATGTTATTACGTTTATGATGGAACAGAGTAGACTGGAGCCATTATCCCCAGTGTTCTACTAAATCTTCCTACAGCTGTTAGAGGTTAATGGGGCTATTATTTCTCCTACTGTCAAAATCTGCTACAGAGCCAGGTTCAGAGCCTCGGCGCCAGGACCGCAGCACAGAGACGTGCGGGCACGCACTTCTTTTTTTTTTTTTCTGTAGCAATATTACAAATCACTCTGGTCTACTACGATTCAAATAGATCGCCCATTACTAAACAGCAAGGCGGCCCCGTAAAAACCAGCCGCGTCGATGAGCGGAATTTCTAGGCATTGAATAATGAGCTCAGTGACTGGAACAACATTATTAGGAAATAAAACATGCTTTTTTGTAGATGAGTAAAGCAAACCATGCTAATTTTCGAAGATTATCCAATCGGGGATTAATAGAACAACCAGCTATCTGGTTACCCGAGAAATGAGGGCCTGATGAAAATGCCGGTTATACATTGTTTCTGGAGTAAAGCTTTACAGCGGGAACCATGCAAAGCCCCTGCACAGCTCATCGGGGGAAGGGAGGGCTCTGTTCCCCGGCTAGGCTTGTCTCAGAAGTCTTCCTGAGCGAGTCCTTAGGGCTTACGAAGAGCTCACGCCATCCTCCTCCCCATCCCTCTGCCCAAACCCCGCATCATGCTCTGAAGCTGGGGAGGCACTCGAGAGGGGCAGGGCTGTCTGTCCCTGCAACTTTTCAATGACCTTTCTTAAAACAAGTGCATCTCAGTCAGCAACGCAGTCACGACGGGACTACGTGAGCCGTGGTGAGAG
>NW_006437828.1:12871017-12871925 GCF_000325575.1 Pteropus alecto | reverse complement strand
AGCAAGAAAACCGAATGCCCTGCAGGTGCTCTGAAGCCACCGTGGGTGGGGCGCACCACCAGCAGGACGGTGTGTCCCGCCTCCGAGCGTGTCGACGGCGCCCCGAGCTGTCACCCGTAGCTGGCCTCCTCGACTGGCCATATATGTGTTTTTCCACATCCGAAAACATGGCTTATTTCCCTTGTCTCTCGTAAACTCCCCCTTAGCACGTCCCTCCATCTGCTTTGTCCCTCTGAGAATAATACAAATGCACTGAACTCAAGGGATGTGACCGAATCGAGCGCCACACCCGGTAAGTCGAAGGATTTGCTGTCATTAAATTATCTCATTTAATCCAATTAGTGTGGTGATGAGTTTGGACAGACCAGTTAAAAAACAGAGTGAGAACTTTTGAAGTGAACCCATCCTCAGTATATAGCGTTGTTAACTTACATGAAGGTTATTCCATTTCGTAACCAAGACAATGGAATAAGAAAGAGAAATAGAATTGTTCATTTTAAACCTAAAAATATATGGCCAAACTAGAAAAAGAAGATTAAGCATTCTGGGAAAAATCGGTAAGAATTCGTACACTATATTTCTTTTATTCTTTTTCATTTGGAGTATACTTCATTTCCATAATTTCCCTCACCTCATTTCACGATTGGTGCGGCTCACTCGATTCCCCATGAAAATGCCTAATCTATCGTGGGATTACGAATGAGAACATGTATCAGTTTCTTCCGGCACAGCACAAGCCATGTAATCTGTGAGATTTAGGGTTCTCAACTGAAACGGCCTCCAGGAGGAAAGGAGGTCAGGGGGTTCTCGTCCTGAGGGATGGAAATCTATCATCTAGAATAGAGATTGGTTCTCAAAAGGACCCGCTGAGGAGGATGAACAGCCAAGCTACAGACTAGGAGAAAATA
>NW_006437828.1:12869345-12870894 GCF_000325575.1 Pteropus alecto | reverse complement strand
AAATGGGAAATTAGCTCGAGGCTTCGCTGTACACCATTAGCCATTAAGGACACGCACATTAAGACCGTAATGAGACCCCACTGCCCACGGATCAGAATGGCTACCGTTTCTGAAAGACACAACACCCAATGCTGGTGAGGATGCTGAGAAACCGGGTCACGCACGGATTATGTAGAGCAGTGCGGCCTCTCCGGAAACCGGTCGGGTCGTTTCTTACAGAACTGGACGCGTAAATATCACGTGACCCAGCAATTACGCTCCGGAGAATTTACGCGAGAGAAATGAAAACCCAGGTTCATGCAAAAGCTGTTCACAGCTCGACGTTCGCGACAGTTTTATTCTTAGTAGCCAAAAGCCGGCCACAAACCCAGTGTCATGCAGCAGGCCAGCGGCTAACTGCGGGGCACGCGTGCCACGAATACCACACGGCGACCGAGAGGGACGCACTATTTCGACGGATCGCCCAGCGGTGGTGCTGAGGGGAAAAGCTGACCCCGGAGGCCCCGTATTGTGTGATTCCATTTCCGAGATATTCTTGAAATGACACATTGACAGAGGCGAATGGACGCCTGGCGCCAGGTGGAGGAGGGGCGTGGCTACGAACAGGGCCCCACCAGGGGGCTCGGGGTGGGGCTTCTGCACCTTGAGAGCGGCAGCGCCTTGCGTGTGGCAGCGCTTATTAGAACGCACACGTGATACAATCACATGGAACCACCCCCCACCCACACGAGTGCATGGAATTCTGCCGAACCCCGAATCGGCCCTGGGGCTTGTTCCCAGGTTGGTTTTCCAGTTCGATAACATGTCGCCGCTGGGGAAGAGGCTGACAGCCAAGGAGACTGGGTCAAGGAAGATTCAAGATGTCCTCGCAGATTTTAGGACAATTTGCTGAGAATCTATAATCATTTCAAAATAATGAAAAAGAAAGTTGACCAACTCAGCGAAATGTTTTACGGACCGTGCAGGGCACACGACGGAAGCGCACGTCCTCCCGGGGTCACTGCGACCCAGCCAGGGAGGGAGCTGGCCAGGCTTCCCTCTGCATCCGAGTGTGCCGCACGGCGTCTCCTGGACGTGGCTTTCCCGGCACGGCGGCGGAAGGTGAGTCCTTCCCCTCCTCCCCCCGCCCCACTAAACAAACGGGCAGCGTCTACGCCTCTCCGCGAACACGCCGATCGCCTTTGGCATCACCCCCCTATCTCTAAACGTCTCCCTCGGCGACGGGAAGGGCCCAGGTTTGGGCGAACTGACTTCTCCCTGAAACTGGCCGTCGGCTTCGATCGTCCGATTCCGTAATTCTCCGAGCACGCCGACGGAAGGACGTGAGCGGGGAACATGTTTGCTGCCGAACCCCGCTGAGAAGTGCTGTCAATAGCATGATGGGGCTCGAGGGGTGCGCATCACTCTGAGCCCCCGCTGTGCCGGGAGCTCCATGCCGGCTCATTTTCCCATCCGCCTTTGTACCAGGCTGAGCACTTTTAAATCTGGACTTCGTTTCCCTGTGTCTAAACTGGAGGGCTTTACTTTAATTGGTAAAGAATCTCCCATG
>NW_006437828.1:12861418-12869099 GCF_000325575.1 Pteropus alecto | reverse complement strand
CTGTTCCCCGGCTAGGCTTGTCTCAGAAGTCTTCCTGAGCGAGTCCTTAGGGCTTACGAAGAGCTCACGCCATCCTCCTCCCCATCCCTCTGCCCAAACCCCGCATCATGCTCTGAAGCTGGGGAGGCACTCGAGAGGGGCAGGGCTGTCTGTCCCTGCAACTTTTCAATGACCTTTCTTAAAACAAGTGCATCTCAGTCAGCAACGCAGTCACGAAGGGACTCCGTGAGCAGTGGTGAGCGGCAGGTTGGGGTGTCAGGCAGGTTGGGGTGTCAGAGTGTAGCAGTCCAGTCTTATGGGCAGGAAATGCCCCATGGCCCCAGGCCAGGCCCGTAACAGCGGGCGGCAGTGACTCTGTACCGACTGGGTTTTCCCCGTTTATACATTCCTATGATAAAGTTTAATTTATAAATTAGCCACGGTAAGAGATTAACAACACTAAGTAATAATAAAATGGAACAGTTACAACTATATACTGTAGTAAGGTTATGGGAGTGTGGTCTCTCTCTACTGAAACATCGCGTTGTCCGGCACGCAACTTTTCAGCTCCGGGTCCCTCAGCGGCCCCTCAGACGCTCCCCGACTGCCAGCATCGCTGCTCCCGGACTTTGGGGCCATTCTAAAGCCAAACGAGAGTCACCTGAACACAAGCACTGGGCCACCGCAGCACGTGGTCTGATAGCCAGGAAGGCTGCTATGTGGGTGACCCGTGGGGCGGGGGCGTGCACAGCGTGGGGACACTGGACGAGAGGACGGTCACTCCCGGCAGGACGTTGCGAGATGTCGTCTCTCTACTCACAATCACCCGCAATCTAAAACTTATGAATTGTTTATTTCTAGAATTTTCCATTTAATATTGTCAGACGATGTCGTGGATAGCCGAGACCACGATTAATGGGGGTGACTGTTCTTTCTGACCTACGGGAGCGCAGAGTATTCGTTTGATAATAACATTTTACTACCGTTTCTCATCAGTTGGTTACAGAAACTCGAGAAAAAGTGATCGGTCCCTCAGAGTTCTAGTGTTTGTTTTTTTCCATGTAGTGGGTATAGTGACTGGAAGGTCCCAGCATTTTATTGTAACCGATGAGTGACGCAGTTATGGGCGCCTCCTTCATGTCATGTGTGTACGGTCTCAATGAGAGGCATTGCCAAGCCCCTGATGAAATGGACTCGCCAAGCCAGCGGCCACCGAAGACGCTGATGAGCGTGGCGTTTTGACTCGGATGCTGGGTGCGTGCTTTATCATGGCTTTCTGTGCTCTGTCTCGTGCAGCCTGACCTTCCAGGGGGTGGTCTACTTCTACTCCGAAAGGTAACACATTCCTAGTTTGCTTCAGCCTCACTCAGTAAATGCCGCTGCCTTCATCACAGCCCTCTGCCTGGCGAGTCTTGCATGGCTGAACCACCAGTCGGCTGTGATTTCCTCTAGGGAAGAGGCAGAGTTTGATCATCTCCATGACGGCTACCAGTCCTTCCTTCGCACGTGACTGTCGAATTCATGAATAAGAGGTAAAACAAAGACCCAGCTGAAGGAAAGTACAAGCATCGCTTTGTCAGATTCCCACCCGCTGCCACACAGCTAGGAGACTCGGTCGTTCATCGGTGAAACGCACACCAGTAACGGTTGTGTGTCCAAGACTCCGCGAGGTTGTCGGCGTGTCTACCGGTGAAGGAAACAGACAGAAATGTCGGGCCTCGTGGGGTTTACACACCGGCGGGGGAGGCGGCGAGCATGCAGTCACGCAAACACGGCGCTGTGATTTACACGGCGTAGTGTGATGCGTCCAGAGAGAAACAGCCGGTAACGAGGAGAGACAAAACGGGGGGTGGCCCAGGCTGCGCGAGCCGGTAAGGGCGGCCAGCGAGGGCTTGACAGAGACGGCGACACTGGCAGGTGACCCCGGGAGACGGGGCAGAGGCTCCTTCGGGAGGTCGCGTTGGAGGGAGGACCGAGCTTCCAGTGTCTGGGGTCTTTAGGAAGCAGCCCCGGGCCAGCGACGAGGGCGGGGCGGGGGCTGCACGGGGTGGGGACACAGGGCGGTCCCGCGGTCGCTGTAAGGAATGTGGATTTTGTCTGGCCGTGACGGAAGCTGCTGAGGGTTTCGAGCAGGACAGGCTGTGGTTCCCCCGGGCTGCGGGGTGGACAGAGACAGTGGCAGGGCCCGGGGCAGGGCCGAGGCTGCTGACGCGCACTGAGGGACCGCGGGGGTGTGGAGATGAGGGGGGGGGCCCAGTGTGATGACATCGGATTAACTTTCCTCTTTGCTTTAGCACGTCGGGATAGGAAAGAACAATATTACGAACTAATCGAATTCATTTGTCCTTATTCCGACTTAAGAAAACGAAGCGTATGAATATAGCAATTATAGTGATACGTGGATAAACCTTACGACCTGGGGCGGAAGGAAAAATCTTTTACAATGGGGTATTTTAGAAAATGGATAACCGGCCACACCACGTTAAAACATCGTACGGTCGTATCTTCTACTGCCCAAAGCATCGTTTTGCAGCGTCGTCCTAAAAATGGGCCTACGAGAGTTTTCGGTCCTACGAAATAATTGTATCTGACACAGAAGAAAAGCAGGGGAAAATGAACCCCCTGAGACTCATTGGAAATAAGACAATACTTGATCAATGGCTTTTCATTAACGGGCTGTCTATGCGGCTCCTTGAAATGAAAATCACTGTGTTTTGCTTCAGATATTTTTTAAGATAGGAAAAAGTCGGTTGCTCATGGAAACCAAGAACAAGGAAACAAACGGCTTGTAGTCGGAAGCAGAAGACCTCTAGGGTCATTCCCTTCGCGATGTTCTACTGTCACTGTGTCCTAAGGGTGGACAAGACGATGCATTGCGCTGCTCGATTTTCCCGCAATCTTTATCCGACTTTCCGTTAAGCAATGACTTTGAATCACATGCTGTTCTTCTTGGGTACACACACCGTTGTGACTGCAAATGCTCAGAACCCAGCATGTGCCATTGGCCCATCGGAGTGAGTTACAGCAAATCCATACTGCATTCCTGAAGGCGTCTATCTTTACCTTTACGAAGGAAAACGATCTCTGGCTGAAAAATAACCACCGGGGTCCCCCTCCCCTCCCCGCTGCAGACTTTTATGTTTTGGAGTTAGAAGGGCACCAGCAGATCGTCTGGCCCGGGGACGCTCACACCTATGGTGGCTACCCTTGTACTCGGCCAAGGCCAATGACGTCAAGAAGAAGGGGAAGCAGCATCTACCGTCCCCATCATCTGAAGGGACCCAAGGTCGGAACTGAGATGAGCTCGCCATTACTCAGCGGGTGAAAGGTCAGGGTCTGGTGTCGCCGACTTTCACCGGATGGCTTCTTGTAAGCTTTTCAGAGCTCAACGTACTGACAAACTAAGAGCCTTACGCAGAGTTAATAGCTTAATTATCTTTGGGTCTCTCTGAAAACGTTATTCGTCGGTAATTAATATAACTGATGATAACTCACAACTTCTGAACCTTTTCCTTCTAAGAGTGAATGTGGGAAATCGCCTCATCGTGAACTACGTCCACGGGGTCCCGCCACCTGTCCACCCCACGCGGTGGAGTTTTTGCCTGTTAAGGACTAAAGTGAATCCCTAGCGCTAATTGGTTGCTTGAAATCAGGGCTGGACAAAGAAACCGATGGACTCAGAGGTTCCAGAGCCAGATTCCGAGCGGAGTCCGCGGATTCCGTGGAGGGGCGTCGGGGAGGGCCACAGGGATCTCGCCCCACGCTGCGGGCGGAGTCCCGCCTCCTTCCCGGGTCGGCAAACGCGGCCGAGCGCCTCAGCCTGGGCTACAGGGCGAGGACGTGCAGCGTGTCCTTCAGCGTCGGGCGGCAGACGGGGCGCTTCCCGGAGAACTCAGTCCGCGAGGGGCTCGCCTTGGACCGAAGGGACCGTCAGGGCACATCCGGGAAGAAAGCGCACGTGGGCACAGCAGGGACACGGGCGACGAGGGCCGGCAACGCGGGGCGGCGGGTTCTTCTCCCCGTGTGTGCACCGGCTGCTGGACGTCGCCGCCGACGGTTCTAACGTCCGAGCCGCCTCGTCCTTGCGCACTTCTGGTCTGACTGTGACGCCTCTGCAGCTCCCCAGACCATGACGGTCTAACCACTCTGGTGACAGCGGTCTGCCGGCACGAAGCCCCGGTCCTCGAAGCAGGCGGCAAGTCCCTCCCGACCCTCCCTGCCCCTTCCCGGTCTCCCGTGTGACACCCAGAGGACGGGCCGAGGGGTCACTGACGACGTAGCTTGGCTCGGACATCGCAGGAGGCGTGATGCCTTGTCCTGTGAAGTGTTCGCTATCTGGGGTCGACCCAAATCTTGAGCGTTTTCTATCCGCCCAGAAAGGGTCCTGACAGGAAACAGATGCCACTCCGGAGGACGATGACGGGATGAAGGGTCTGTTTACATCACAGGAAGCGCAGAGACGCCACCTGGCCTCGTACACTGACTCGGGCCTCAGTGACAGCTGAGCAGCGCCACCTCCTAGGCCAGAAGCGACGGGGTTTGGGGGGGACGTTGGTGCCGAAATGCAGAGAACAGGGTCGCGTCGGGCCAGCCCGTTAGGGATGCACCGTGACCTCTCGCCCCCGCGGCCTGGAGCACGGCCATCTCGAGGGGGCCTCGCGGGAGGGTTAGACAGGCACGCCTCCACTTCTGCTCTCTCCCGTCACCTGCTGGGTGTCCACGGGCAGAACATGACCGGCCCCGCAGGAGGCAGCCGGCCCCGCAGACCGCCACGCTGGGGTTTAGCTGAGTAACTACCGAGTGAGCTCTTCACAGCAGGCGCGGGTTCGGACGCTGGATTTAAAGGCGATTATGTGGGCATCGCTGTCACGTCCCCGTGGGGACTCTCATGAAGGGAAAAGGCCCATGAAGAACGAGAGAAAGACCTAAGCGGTCAACGGACAGCGATGCGGGACAGTGGCCGACAGTGGCTGTCACCCCGTGCTCAGCCTTTCTCAGGACCATCTTGCTCTGCCCTTGAGGGAACCCTCGGATGGAGAGCCGGAGTCTCAGGGCAAGAGCGACGTGTGGGCCTGGACGTTACCTCCAGAACGTCAGCGGTGTGGCCTCCGAGAGAGAACCGGCTCATGGGCCCACGCGGAGCCGCTAGAAACTAAAGTTTACGGAGCGGCTTGAAGAGGGATGAAGCCGCTACCGAAGACGCCGGCATCCAATACAAACGCCCCACGTAAAAAACAAAAACGGAACCACGAGGTCATCGTCATAGAAATGATCCCATAATGTCGTCGGCAACCGCGCTGCAGGCAGCAGGCTCGCCACGCGTGTTAACCACCTCCAGCGCTTCGCGTGCTGCCTCGGCCTCACGAACACGGTCGGGGGGCGCGAGGAGCTGACAGGCGGGGAGGCCCACGGCACCCCGGGGCCGCGCCCTGGATGGGCTCTGGGAGGCCGTGCGTGGGCTCCCCTCCTCCTCCGAAGGGACAACCCGTTTTCTCAGATCTGAGAGTTAAGTCCAGCGGTCCCTCCCGCGCCTCTGGGGGGGTTCGTGCCCGGCCGGCCCCCTCCTCACGTCCCGGACCCCCTTCCGTTTCTCTAGGGTCACCCCCGATGGCTCGGGTTTGCTGACTGCCCACTTCACGTCACGCACTGAACCAGGAATTTACAAATGCCTTGTTTTATCTACTCGACAAAAATCACGCAATTCTAATTTTATAGATGAAGGAACTCGGCTTCAGGAGGATAAATACTTTCACAGCTCCTGAGTCCTTGTCCCCAGCTTCAAAGTCTGTGTCCCCTTCTCCATGAGACACCGAGTTTTCTGTCTGACCTTCTGCGTAAATAACATGTTACTACTTATCACAGCGCTGATCTTGGGGAGCTCGCCGTGTCTCAAATCTTTTATTTTCTCTAATGATTAATTCTCATGTCTGACAAAAAACAGTTTAATACTGTCGGGAGAAAGGACAGCACCCTTTCCAATACCGAATGCGTAGTTACGTATTTGTCAATTCGTCTTCCGATAAGAACAGAAAAAAATATCTCCTTACAATAAAAGCTTCTGCCTAACTGTCACAGTAGCAGATAAGTTTGCTGTCTGATTGATCTGCTATCGGACCTAATACCGATCTGCCGGGAGGGGTCACATGATATGTGCTCCTACATGACGTAGATCATTTCTGCAAGGTTTTTAGCCATAACAATCAATTCGAAAATTATTATAAGTACCACATTTCCCATTCTATTGAAAGTCCTAAATTCAAAGCTAATGACAACAAAACAGTAAAACTTAAAAACAATCTTTCTTCCTTGGTCCCTCAGCTGATTTCTTCCTTCACGAGTCACTTTAGTTAGAACAGCCCTGTGCACGACGGTCAAATGGACCGCCGCAGACCGAGGCGGGAGAGGCTCCGTCTCCATGTGAGGACGCAGGGGGACCCAGCCGGCGGGTGCTCACCATGCGCCGGACCTGCCCGCCCCTGGCTCTGGGACTTTCCCGCCTCAGAGCTATGAGAAAGAAGTTTGACCCCCTCAGATAACGGGACTGTGTCATACAGCCTGACATGCCTGACATGCCGAGACGCACGCACCCTGTATCTGAGGCCGCATCCTGGGGGCGGGGGTCCCCCCCGTTCTGTCCAGGTGTCACTGCCCAGGGTCGTGGGGCAGCGTCGGTGTGCCACAGTCACGCGGACGAGCAGCAGGATGCTGCACGACGGGCCATCGAGAAGGCAAAGCTAGTGGACCCGCGCCTCATTATTAAAAGATTGTTATTGGGGTTCGTTTTTGCTCATCTTTAGTTTTGGTGGAATAGTCATCAGGGATAAAGCCTCACGCAGAGCCTCACGATATGTCACAGGTGAAACAGTTGTCTGGCCTGAGCCTGCTCCAGACGCCCTTCCCAAGCCCTCCGCCTCCACCAGCCGCCTGGCGGGGGGCAGACAGAACGCACAGCTCGAAACCACCGAGGGGACCGAGAGAGCAGATGGGGAGGGAGGCCACAGAGGGGTCACGGCCGAAAGGCACCCCACGGACCGATGGTCTGGGAAAGAGCACGGTGCAGGGGGAGGATCGCGCCGGAAGGGGACCCTCTCGGGCATCTCGGGGGAGCCCGCCGATCTGCGTTCAGTGGGACGCGAAACCCACAGCCCCTGCACGGAGTGAGTCTCGTCACAGGCAGGAACCGCTGGCCGAGCCCGGGCAGTCAAGAGAGGCTCCGGATGCTGAGTCTAAGGGTCGCCCGCGCTTCTCACGCCAGGAAGGAGGAGAGGTGGCACCTGGAGAGCAGCAGAGACGTGGCCGAGGAGTCACGCAAGGGGACCCTTTGGGCTACGCAAGGACGAGGGGCGTCCAGGAAGGCACCAGAGAAGCGGGCAGTGGGGGGGGGGCTCATGTCTGCAGCAGGTGCTGACCGGCGCCGCCCTGTGGGGGCCCAGCCAGGGGGGCGCCGCGTGGACGCGCTCCGTGTTCGAGCTCCCCCGAGAAGGACGCGGGTCGCCCTGAAGCTAGTGCGCCCCTTAGGCCACGGCCGAGCCAGGACGTTTAAATAGAAAACCGAGAAGACCAGACGTCTACGCCCCAGAGATCAGTCTGCTGTGTGCGTGTGTGTGCGTGTGTGTGCATGTGTGTGTGCATGTGTGTGTGCACGTGTGTGCGCCCGTGTGTGTGTGTGTCTAGGAAACAAACATCACGTATGACCGGGGCA
>NW_006437828.1:12859491-12860479 GCF_000325575.1 Pteropus alecto | reverse complement strand
CCGGAGCGTTCTCACCCGCCACCGTCGTGAGTCGCTGCCCGTGAGACTGGAAGCCGCTCCGTCCATTACTCGCTCACGCGTGTCCCGGAGTGCGGGGCGCACGGCTGGACGCACGGAGGGCAGTGACCTGACCGGCGGCGCACGACTGCGCCCGGGATCATTTCTGTGTCTCCGGCACCCGGATGGCTGCCCCGGGCGTGCCACGGGACTCGCCTCTGGGGCTGTCCTTCCATCGCCGATGCCGCTAAGCAACTGTCCCCTCCGTCCTCCCCCTGCCCGGCGGCCGCCGAGACTCTGCTCCTCCGGAGCCCACGTCGGGGCGGCCCCCCTGTCAGAGCACTGCTCACCCTGCGTCTTCGCAGTGGCATCCGAGTGACACCTTCTGTTTCAGGAAGCACCTTCAAGCTCCCCGTGGCGCCCGGGCGTCTCCACGGCCGCGTGTCGTGGCTGTCACCTGGGGCCACACGCCCATCGGGGAGCCCAGGTTCCCACGTTTGTGTCCTTCTCGGCATAGCCCAGCGGGGTCTGGCCCTGGATGTTGAAGCTTGTCCACGTTAATCTCGTCACATGCCCTGGCCACGCCACGTGTTCACGATAAATCACGGGTGTCTAATGTTTTCGGGTGCCTGAGCCCCTTTTCCGTGCATTTCGCCAGGTGCAGAGGGAGGGGGGCGGCTTGTGGACCCTGGGGACACCCTCCTGGCAGCAGGCGGAAGTGAGGACGTGGGCCCCGTGCTCCGGATACCGAGGACGCTCAGGTGCACAGGGAGACGGCCGCACAGGTGTCCCTCACGGAGGGCGGCCCAGAGGCGGCAGGCTGCCTGCTGTTCACTGTCAGCCCTTCAGGAACGTCCGGCTACAGACAGCGACCCCCCCACCCCCAGCATCACAGCGCCCGCCCGGGCCGGCCACACGGGGACAAAGCCACATGGCCCATGATCCAGGGAGTCCCCTGCGTCGCCGAGGCTGGATCTCCGTGGACTCGACC
>NW_006437828.1:12852348-12859342 GCF_000325575.1 Pteropus alecto | reverse complement strand
CAAACGGAGCCGGGGCTGGAACCTGCACAGGCCCCGGTTCTGCCGGCGGCGCCGGGCTCTGCGGCCACGTCTCCCGGCCGACCCGGCCAGCGCTGCCTGCTCCGCTGAAATGTCCTCATCTCACAGTGGCCCAGGGGGGAGGTGGGGGCACAGTAAGTAAGGAACAGAGAGTCGGGGGGACGGGATCGAGAACATAAAGCTCAAAACCAACGCCACCTAAAGAAAACAGATAAACAGGACTCGCCGCTCTCAGAAAACAAAAGGAAAAGCCACGAGCCGACCTTGGGCGAGGTCCAGGTGTCCGAACACAGGGCCCGCCTGAGAGGCAGGTAGACGCCGCGTCCGCGGTGCGCGCCGTGCAGCTGCGTAGAGCGAATCTCCCCAGGGAGAGTTTTAGGAAGCGGGTGCAGCCCAGCCGGGGACGCGGAGCCCCAACCTGCTCAGGTCCCAGCTCAGCCCGCTCGCCGGCCGGCCCGGGCCCGGGCAGCCGCAGGGCCGGAAGGCGACTTGCGGGTCCTTGGAGGGTCCCCCCCGTCACTGCTCCGGCTCCCGGCGGCCCCCTTCGCTCCATCCCGAGTCCTCCTGCTCCTCCCTCAGCCCCTCGGGTCCGCGGAGGTTCCCGGGAGGCGAGCGGGGCTCCAGCTGGGGCCGCAGCCCCCTGACCCCGCGGGGCCCGTCACCACGGCCTGACGCCCTCTGTGGGTCGAAGCCTCGAGCCTTTTATTCTTACATCTTGGGAGGACGGTGAGTCCGCCTTCCCGGCTTCGGGCGGCGTTGTCTTCGGTACGGCCACCCCGGTTTTGTTTGCTGTGTTTTGTTTCCTTTTTTCTTTGTCGTGGTGGCTGTTGTTTTTTTTCCTGGGGGGAGGGCGTTCGATAAACACTAGTTTCTGTCCGGGACTGGCTGCCCGTCCCCGTCTGGCATCATTTCTCAGCAATTCGGAGCCAACGACTCCACGCACGCGTCCGCCACCCGCCGACAGCCCCGTGTGCGCAGCTGGGAAAGCCCCGGGCGGCGCGCACCAGCGAGGGGCAGGGACACGGGAAAAGGCAGCAGCGGGCGACTCTGCGTTCCAGCCCTTCCCTTCCTTTCTTCCTCGTCTTTCTCCTTTTGAGCGGATCGGCTGCTCTCCCATGACCTTCCGTGGTTCGGTGACGAGGGGAAAGCTCGCTTTGGGTCACCTGAGAATGCAAGCGGACAGTTTCTGCAGCGACGTCACCACGGTTTCCCTTTGCTCTGTTTAAAGGGGCAACAAGGTAAGGGGTGCGCGTCGCCATTTCTACGGGATGCAAGGCTTCCTGCCCTTTCCAGGAGAAGGTCCCGCCCTCCTCCATCGGAGGTCGGCCCGGCCACGCTCTGTCCTCGCTCCCCCTCCAGCCTCCAGCAGCAAGACGGCGGCCCTTCGAGGTCCCCGCCACCAGACTCCCAGGACGGCAGCCCTTCGAGGTCCCCGCCACCAGACTCCCAGGACGGCGGCCCTAGAGGTCCCCGCCACCAGACTCCCAAGACGGCAGCCCTTCGAGGTCCCTGCCACCAGACCCCCAAGATGGCGGCCCTTCGAGGTCCCCGCCACCAGACTCCCAGGACGGCAGCCCTTTGAGGTCCCCGCCACCAGACCCCCAGGACGGCGGCCCTTCGAGGTCCCCGCCACCAGACTCCCTCGCGAAGCCGCGTCACGTCTCCTGCTGCTGACGGCCCCGGAGCATCTGGATGCGCCTCATGCTTCGCCTGTAAGGGGAGCTCAGATCGTTTCACATAAACGGTCTCCTGAATGTGGGGGCGGAAGCCGTGGAGAAACCTCACAGACCGCAGAGGACACGCCAGCACCTGACCGATTCAGAGAACTCGGGGTTTGCGTTAAAGGAGTTAAAACTGCCAACCCCGTTTATTGGACTCAGCCTTAACTCAGAGGATGATCCTAATTTTATTCCTGCCTCTCCCGGCTACAACATTCCATCTAAGTGGTACACCAGGAAAACCGTGTCGGCTCTCAGGGCCAGCGATGAACTATGGCTTCACTAGCTTAGTTGTTAGTAACGATGCCAGGAACAGCCGTGAAACCCTCAGAACCCTCTGCTCACAGGGGCTCTGCCCTCCGCGTCCAGACCCCACAGCCTCCCGCTTGGCCTCCTAATTTACCGGTCACTCTTTTGTTCCCAAGGCTGAGCGTCGCCACGTGAGACTTCAGCGTTCACTGCTGTTGTTAAACTTTCTGTGTAACCCCCTTGGCCACATAGCCAATAGAAGTAGTATAATCACCTAATAAAATATTATCACCATATTATTGAGTAATAACTTTTTTAAATATTACGCATTTGACACTACGCGAAACACTTTATGTTCATCTTTTTAATCTCATCACAATGTCAAAAGATTTATGCCATTATTATAATCATTTACAGAAAAATGGGTTACAAGGAGGTTACGCATCTTGGCGGGGTAGAGGGTTACGGGGCTGGCCGCGTCTGCGTCTGGAGCCTGCTGGCTTTACCGTGAAGCTTGCTTCTTCCGTCACAAATTACGCCACATGTTTTAACCGTGCATTCCATTTATTCCATTTAAAATTTTCTTTCCATAGAGTTTGTTATTCCATTATATGACATAAAATTTAAATAACTGGAATTAGTAGACATATCTTCTCATAGTACTAATCTTTCAGAATCAGAATTTGATTAATTGACTCTTCAAAAAATTATCAAAGAAATCTTTTTACCAACTTATATGTTATTTGCTTAAACAGCAGTTAAATGTCTATTAATAACCTTATCATAGCAAAAATACTCAGGTCACGTGGCATTGATAATGTTTTCCTTTTCTACAGATAGGAAAAGGCTTTTATTTATTCTAATTACAAAAAATTTGGGGAAACCTGAAGATTATCAAAAAGAAAATAAAAGTGACTTAATAAACCCATCACCTAGAGATGACCATGGTTATGATTTTTATGTATTTATTCCCGACCCTCTGTGCATTGCATGTATAAAATGATAGGGATGTAGAAGTAGAGACACCTATGGTATTTACGGCAAAACAAAACTAAATACATTTTATGAGGAGCTTCTGACTGTTTTGAACATTGTTCCCTATCACATTCCTCATTACCAAGTAAATGAATTTACCAATGTCATTAAATAAAACACTTACTGGAGCCCTGACAATGCATCTCGCTCCCGAACGACCGGACACCAGCTTCTTCTCTTCTTGCGAACGTGTGTGACACCAAACACCATTTGCCTGTATAGTCCTCAAACCCCAATTAGTCTCGTGGAATAAAAGGCCGGATTCAGGATTCTCTGCTCCAGGCTTTGAGTTTTGGGGAGCCTGCCCCGGCTCCCCTCCCCGCTCACAGACGCGGACGTCCTGACCGCAGCCCCTTCCCCAGCTCCGCGTCTTAGCGCGTAAAGCAAAACGTTTACTAACTTGGTAGTCGGAAAATGCAGGCTCCTTTAAAATAATAAACGTGTGTATTCACTTATTCTTTGAGATAAATATGCCTCCTATTGCCTCGCGGCCTATGCATTATTTTATGGAGAGTTTATTATTACTGCACTATTTTTTAGCTATAACTAATTATTTTCTTTTCTTTACCGAGTGACTTTGCCAGCGGCCCCCATTGCGGGCGTACCCACATTCGGGTATTCCTGCTTTTTCGATGAGATTTGATGATCTGCTTGAACGTGGCCCGCTGAGAGATGCTGACAACCAGGCTTCAGGGACCAGACTCTCGGATTCCTGGTTCGTTCCTCAGCCGGCGCCCCGTCCTTGGTCCCGTGGAAGCTGGGTGTCGTCGGTGAGTTTTCGCATCTGCAAAGTCACAGACGTGTATTTTCTACACTTCACGGTTGCAGCGCCGATGTCCCCCGTTAACGGGTTGTCACGGTCCTTGGAGCTAGTGTGGCTTGGTGTCACTATCCCACGAATGGAAGAACCTCCCGTGTGTGACGCTGTGTGGCAGCTGGGGCGTCTGAGCCCGAGCTGGGACCCGTGTCCCGTGGTTACTGGTCACTTTCCCAACTCGAAGGGCCATCACGGGAAGGGGCTTTCCCGGAAGGCAGGCAATGAACGCCCCAGGCCCTGTCCCCGTGGGCTCAGCAAATCATTAAACGGTATCGCTCCTTGCGATTTACGCTGTCAGAGATAAGAACCTCCAGGGTTTAACGGGGCACACACTGGGATTAAAGGATTTTTTCCTCAGCCCTACAGTGCTTTACTGGGTTACTCCACAGGAGTTATTTCAGGCCATTTCCTCCGGAACAGAGGGAACCCGGAGGGGCCTGGAGATGCGATGGGGGAGGCGGAGGGCGGCCCGAAGGCGTGGAGAGAGAGGACAACAAAGGGGTGAGGGTCTGCCCCCCACGAACAACGGTCCTCGCCCCCATCCTGGCGCCGAGAAGTGCACTGTCCGGCGGCTGTGGACAGAACGGTGTCGGATGACCCGGGCGTCCCAGACAGAGCGCGTCCACGTGCGACGCGGTCGCCTACCCCGACTTCCCCAGCTGGGCCTCCGGGGCCGGTCCAGCCTGTGGGGTGTGCACTGCGTTTCAGGGTGTCGGGCTCCGCAGAGAGAGCCTGTCCTGAGGCCCGAGGTCTGGGCTCCAGTCCGACTTCTGACACTTTCTGGAATCTGGAGCCACAGCCTGGCTCCTTCTCATCGACTGACGAGGCTTTGAACTTTAAGGCACATCCTATCCCACTCTCTCAGCCCCGTTCCGGGCAGATAAGGCAGAATCGAGGGGGGTGGCGGGCACTCACTCGGAGCAGAGCGTCCGTCTTCCCTCCGCCACTGGGCAGAAGGTGGGTGCTGAGAAAATCAGCTTCCGTGTCTCCTGGACACGGGAGCACTGGACGTCGCTTGCAGGTGTCCCGTGGTCAGTGAGCAGAACGCCCCATGCATTACGGAAAGCGGGCCGCCGGGCAGAGGCGTCGCTTAGGCTGGACGACCGCAAAGACCTCGTTAACGCAGAGCACACCCCGCCCCTCGCGCGGCTAAGCGGGCGTCCCCTATATACTGGCTGCTGTTCAGCTCCCTGTTCTGCTGCGGTCTGAACGTGTCCCCGAAATTCACATGTCGAAGTCCTAACCCCAAGGGGATGGTGTTAGGAGGCGGGGCCTCTGGGAGGGGAGGGGTCACGAGGGTGGAGCCCCCTGCCCGGATCGGGGCCCTGATAACGGCCTCAGGGGACTCCCTGGCCTTCGCCCACATCAGGGCACAGCGAGACGGCGCCATCCGCGAAGCAGCCAGCAGGTTCTCCGCAGACACCGAGTCTGCTGGGGCCATGATCGTGGACTCGTGGCCTCCAGAACGGTGAGAAGTAAGTGTTCGTTGCTCATAAGCCTCCCGGTCCACGGAATTTGTTACTCTGCCCCGAAAAGCCTGAGACGTAGCCTGGCTTTTCGTTTGTCTAACCCTCGCACCTGTTAATAGGAAAAGACTCACGCGTACTCAGCACGGATTTTGGAGTTCGATGTGAGATCTAATCATCATTCTGAAACTCATTAGAGACGTCACCTCGGCAGGTTAACGATGTCCCTAATCCTCAGGCTTCTCCTCTGTTTAATTAAGGCGGTGTCCCCCGCCTCACAGAGATGCTGTGGGGAGGAAATGGGGTGGCAGATAAAAGCGCCGACGGATGCCGTCTGGCCAGCCCAGGCCTGCGAGGCGCTTGCAGACGCTCCGGATGAAGGGGCCTGTCCAGCCACGGTGGCGCTGCGAAGCGGACTGTCCTCTCTTCCCTCAGCTTCTTCCCTTAAACGTCGCTGCTCACGGGAAGCTGGGAAAGAACCTGAACGGTTTCTAAAGAATCAGGACCATGGCCTGCCATTCACATGTCCAACGGGGACACTGACATGTATATCATCCAGGAAACTAATAAATAATTTAGCAAACCAATAAAATAAGCTATAGAGTTACTTGTAGAATAAAAAATATCGTAGCAACAATGAAACGCCCCACAAAATAATGGATAGACCGTGAGGAAGCTAACGGCAAGATTGAGCTCAAAGAAAAAGCGAATAAGCACATTAATTATCTTAAATGAGCCTGCATTTTCCGGCCACCGAGCTAGCGAACGTTTCGCTTGACGGGCTAAGTCGCGGCGCTGGGGCAGCCGCTGCGGTCAGGACGTCCGTGGCCGCGATGAGGGCGGCGAGCTGGGTGCGTTTCCTAAAACTCGGAGAATCTGAATCCAGCCATTTATAGAAGGGCGAGGGGCGCGGGCCGGAGGGGGCCCCCAGGTTCATAGGTCTAAATGAATCCCTGGAGAGGACAGCTTCTTAGAACGATAGGTGAAACAGTGGAAGAAATCTGGCAGAGAACCATCCTGAAAGGGAAGGATGTCAGTTTTTATGGTTTATGGTTACTGAGGGCTGTTTATTCTGAATCAAGTTAAAAAACTTCTCTAATGCCTTACAGTAGGCCATGGCCCCGCCACAGGCCCTGCCAGCCGCTGGCTGCTGGGCCCTGCCACCGAGGCCGACCCTCCCAGACGGGGGTGGCGTGCACAGCGGGAGATGCTCCTGGTCTTTGTGACCAAGTCTTTCTTCTTCCAAGAGAAGAATCAAAGCGCATTTGTCTCCCCTGCGCCAGGGGCCGGGTCGATGACCCCTGGCCGCCGGCGTGGACGCCCAGCCTGGGAGTCACATCTCGCGGACAGAGCTGTGAAGCCGTCAGAAGTGACACTGCTCAAGGCGGCCCTGAAGGCAGGAGGGTGGCACAGTTCTGCCTTTGAATAACGGGGCGGGGGGTGAGCTGTACTGAAAACACCCATTTTTTACTGGTCTCTGCAGCTTCTCCGACCGACGCGGCCTCGTCTCGGGAATGTGCATGTCCCCTCATTCTGCTGGCTCCTGAACAGCGCTGCCCTCCTGGGCCTGCGGGGTGCGGGCGCACACGGGTGCGTGTGGAGTGCGTGTGGGGGGCGGGGTGCGGGTGCACACTGGGGTGCGGGTGTGGGGCTGTGACTGCGTGTAGGGGGTGGGGGCAGGTGCACACTGG
>NW_006437828.1:12840350-12852142 GCF_000325575.1 Pteropus alecto | reverse complement strand
CGCGTGTGCGTGTGGGGGGCTGTAACTCTGGAGTCTCGGCTCTGAGTGCGACAGGAATGGATTCGACGCCCCCCTAACGATTGAGCAGTTAACCTGTCGCGATGGCCGGTCCCCCCGGCCCATCCTCACTAAGCGCCAGGAAGCCCTGGGAGCCCGCGGAGCGCAGGTGGCTCCGGCCTCGGCCACCGACAGAACCGCTCCCAGCGCTCAGCGCCGGCTCGGGGAGAGTGTCTGTTTCCGGAATGTTTGTGTTTCCGAGTTCTAACAGCGTTTTCACGTTACACTTCTTCCTCCTTTCCTACGTTTCCCTCATCCTGTTTTCTAAGTGCTGTTATTGGCTGTGTCCCCCAGTGCTTTGAAAAAGCCTCATTAATTTCACGAAATGGCACATTAAATCAAACTTAATGCGGCGAACAGGGGACAGAATTGTCCGTTCTCTGAGTGGGAATCATACAATTTCCCCGGGAACGAAGCGTCACAGCCGTGTTCGAGAAATTAATGACGGGGCATTTTCCGAGGGGTGCCGTGGAGGGGACATAGTTGAGGGCGAAGAACCGACATCGCGGGTCCCGGTTTCCGATCGAGCCCCCTGCCGCACGCAGACAGCGCAGACACAGGGGACACGCTGCCCCCTCCTTCTCTCCTACCACCGCCACCCTCCCCCCAAAAAGACAACATAAAGGGTGGACGCAGTGTCCGCTTGCCGCAGGGACTGGTCAGAAACATGAGCAAACCGCTGCTGTGACGTATCTGACCGCAACTGACGTGTGGGCCCGGGCTGCGGCATGGCGCTCTGCGACCTCCTCAGAGGCAGCCTTTCCTGGACCTCAGATCACGAGCACAGTTCTTCTGGGCCAGGCTTTCCGGTTGGATTGTGCCAAACGTAAAACGCTTCACTGTGGCCTGTGTTCTGAACAGCAGGATAAAGCCCTCCCACCTGCTGGGAGGCTACGGGGGACCCGGGCGTTTCGAGACACAGGGCCTGGTTTTGGTTCCGTGGGTCTGAAAAGCCCATCGCTGAACGAGGACCTCAGGGTTCGGCTGTGGGAGGCCGAAAGCGGGAAGACTGGGCTGGAGACGTGACGGGGGGCGATCGGCCTCCACATGCCGCCCAAGGGCCGGGAAGCGGATGAGACCCGCCACGCGAGCGTTTCTGGAGAAAGCGATGCGCGTGTCTTGGGGTCCCTTCTGGGGCGGCCGTGACGTGACGGACACTCACTTTCTGAACATGCAAAAGCTGCGGTCGGTAAGTTGCTGGTGTCTCAGCATGGGTCAGGCGGCAGCACCAAGCGGCCCCCACGGTGACTGGACGCCTCGTGACACGTAGGTTCTCTGAAGAAAGCCGAGGACGAGGTGACGTGGACGACGGATCTCGTGGAACCTCGGCCTGTTCGTGGACATCTCGTAACGTCGCACTCGAGGACACGGGAGGCGTTTACGAGGCCCTCGCGCTGCACAGTGCGGACCGGGCTTGTCCCCAGTGGAAGCGCGGTGAGGTCTTCGATTGCAGAGATGATGACCCCTGCTCGTCACCACTGTTATCTGAAAGGCTGACACACTATGATGAAGGTGCTGGTTTTTATTGCTGCCTGTGACCGCAAATGAATGACCGCAACCTTAGTGGCCCGAAAGGGTAACCATTTACTGTCTCTTGATTCTGGAGGTCAGCGGTCAGGGGCAGCTCGCCTGGGCTCCGAGACCCGGGTCTGTTGTTGGAGGACTTGGCCGAGCTGGCTTCTCATCCAGGGACCCCTGGAAGAGTCCGCTTCCGGCCTCGGTCAGGTCGTTGGTGAGTTCCGGTTGCTGGGGCTGCCAGACTGAGGTTCCCACCTTCTTGCTGGCTGTTGACCTGCGTGACCCCCAGCACCTCAAGGCCACCCACCCCTCCTGCCATGTGGCCCCATCGGTCTTCCGTGCAGTGCGGACTGTCCCTCATGCTGAATCTCTTACTCAGAAAGGAGGTTCTTAGCCCAGTATGACTTGTTCAAAAATAACACAATTTCCACTATGCCAGAAAAGAAGAGTCATATGCTAGAGGCGGTAAGCATGAGCGCTTTTAGCCACTGTGACAGAATAACTTACTGCTTCACAATGGCCTTTCTTGCCAATGGTCACCCCTGTATCTTTTTAGTGTAAAAAAATATTTCAAACGTAAGCAAAATTGCAGATAATAGCAGACTAAATTCATATACACCCATCACGCATTCGCAATAATTACTGACTCATAGCTATTCTTCTGTATAACCCATATCTTTACAAACTCCCCTCCCAACCAGGCTCATTTTGAAGCAACTCTCAGACCATAATGCCACAGGCCCACAAATGCTTCGGCTACCGTCTCTAAAAACATAAGGTGTCTTCAGCATCAATGACCACGACACCATTATCACGTGTAAACAGACTCACAATAATCCCTTAATATCAGGAAATATCCAGTCAGAATTCAAATTTCCCTAATTATCTCATTTTCAAAAATAATCCCATTATCCATTTAGGATTCAAATAAGGTGTAGATATTATAACTGGTTGATAGGTCTTTGAAGTGTCTTTTAAAATTGTATTTCTTCCCATTTCTTCCTGGTCCCATCTACCCTATGATTTATTTATTGAACAAAATGAGCTCTGTGTTTTATAGAGATTCACTTGTCGGTTTTGCTAATCACTGTGGAGGTCGTTTGTGTTTTTCTCTGTCTTTGAATGTCCTGTAAATTGTCAGTCAGATGAAGCATAGATAAGATTCGGGTTTGATTTTCTGGCAAGAATTCTGCACAGGAAGCACAGAATGTAGGGTTTGTCGCTCTTTCTGTGGTTCCAAGAGCTACCGACAGCCAGTACCTAGGTCGGCTGTTTCATTAGAGGCTATAAAATGGTAATATTTTTTTCTCTCAACCAGGCCAGACATTATCACCACTAGATTCCCTTTTGCAAAATATCATGTTGGGTTTATGAATGTGAGCTTGAGAGTTATACAGATCAATATTAAGTTTGGTTCTGCCACTTAATAACCGTGGGTCCTTAGGCAAATCACTTAAACTTTCAGCGACTTCCAGTCTTCCAACCTGACATGGTACGATGTTCCTAGCAGCTTCCAACGGTGGCTGTGAGCGCTCGATGAGATGGTGAGTTCAGGTGATTTTTCTTCCATTAAAAGTTGATGACGGTGAGTTCCATTAAAAGTTGATGATGGTGAAGGCAGAGTTTGCCATTGAGTATTTCGTCGGTCATTCTTAAGAAACAGAAGACTCAGGAGTATCCTTCGAATGCCTCCCTAACTGCCGAAAAGAATTCAGACAGAGGACCTAGCATCACAGATGACTCCAGATGCACTCACGCGACAGACAGGCAGGGACTCAGCAAGGCCCCTTTGGTCAAAGTCCTCGTGCCTCACTGTCTCAGGGGGCCCAGCTCACGCCTGTTTGCCAAACATGAGCTTTTCCACCTCCGTGTGAACCACCGTCTTCCCTCTGAAGGCCCAGACCACAGCCCCCTTTTCCTTAGCTCCAGATGACACAGCAGCCTCGCCGCCTGATTTATCGTGGGGCGGGGGCATACTCTCCTAGGACACCCCATATGCCCGTAGCTAATATATTTTGGTTTTCGCCTATGAGTCTGTCCCATGTCGATCGGATTATTAGTCCAGTCGGAAGAAGTAGGAGGGCAAAGAGGGGACCATCCGCCCCCCGACAGAGCTGAAGGGAGGGCTTGGGCCCGTCACTTCTCGTTGGGAAAGGTCCGGGGATACACGAGTAAGGGAATCGCGGAAGTGGAAGGAGACGCACCTGGGCACCTGGGCACCTGGGCACCTGGGCCTCAACCCGCCTGGGCTGGGCTTCCTCTAGGGAGCCGTGCAGACTGAATGTCTTGGGGGTCACAAGTGAAGACAGTCACCCCGCAGATCCTCGCTGTCCTCCGCGGAGGGGACGTCCATTTCCAGAACTTCCGGACTGCTCTGTGCTGGGAAAGCTCTCACGGCAAGAGATGGTCTGCACGCTGAGGGGCAGACAGAGCAGGAGACCCAGGAGGGGCCCAGCAGATCCAGGACCACTGACCTCGGCTGCAGTGAAGTTCAGAGCGAGGCTGGGGCCACCCCTGGGCGTCACCAGTGGCTTCTAGGTGCATGTATAGTACTCCTCATGGTTCCTGGTTGCTAGGAGAAGCTAAATCAAGCTTTGTTGCTATGGCGGTTTGTGTATAGAGGGGTTCAGAACAAGCCACCCCAAAATATGCTCCTTTGATATTGTGATTACTTTAAGCTGAAGGCCCTTGAAAAGCACCAGACACAGAAAGAGCTGAGTGAGCAGCACAGGATGCACAGCCTCTAAATGTGTTTCAGATGCTGCCGGTTCACGTGGAACCTCTGTTTTTTTAAGGTAGTGGAACGAGCTTTCTTTCCTGGGACCAGAAGAACAAACTAGTTACCACCAGCGAAAGGGGACCTGGGGGCTGAGAGCTCCCAGCTGAAGCCCCGGGTGGTACTTTGGGGACAGGAGTCTTCAGGAGAAGACGACTTCTATCTATTCAGCAGTTTGCCCCGCTCCGCGACACAGGGCGAAGATCTGGCGGGGCCCGCGCTCTGTGGGAACACTTAACACCTCCCTGCCAGAAACAGCCGAGCAATCGTTTCACCTTCGGGGCCTCCGGTCTCCCAGTCAGTAAACCGACGAGCTTGGCTTGCCGAGGACGTTTCCAGCTGTCTCTCTTCGTGAAATTACAAACAAGTTACACCCATCGAGTCATTCCTCGGGATAGCAATTTAACCAAGAAACAAGGAGATGAACTCGACAGCGATGAGCGGGAAGCATTGACCGAGAATCTGCGCAGCTTCTCAGCGCCTCCCACGAAAGACGCTGACCCTGAGCTCGGGCCCCCGCCACGAAGCCTGTGCTTCTGCACCCGCGTCTGCAACACCGTTTCGTCAGACCGCTGCTTTGCGCAACGTCAGAACCGAATTAATTGTTTAAAAAGACGGAACGAAAAGAGACCCTTCAAGAACGAAACCTGAGGAGGCACAAGCTTGACAGGGACGATTGAAAGTCCCAGGGATGTTCAGAGATGTCACATGGTCACTGGGCCATGCCGTGGAGTCCCCTTGCTGTCGGCGGAGTGACTCGATCTTATTTTGGAATATGCCGTGGAACTGACACATGCACGATCGAGGTTCGCTTCTGCGCACGGTCTGGCCCGGGTCGGGGAAAACTGCTGAAAGATATTTCTGGGCAGGTGTGCGAATGTGTCTGCACACGTGAGCGTGTGTGCGGATCTGCACGCGTGAGGCTTACGGCAGAGTGAGCTCCGAAATACGAATAAGCTGTTTTAAAACATGAAGGATTTTAAAAGTGAGCTTGTGATCATTTGGTTCCGATGTACTAAATTAATATTTAAAGGACACTTGATTGTCGAAGGTCACTATGCCATGGCGGAGACATGGCCTCGGAAGGTGGCTGCTCGCGCTGAGAATCGGAGCCTTCGCTGTCGCCTGCACGCAGCTCCGTGTCATCCGCCGCCTCTCGTGTCTACACGTGGTGTCTGCACACCTGGTCGCTCTCGCCGACGCTCCACAGACTGAGGGAGGCTGCTGGGCGGCTTACTAGAGGGACGGGTTTGCCTCCGACTGGAAACGTCGGCACCGCGGCTCGATCGAAAAATGTTTCCTAGTGCATCGTGGGTAAGGCTCTTGGTGCTGCTTTCGTGACGGATACAGGGGGTTGGGGCATGAAGCAGACGTCACGATGACGCACCGCCCTGGCTGCGGCTCTGAAAACCTGTCTGAAGACAGCTGGCCGTAGCCATTTCTCCGTCCAGTGACAGACACGGCGCCTCAGTCACTTGGCTGAGCCTCGCCGCTTGTTCTGAGAAGCTCCCCGGTGGCGTGTGATGGGGGGGGGAAGAAGGGAAATTAGGTTTTTCGCTTCTTGGAATAGGCGGTTTGGGTCCAAAAATGAGAGAAATGAGAGAATCCGGTAGCAGCTACGCCCCTGCGTACGCCGCGGCCTGTGCGGCTCTCGTCCACCGGTGACATCCCTTCCGTCGGCATGTTGATGGCTCGGGCCGCCCTCGAATGGGGCATATGTTATTGACACGTGGCCCCACGTTCCTTAAATTGTCTGCCTGATTTGGGTATAGAGTGGCCTCCATCCCTCGAGAAGGGTCCCATGCTTGACTTAGACATCCGAATTAACTGGCAACCTCTAAAAGGTACAGATTCTGTAAGTGTTGACTCAGAATCGCTACTCTTGGGATTTGATTCTAGAACCATCTAGAAATCATTTACATGGGCTATTAATTTTACGTGTCGATGTGACTGGCCTAAAGGAGGCCCAGATGGCTGGTAAACGTCATGTCTGGACGGGTGTTTCTGAAAGAACTCAGCATCGGAGCAGGGAGACCGAGTAAAGAAAGTGCCCTCACCAAAGCTGGGTGTCACCAGCCCCTCGGGGGCCTGCGGGACGCTACAGGACGGCAGGGGTTTCCGCTGTTTATCCCCAGCCGTGAAGTCCCCCTGCCTGAGCTCCCGGCGCCCTGTGACCCTGGTTCCCTAAGCCTGTCCAGGGTGTAGCTGAGGATGATGGCGCTGTACGCCAGACGCCGGCTGCCTTCAAAGTCACCATCCCCACTAGCTCGTGGCGACCGAGCAAAGGTCTCCACTTGACCTTGCCTCAGGTCCCTGTCTGCAAAGCGGTGATGACATACAGGCTCTGGTCCGCGAGGCGCCTGCAGAGACGCACGGACACGCCGTGTGGGCGGAGTCATGCGGGCTGCGGGTACAAAGTGCTGTGTGACATGGGCACCCAGACAGCTCCACCCGGCACCCGATCCACGGATGGCGCTCGACTTCTGACTACGGCGACACGGTCAGCTGTGCTTGCAAAGCACTGGAAGTGACTCTAACAGCTCTGTTGACTTCTATAAAACACGTATGTAACTACGGTCGTCACGTATGATATCTCGCCCTTACATTGGATGGGAACAGGGACTGTTGCTTTAATACCAATTGCATTTCTTTCACCTTGTGTGAAGGACATTGGCCACCTTCACCTCCAGCAGTGGCCACCTAAAGCGACCGTCATGGACCGTCCTGCTCTCTAGAGATGAGCCAGCGAGCGGGAACGGCCTGCGCGTGGATCTCGCCGGGTGAACGAACTGCCTTTTTTTTGAAAGAGATCAGCTTGGCATCAACCTTATTTTCCTCACCTGACCTTCGGAACCTCATTCCTCTTAGAAAAATTTATTTTTTCATTTCTAGAATTCTCTGAGTTCCGAAGAAGTTGGAATTAGTTTAGAATCGAAGGCTGGCACTCAAACACATTCTCCAATGTCGCCGTTTGGTGGCCGGCCCCAGACGATTCCAGCATCTCTCTCCTCCGCTAGCTCCTGCTGGCTTCCATCGCCAAGCGCCCTGGGTGCTGCAGGGAGCTTCCCGTTAAGTCGATTCAAGATGCTGCCGACAGGAAGCGCCTCTCGGCTGATCAGCTTTGCTTAAGGTGCTCCGGACGCCTCGCAATCTCTTCACGCTGTCCAGGAAAATCGATTAACATTTTTTCTCTCTAGGTCACTGACTTCCGAATTTAGGCAGTGATATTTAATTAAAGATTCTCTGCCAGCATTGAGCAACCACGTTCGCGTGAGATCATTTGAAATCAAAGGAGAGAATCGAAAATAGCCGAGATGCTAGTCTTTAATGCTACAGAAATGTTCAGTTAATGGGAAGTCAACCTTTAGTTAACCTTTGCAAAGAGAATTTCCTTCAACTTGCTTTTTGACACTATAGGTAGGTGACTGTCAAGGGAAATTTTTATAAGAAACGACTAAATAATGCGCAAGAGATTGCAGTAAGTACACTGTGACAGATTAACGAAGTGAGGTGACCCGTATCTCCCTTGTAGGTTTGAAACATTAAAGTAAATGGTTGCTACAGCCTCATTCCATAACCATTACGCAGACTCTAATATACAGGTTTATTTGTTAAGTAGATTTAGTAGACGCGTGTAAGAAAGTATTAGCTCTTTTGTCCTCCAAGAAACAAATTTGTTTACACAGAAACAAATTTGATGAAGTCATGAATTTTACACTGCTTAAAAAAACAAGAGGACGTTTAGGGCAGGGAAGTCTCTCTCCATGGCACTGTTCTGGTGGACACGTGTCATTGGACATTTCTCCAAACCCACAAAGCATGCACCCCCGAGGGGGCCCTAACGCGAACTATGGACTCTGGGTGATAATGTGTCCATGCAGGTTCGCTGACTGTAACAAAGGTGCCGTCTGGTGCGGATGGTGGTGGTGGGGGAGGTGCCGTCTGGCGGGGATGGTGGTGGGGGGGAGGTGCCGTCTGGCGGGGATGGTGGTGGTCCGGGAGGCCGTGGGTGGTGGGGGAGGTGCCGTCTGGTGGGGATGGTGGAGGTGGGGGAGGTGCCGTCTGGTGGGGATGGTGGTAGTCGGGGAGGCCGCGCCTGTGCGGTGGGCATGAGAACTCTTGGTACCTTCCTCTCAAAATGGCCGTGGCCCTGACACGGCTCTAAAATAACAAAGCATTAGAGAGAGAAAGAGAGAGTTAAGAGAAAAAACGAATGTCACACCACCAAGTAGAGGTGAGTACGAGGTGTCCTTATGGGACCCCATACATCTCACGCTATTCATACCCAAGGCCTGGCTCTACTAGCTATAGCTGTATCATTGTCATTAAATATGCATGGTGGCTATCAAAATTTTATGTTTTAAATGTGTCGAAATATTACATGAAGCTAAGACCCTGAGCTAATGCATTATTTAAATTTAAATTTTGATCACGACGATCAGGAAGGCAAGAATTGGACCCTCAGCCGAAGGGGAGTGGGGGTGCCCCTCAGGGACGCCACGGAAAACGGCGAAACGGCCCATGGTGATGCTACGGCCCAGAGCACAAACAGAAAGCGCTAGAAATGAGCAGGGCGTCACGTGAGTTCAAATGAAGGTGTGGAAGATGCGGCGGTGTGGTCCTCGGTCCTAACTCCAGGACAAATCCATCAGGTGGCATCGGACTGGGCAAAATCCGTGAACGGGAGGACGTGCTAAGGCCCCGCGTATGGAGGGTCCATGACGCCTTCTTTCTCTCTACTTAAAACGGATATTGGTAAGGGACCCTTATTCCTTGAACTTTTACATTAATATTTCATGTCCTAAAAACCTGCAAAGCTTCGCTGACCTTGCCTCTGCCCTGGGCTACTGGACGTACGAGCATACGCAGACATGTTCAAACTTGTTAGGACTAGTAATTCCCATACATACCATATGATTTTGTCTCATATGTTTATATCAGCTGCATAGGTTTAATCTCAGAGTCGTGGGGGTTCACTCTATAAAGTTACTTCTTTATTAAGATCAAGTTAATTTTAAGTTGTTTCTCCAGCTATATGGGGGTGGGATGACAAATAAAAATCGCGTGTATTTAAGTTGTACGGCACGATCTGATCTACACGTCCACTGCAAAGTGATCACCGCCCTCACGCTAATTAACACATCACCTCACAGCTGCTTTTCTTCGTGGTGAGAACACGTGACATCTGCGAACTTCGCAAAGTTCACGGCGGACATCGGGTCTCCAGAACTTACTCATAACTGAAGGTTTGTACCCTTCGATCCGATGCCCGCACTGCACCCGCCAGCCCCTGGCAACCGCCACCCCACTCCGCATTACTATGGGTGTGACTTTGTGCTTGCGTTTTTTTCTAGATTTCACGGGTAACGAATGCTGATGGTGGTAGCGCCACCTGCAGACCACTCGGCTCTGCCAGTGTCCCCCGCCATCTAGGTGGGCCCTTCCCGCCACGTCCTGAAGCCTGAGAGGCTGGGCTCTCACCTGGCAGCAGGACACTGCAGGACAGCCCTCTGCACCCCGTGCCTGCCCGCCCAGGGGTGGGACCGTGCAGGCCCAACGACTCCGTCCCTCCCATCCTCTCTCTGGGTTTATTCTCAGGTGTTGGCTCCGCGGTGTTCCTGAAGCTTCTCCTGGGGACCCCGCACTCTCCCACAGCTACTTTTGCTCTGGGTGGTTGTCTAACGCAGTGGCCCCCAACCTCTGCGGCACTGGGGACCGATGTTCCTATGAGCATCTAACACTGATGATCTGAGGCGGAGCTGGGGCGGCACGGCCGTAGACTTATCATTTTTAAAGTGAGTCATTTTCTACAGGAACAAAGAACTCAATATTGTTTCTTTACTATAACTAGAGAAAGAAAACTTTTATGGCTGTTCTATGAGTTTTGGTTTGTTATTTGTAATTTTGAATACCTGTCATTTAAACTCTTAACTAGTTAAAATGCACCAAGATCTTTATCTACTCAGTTTTAAAATACCTATTGCTGAAAAAAATTATATGAACATGCAAAATTATAAGCTTTCTGCCTAGAACTAATCAAATTAAAATTAGCTAATGAAATAAGACTGAGAGTATAATCATCTGAGTGAAAACTTCATTTCACAAGAAACAACTTTGAAAATAGAATTTCCTAGGCAAAAAAAAATTGCAAATACTGTAAGAGATTTGAAAAAGAAACACAGAAAAGACACTGAGAAGTGCAATAGGTATTAGGTTATGCTCCACACTTAGCAAGAAAATAGCAGTAGATTTTATAACCAGTTAAGATCAAGGGGTGTCAAGTTAAAATATTTTCAACATTTTTAGCAAACAACAACAACAAACAACAACAACAACAACAACAACAACAACAATGCAGACACTTTACATTAGGGACAACTCAGAAAAAGTGGGCACGATGAAGAATCTCAGGAGGTAAATAAAGCTGACTGCAGTCTTTAAGCAATAATGTCATTTTCTCTAAAAGCTAGAGAAACGTTAATGTCAGAACTCTGTTTTATCTTTGGTATGCCCATAATTAAAATTCTCTCAGACTCTTCTGGGTGTCATTAAAGGAACCAATGAAATACAAAAAAAAAAAATGCAGAAAATAGAACACTGACAAAATGCTCCTTTCACAGTAAAAAAACACAGCAATTTCACTGAATTTAAATTTTATATGACTTTAGTTCTCCATAATCACTTTTTCAAAAGCTCTAAATAATGCTTTTGATTATTTCAATAGAGTGCTTGCTTCACGCCCAGGTGGTGACGTTTCTGTCAACTAAGAAAATTGTAAGCCAAGGGGGGCTTTCCAAGAAATAGTCACACGGGGAGCTTTTAAAAATACGTTTGTCATCCTAATAAAAGCAATGACCCTAAGCTCGCCGACTCTGTGACAAGGATGTGACTCGTGGGCCGCGTGAGCCGAGTGAGGCTCGCTCAGCACTCAGGTCGCAGTGGGTGGGGGCCCCTTAATCCGGGGCAGACTTTTTTTTTATCTACACTGAGTTCTAAAAGTTGGCTGTGTTGAAGCTCTTCTACTTTTATAAAAAAGAAATGACAAAACCATTTCCGTTTTATATATCGACATGGATTATCCCGCGTGTAACATCCTTCCCCACCGCTGCGAACTATCTTTTTTAGAATGGGAGCTGGTCCGCAAGTGGCAGACTGAACGGAGAGGTCATACTTCTCCCCGGCTGCCGAGCGGCCCCGCGTCTCCTGGGGGCTGACGCCCAGTCTTAATCAGCGCGCCAAAGGCTGGTTCCAGGTCATCTTGTGAATTAAAGAGGAAAAAGTAGTCCATAGTTGCTCAGTGTTTGTCTCTTCCATGGTATACTTCTTTCTCAATCACTGGGACATTTCACATCATCCCTATGCTTTGCTTACTCCCAAAAAAGGCGCCAGCCTAGCAAGGCCGTCCTGGGAGATAATGGCTCAGGGCGGGGGGTGGGGGTGC
>NW_006437828.1:12823335-12840328 GCF_000325575.1 Pteropus alecto | reverse complement strand
TGAGGTTCTCCATTTGGGGTTAGGAAAGTGGCGACTGTTGAGACGGAGGTGGAGAAGCCGGAGTCCATGGGACAGGGTTGGCAGGGCAGAGGCTACGGACAGCAGGTGGGGGCGCAGGGTCAGAGGTCTGCCAGGCTTTCTCTCAGGACGTTTGACAGTGAAGGGTAAGCGATGCGGTGCTCCTGCGGGGGGTTATGCGGCTCAGCGCTCCGGTCCAAATTCTCGAGGCGTCATTTCTCCATGCCCCTCGCGACTGGAGTGACAACCGTCCCACTTCATCTCAGTGAACACAGCGAGCTTCGATTTCTGCGCATCTCCCGGTTTCCCGCCGGCGGGCTCATTTCTGCACGTCGTGATCGCGTGGTCTGACTCCAGCACTGACCCTCTGTTAAAGCCCTCGCGGTTCGGTGTAGGAGAAAGACGCCGACAGGAAACGTCGGGCACCGTAAAAAATCGTGGGGGTTTTCTCATTCGAGCGGGGAAATGAACACTGTGCTACGTTTCTGTCCTCCGAATGAAGAGTCGTTTTAAAAAAGCACAAGGTGCCCTCGGTAGCTGGATTCGGCTGTGGCAGCGACACCCCGATTTCTCTCCCCTCTGCCCCCCCCCCGTCAGGCCGACCCCAGCCGGGTGGCCTCCGGTGTCGTCTTGTTCGCAGACACAGGAGCTCAGGCTCTCTAGCACGCTGGACACATTCTGGCCAAACCGTACTTTCCCACCGTCGTCGTCTGCGAACGTCGTGTCTAATGCGACGTTTTCCAAGCGCTCTTGATTTTCTCCGCTTAGCCCCCCGGTTCGCCCTCCCAGCCGAGTCACCCTTCCCAGGCCCGCGTTCACCCGCAGCCGGGCTGCCCGCGTCACGCCCGTGCCTGCTCTGCCACGGCCACCGCCGGGCACCCTCCGAGCCGCGGTCCGCCTGCGCCCGCCCCGTATCTGTCTCCGTCCCGTACCGCGGTCTTCTGCAGCCCACCGTCCACCAAAAGCGAGAGTTCTCACTCTGTTCTCTGTAAATGCACATGGTTCTTAAGCTGAAATCCACTCGTGACGCCTATATTCAGGCCGCCGTGAGGAGCGTGAGCGTGCTTGTGAAATCTGGCTTGTGAGGGCTCTTCCTCTGGGGAGAGAGTCCGTAACTTTATTAAATTTTCAATGGGGCACCTGACTCACATGTGGATGGAGAGTCACTCACTGAATTATGAACTTCCGAAGGTAGAGACAGTGAGTTATTAATCATTTTTCTATAGCCGATGCTGACAACGTGCCCGCCGCATTATTCTTAAAGTATGTATTGTTGCTTGGTACGACCATGAAAATATAAAGCTGTTGTTTGTTCACCTCCTACCAGGTGTTACCCATTTTTATATAAATTACAGCTAATAAATTAAAAATAAAGATAGGCATTACAATTAATGACCTTTTTTTAAAATGAAGAAACTGGCAGAGTCGATAGTTTAAATTTGAATCATCTTATCTAATTCCAAGATAAGAGCTAAGAATCCAGTAAGGCAGAAAAAATATACAGAAATCGCAATAGCGGAGTAGGCCTGATCTTCACTCAATCATAAGGTACGTGAGGCGATGCAAAAACATTATTCACCCTCACACCATCTGCTGTAAGGCCTTGCTAACTGTAGGTGTTCGGTGAATCTCAGGTCGATATAATTAAATGGAAAGAAACATTTGACAGATAAGGATTTTGTAAATATACATTATGTCCCAGTTATCAAGATAAATGATATTTTAAATGAATGTTATCATTTAGGTACCGCATTTACTTACATTTCTGGTAGCAATTAACGCAGATTTAAAGTTAGCACTGGCGTTAATTAAAGCAACACATTTTAGAAACTTTGGCCTCAATGTTTTAAATTGCCTACAAATTCCTTCGAGTAAAACAGAGAAATTACTTAGAAGAAAGAAGAAAACATTCTCAAAAATACTTTGAGACAAAAATGAAATAGTGTACCTTTGTATTAAAGGTTGAATTAACAAATATGTTTTATTTTAAGTCATACAAAAAAAAAGTTAAAATAATGAAGGTAATGGAAATTTTAGAGGGTTATTTGATTTTCGAACATTTAGATGGTATCAATTAAATATACTTATGAATAAATAACACGTGCTCGTGCCTGCCATTCCCTATTAATTAATGTAAAATAAATGAGAGGAGCATTTTTTTTTTTTTACTATTAGAGTAGATTTATTACTTGTGTATTCATTCCAATATGGACCAAAGTAATGTCTTTTATCTGATTATTTTGAAGTGAACAATTCAAAAGGAGTTAAATTTCGAATTTCAAAATATTGTGCAAATGCCATCACTTCTTAGAGCGCTGAAGATTGTCGGCGGCAGGGACCTTATAACGTGGTAAATTGTGGAACCGAGCATCAAAACGCTGACAGAGAGCTGATGTCATGCTCTTAACTACGGCTCTTCGGCAGAATGATCGGGTGGCTTTAAAAATACTGACGCCTGGTCCTCAGTCTACACTAACAGAGCGATGACCTCGGTGCTTTGTAGAAGCTCCCTGGGGTCACATGGTCAGGGCAGAGAACCAGTGTGTTAAGAAAGTGGGAAACACTGTTTTTTTGCAACCATTTCAGTCATTAGACCGCAAGAAGTAAATAAACCTCTCATTTTGACTTGGGTAAGGTTTTTACCTGGAGTCAATTATTTATTGACCAGGAAAATATGTATATTCGAACTATTTTAGAAAATCATTGTAATTTCCTGAAAAATCTAATGAGGGTAAAAGTGGAAAAGATGTGGACCAGGTAGAAAACTGTTGAATAGTGTGTTTTTAGTGAATTACAACAAGCGACATGCTTATCGGAGCAGCCGCCCCGGGCAGGCGACTCGATGAAAAACGTAAGCACGGTCCGCCCGTCAGAAGGAACACGGTCACTCGGCATTAGGAAAACATGCCGTTTGGTCACATTTGTCCAGTGTCTATTTATTTTTCTATTCATCTTTATTTGCGCCCAACTGTATCGAGGTATGATCGAGGAAAACTGTACCTTTTAAGGCGTCCAGCTCGATATTTTGTTACATTGTGAAATCACCGCGCTCAAACTGGTTCTCACATCCACCACCGTGTCAGGTTCTGTGTGGGGTTAAGGCGTTCGGGGTCAGAAGGGACCTGGGAGACTGTCCGGTGAGGAGAGCTATACCCTAGGGTATTACAGGACCACAGACAGCTGGTGGCACATTGGCCATGGCCACCTGTGCCCCGCAGAAGTGTCGGCCCCCACTCATGCTTCTGCTGCTTGTGGAGACGGAGGAGGGTCTGTCCTCCTGCACGTCTGCCCCGGGCCCCCTCTGGCCCAGCGTCCCCGAGAAGCTTGTGAGGGTCACGGAGGAGAGAGACATTTAGGGAGTGCCTGACGGGGACACTGAACTTCCCCGTGAAGAGTCGCTTTGGGTTTCCTAAATGGTGGTGACTGGTCCAGGGAATGTGATGCATCAGGTGCAGATCCAGCAAACCCCGTTTGGGAGCGGAGTGACGCTGAGCAACGCCCACTCGTGAGGACCCCAGGGACTCTGTGTCGACCCCACGTTGTCGGGCGAGTCCCCAGGGGCGCCTCGCTTTGTGGGGCTCAGCATGTCCGGAGAAGCTGAGAGGCGCGCTCCGTCTGGGTCACTGCGGTCCGCAGACCCCGAATGTCACCTTCGAGCCCCTGCGCCACGGCCACTGAAACGCCTGCAAGTAGGACGTCCTCTTGGGCGGGGTTGACTGGCTGGGGCACGGGACTGCTGGGCCACCGACTGGGTTTGGATGCCACCTCCGAGGGTCTCTGCTGCGTGCTGGAGACGACGGGGCACTTGCTCCTGCTCTGCCCCTCCCATGCACATGGACGGCCACGTCGCGGGCAGTGACGTGCAGTACTGTGTGTGCACACACGTGTGCATGTGCATATGTGTGTGCATGTGTGTGCATGTGTGTATTTGTATGTGCATATGTGTATGTGTGCATGCTTGTGTGACTTGTGTGTGCATGTGTGTGCATGTGTGTTTGTGTGCATGCATGTGTGCATGTGTGTGTCTGTGCATGCACACATGTGCGTATGCATGTGTGTGTGATTGTGTGTATGTGTGCATGTGCATGTGTGCATGTGCGTGTGCATTTGTGTGTGCATGTGTATTTGTGTGTGTGTGTGTGTGTGTGTGTGCGCGCAACCCTGGCCCTGACCATGGGATCCGTTGCTGGTACCACGCCCCCTCATCCGCACGAACCCAGGAGCCCTACTCATGCTGGTGACATCCAGCGTGGCCATCTGCTCAGCCCTGTGATCCGGCGGAGCCTCAGTCTCAAAGTGTGCCCTAGTCGGAGCCCCGCGAGCTGTCGCTCGGACAGCCTCCTACGAGGTGGCGTTAGCGATCAGCCTCCACCCAGTGCTGAACGGCTCATTTACTCAGCTCAGTCACTGCCCGAGGACATCCAGGACCGACCCTCTCCCCACGACCCTGGGCTGTGATGTGATTCGTCTCCACGCAGGCGGGACCCAGCCGAGCCCCCCTGATCTACCCGGGGGAGAATCCGAGCCGGTCCCTGGCTTCGGTGCAGAATACGCTGGGGGGCCTCTCGTGCCCTTTTTCCTAGAAGAGTGTGCCCGCATCAATATAATCAATGTCCTAACGATGACCTCACTCACGGGGCATTCCACAGGCCCTGAGTACAGACCCCGGTCATCGGAACGCCAGCCCTAGCCATGGAACCTGGACTATCTCCATTCTGCTTCTGAGGACCGGAAGTCACGCAGGCATCACCACCCTCAGGCCGAACCCTACCGACCTGACAAACACTCGTCGCCGTGTGGGTTCCCTACCGAACCTCGCCCGCCAGCAACCTGGACAGACTGTCGGTCACAGTCGGAGGATGAGGTGGACTCAGCCCAACCCAAGTCCGAAAAGCCCTGGCCTACGCACCCATCGCTCACACAGCATGAACAGCTGCCCTCACGGTCCACGAACCCCCCGAAGCACCCTAAACCAGTAATCTACACCCTCCTGATGACCATGACATGTGTAACATCCGTCCTAAGCTCATCGACCATGACGTTATCCCACATGTGACACCCCCACTCACCACAGCTATCCCAACAACCCTGCTATCACTGGGGGCCCCTCCACTATCGCGATGTTGACTGAAATGAATAATTATCCAAGTTAACAAAAAGCGACAGCATTGTCACACCCACCGACACAGCCGTCGCAGGCCTGCTGGAGCGTATTCCCACGTGCGACGGCACGCTGCCTGCAGACCCGTGTTAAACTCACGTCTGGGTTCATCTGAGCGTTTCAGCCGTGCTCTGGGGCGTTTGCTTTGTCACTTGATGAAGGGCATGAGCTCCGGTCGACGGAGGCAGCCTCTGGTGAGGACGCTGACTGCCTCGTCCTGGATCGCTTGCTGCACTGAGGGACAGCCTCACGGGTCGGTCCGAGTGACCTGGGCAGTGTACACAGTGATGCTTCAACTCGCAAAGCGAACGTCCCCTCCAAGAAGTGGACGTGGACATTCAGCAAATAAACGCTAACCATAGACTGCAGATTTGACGGATTCGCCTGCCACCAAGAATGAAAATACTGAAGAAGGAGACCAGTTAGGAGTTTATGAACCTAAAGTGAGAATGATTTGTCTTAACATCACAAAAAATAAAAATTGTAGAGAGACACTTTCCCAAGAGACTAACGAGCCTCCTAAGCCTTTGCATTCTTCAAGAGTAAGAACTTAGCCTCCACCTGCTGGGGCCACATCCGAATCTGTTTTAAATTGCTGTTATTTACTGAACAACATGGTTTTTGCCCCCAGTTTCCTAATGTGAACTGTGTGTAGGAGTCCAGAGAAAGGGAGGTTTCAGTTTAAGTGGTTTTTATATATAATGACTACGATTTATCATGTATTAATATTTCAAGCGCCATTTTTAAATAAGTCCATATACACAGAGGCACTGACTTAAATCAGAAATCCGGAACGGACTCGCAAGTTCATCTGCTCCATTAGGCTGTCTCTACGCGAGACTTCCAACTAGTAACTGAGCAGCTCCAATGAATAAAATCGCATACTTTTCTTAAGAAATGTGTTCTCTCGTTTCATATATTATTAGTAAGAAATTACCTCCAATTTCTGGTCAAAATAATTGATGCCGAAACCGAAGCATGTTCTCTTTGTCCCATCCTTAGGAGACACCGAACGGCCATTCGGAACGAATTTTTGTCTTTGCGGTTTCTTACTATACCAACCACATCACGCCTGCTTTACCCTGTTTACAAAACAGTCAGTGGGGCTGGTCTGAGACATCCCGTCACGCAGCCAGCCCAAGGTCACATAGTGCGGCAGGCGAGGGGTCTTGGCTGGGGTGGTTTGGACAAGTGGGAACATTAGGGCTGTGTGTCACCTGAGCCAGGTCACCAGCCCTATGGGCATGCGCCCCCCGGGGGTGTTACCTCTGCTGATCCCCTCAGTTCCGTGTGCCCCCAGCCTGGTAGACGGGAAAGCACCGCTTGCCGGCACCGTGACACGTTCTCTATCTCAGGGTGGCCAGTGACCAAGGCTAGAAGGAGGGAGGGAGAGCCGCAGCGACCACCTGCTCCTTTCCGAGAGGAGTCCCAGCTCCTCGAGGGGAGAAGGGCGGGCTGCAGGGCCCCCTCAGCGCACCGGCCCCACAGACGCCAAAGAGGAGGTCACTCTGCGCCCAAAACAAATCCAGTCTCCTGTCCCCGATGCGCCCCTCCGGCTCACCCAGCACCCAGGGACCCTCCCTCACGGGACTGGCGCGTGCCCTTGTCCCTGCCTACCTCGCTCTGTGTCGTGACCCCGTGAGCGTTCGGACGCAGCTCGAAGGTGCTGCCTCAGAAGGCCGTTCTCCGTGCCGTCCAGGGCTTCCCGCCGGAGCGACTGTCCCCTCGACTCTGACTTCCCGCTGCCCCTCTAGATGGCCACTGCAAGAGCGCAGGGCCCCCTCCTTGTCACGGACATAAAATGAGAAGTTACGGGGAGCGGAGGGCACGCCACTGGGGTGCGATGAATGTGCTGAGAAGCACAGTCCCCTGCGTGTTCTCGAGAGGAGGCCGGTGACAATCAGACCACTGCCTACTGAGCCGGGTCGCCAAGCTCCGCCTCACTGTCCTGCCCGGCATCTGGTTTCCGGATGGCCCGAGAGGGCGATGTCGAGTGGAGGGCGAACCGCGACGCCACCACGGTTCTGCCACCGACGAGCCGTGTGCCGGGGCCGCGTGGCCGCCACTGCCTGTCCTCGCGTGCGGGGCGAGGCTCCTTCTCCTTCTGACTGACGTTCCGCGGCGTGGTGACACCGAGTGGCATCTCCGGCGACCGTGAGCGGCGTCTACGTGTTTCCGTCTGGTCCTGCTGGCGAGGATGCTCAAACGCATTCACTGTGGTGACACCGAGTGGCATCTCCGGCGACCGTGAGTGGCGTCTACGTGTTTCCGTCTGGTCCTGTTGGTGAGGACGCTCCAACGCATTCGCCATTCCGGGGGGCGGCGATGCCTCTGCCGGTTTCATAAAACGCTTTCTAAATGGAAGCGCACACGCCGAGTAAAGCACCGTGGCTCAGGGGCACACGCCACGGGGGTCGGTGGTTGTGCAGCCCCCGATGTCACCTCCGTGGGCCACCCGGGGCGCGCGCCTTCGTGCCGACCGCGGTTCCTGACGGCCGCGTGGGCGATGTCCCCTCGCGTGGTGACATGCGGAAACGGGCTGTCCTTGTCCATTTTCCTTCAGCGTCCATCGTCTACGCACAGAATTTCTTTACATGTCCTACTGAGGACGGACATTTAGGTCCTTCCCGACGCTTGGCAGTTGCGAATGAGGCTTCTGCGGACGTTCCCAGGACATGTCTGTCCTGCACGTCTGTCCTCAGTCTGTCCTCACGTCTGTCACGTCCAAACCCAGAGTGAGTCTCGGGTTCTAGAGAACGTGAAGTTTGGCTTCAAGCCTCTTCCAAAGCTGCCACCCGGACTCCGGCTGGCGGCGTAGAGTGCGGTCCACCCGCGTCTGAGCCTTTCCTGTCTGAACATTCTGAGCATGGGCCGCATCGGATCCACGACCTGGGCACAGGACGGTCGTCGGCCTGGGGGAGGCGGCCTGTGGGGGGCTGGGGTGCTCTCGCCCTTCAGAGCAGCTCCCCAGGCACTCGCCACACCTGCTCGCTTTTCTTGGGGGCTCACATGGTTCGGGAGGCGGTTGCTGTTATTGGTGTTTGATGGCGTAGGGCAGAAAGGCTCACAGGGCAGAAAGGGTGCTGGCTCATAACAAGCTCTTAATGTCAAGGCCGGAGCCGAGACTCAGCAGCCTGGAACACGCACGGGGCCTCTGCTCCAGCTCGGAACAAGGTCCACGGCGGGCACACGGCCAGACGGGTCCCCAGAGCCACCGGAGTCTGTGTTTGGGGGACGTGGCATGCGTTTCTGACCTGGGAGAGTCTATGTTTATGCCATGGTCAGTGGGACGGTTGGTAGGGACTCTGAGCGGTGGTGTCACCGGAGCTATGGCTCGTCTCCTGCCCTCTGCTGCCCTCAGGCCTGTTCCTCAGGCCTGGTCCAGAATCAGCAGGAGGGACAGCTGGTCCCTTCCATTCACTGGTGACAGTTCTGCCCTCCGGAGCCAGAAAAAGAAACGTAATGCTTTCCCGCCCGGCGTTTACCATGCTCCTTCTAAGTGTCTCGGGCCCTCTTTCGAATATTTCTTGTCAACGTCTGAGTTCCTCTCCATGTGGGCGTTTTTCTTTTCGAAAGCGAGACAGTACTGACCTCGAACACCGCCTGCTAACACGAGGTCTTGGCCACGCTGCCTCCGATGCAACGAGGCCAACCTGCCGATGGAAAATCTGCGGCCCCTCTCGCCGCGTGGCCTCGGGCTTGAGCTTCAGAGTCAGCCTGAGAGCTTTTCTCGTCCACTACTGTTCAGCTCCGCGAGCCCGCCCCTCACATGTGCACCTTTGTCTCTCTGTAAACTTATGTGCACGTCTTCCTCCTCTTAGTTACATACTTTTAAAATCAATGGCCGACGTGTCTAAGCTTTTGCAACTTTCCGCCAACCAGTAAGTTTCTACCGATTCTGAATATTTTCGAATCTGATGTTCTATTGTTTACTTTTGGCACACTGACTGGTACAGATGCCAAATACACTGATCAGGTTTGAGACATGATACCTAGAGATTTGTCTGTAGTTGGGTGCCAAACAATTCATCGGCACCTTGGAGGAGATGAATCGACAGTTTAGAAACAACTCTATAGATTCACCTTCCTAGTTATCTTGTTAGTCGAGAGGCATCTAAATATTGATTAGTGATTCACACTGAATTGTCGGAAGATTCTTAGAAAATCCCTGGGTGGCTTGCACGAGTTCTGTTTGTGCTCTGCCTTTCGTGGGAGTTGTCTACGGACCGTCCTTACCTGGCAGTGTCTGGAGCGTGGGGCAGGTGCGTACTTTGGGGCCCTGGCTCGCATGCACGCGTGTCAGGAAACACCGCCTCCACTGAACTTCCTTACGGCCATGTTTTGGGGGACACGCGAGCAGTCTGCATGGGAAGGCCTCTCACCTTCTGACACAGTCATGGCATCTTTTATTTGCAAATGCGAGTGGAACTGTTTCCGAGGGATCTCTTAATAGATTGAGTTCTTCTCATGGTACTGAGAAGGATTATTGGTTATTAGAAACATATAGAGGATGATACGACACTATCCAGATATAATCGCAAGAAATCAGACACAAAGAGGAAGTTTGAGAATCGACCCTTACATACTACCGGGTAAAGAAAATGTACAGACCACTGGGATCTTTACTAGTCAGGCGTATAGAATTTAAAATGAATGCTAATCGATATTTATTGATTAAAATGTAGCAATAATTCCAGCAAAACAAGAAAATCTACTGCATACCACAATAAAAACATCATTAGTAAGTTATCAGTCATTACCTATAGAATTTCTAACGTTAACTGTTCACGCAAGAGAGAGAAAGTATTTCCAAGCACATGTCTCTGCTTTTGTCCTTGGCAAGAGAATCATAAAGTATCAGGGTTGGAAGGAACAGATCTTCTGCTATTTTTTTTTTTCCTTATAAAATGGAACGTTCTTACCTTGAAACTGAGCGTTAAATCCTTTGCGTCGATGGTTACTGTCCGACGTGAAATGGAGCCGCAGCCAGTTCTTGCTGCTGATGACGGGAGAGGGGAGGTTCATGCCAGTCAGCCTGGAGAAGAGAAAGAAAGACATCCCCCTTGTGAACCGACAGAGCAAATGTCTTATCTGAAACCCACTTTTAAGACTGACCGTGGACGATCTTCATTGTGAGATGCTTAAAACAGATGCCCTTTATTAGCTGCCTCGAAACCTTGAAATGGTTCAGATAATTTTATCTTTGCCCACAAACAAATGCTATATCTATTCTTCATGGAATGATAGCTTTCACAATATCTTACATTTTGACTCTTCTTCATTAATGATACACAAATGAGAAGATATTCTTTTGATTTTTTTTTTCATCAGGACCGTGATCATAACGAATTATAAACGGAAAAAAAAGGCAAATGATAAAAGTCTGCCATTCAGGATTTGAACACTCGATTCTGTTTCGCTTGAAGCGGACTCAAATAAACTGTCTGTCATGCTCGACGGCACGCCGTGTGTCCAGTGCTTCGGCTGCAGAATTCACAGCCGGGACTTCTCCTACTGAGGGGTGGGAGGGGAGCGCTCATCAGAGGGGCGACAAGGGCTGACGGAGACATTCGAAATGGAATAAAATCGTGTTTGAGCAAAGGAGTATATTAAACACAATGAAATCTTTAAACATCAGACACGGTCTCTGATTAAAAGATTAGTCCACATTATAATGTGTAGTTTAGTTGTCAGACGAAAGCAAGTACTTCGCCCCTTACTCTTGACAAATCGTGTGTCACTACGAGGAGCCAGTGCCCTGTCAGGCAGCCCTTTCGGTCTCGGCCACTGGCGTAGGCGTCACGGGCTCGGGCGGTGAGGCCCTGGCTCGCCTCGTGCCGGCCGAGGCGCAGTGTGGCTGGGCCGCCTTTTCCGGACCTCGGTTTTCCAGACTTGAAAACAGCTGCATCGAGGTGCGGAGGTGGCTTCGCAGATGCGCCTGCGACTGACCCACAGCGCGTTTCCCACGCTACGTACCATGCGGCTACGCACCGTGTCGCTGCTCTGTGCCTCAGCGGGCGACCCCCATTTCAGTGATGCTCGTTAGGGCAGATGGCCTGCACGGATTGAGCCACCTGGCTGGCAGCTGGACCCCGCGGCGGCCTGTGTGGGCCAGCCCGCGGGCACCGCCGCTTCCGGTCAAGCAGGAAGTCAGGTTCCACGCACAGGGTCTCCCAGGTCGGGGTCCCCATCCTCCCCCCTCTACCTGGAGGAAAAGCAGCATCGGATGGAATTTGTCACCACGCTTTCCGATGTCAGGGTGTTCAGCTTCAATTTTCGGTGCAGAAACGGACAGTATCCTTTAAAAGTCCAAAGCCAAAGCCTGACTGTGACCAATGGCAACAGTGTTTCTGTCACCGTTTGGAATGATCCTTGGTGAGGGGAAGCACACGCCTGGGACCCGCCTGCCTGCTGGATTTGTGTAGCGTGACCGCTGGGGTCGGGCACGGCGGGTTCCAGGCGACACTTTGTCACTCCGGTATTTCATTTGAGGGCTCCCTGCCCCTGCCCCGTTTTCCTGGTGAGATTATATTACAAATTCTGTTAGAAATAGGTCACCTACCTCTTTGCCTCATACTGGCCATGGCCAAGAGAGAAGTAAGTTCTGCATTCAGCCCCCTGCAGCCTGCCCAGCTCACCTACATTCTATTTACTGAAATTTTTATAACCGAAATCCATGTTTGTTCTTTGTTGTCTTAAAGATAATTATTTGTTCTGAAGTAGATTCTTGGAGCGGTTCCCGTCCCAACATCGAGGAGGAAGTGTGTTTCGGCTGTTTCAACACTAGCGTCCCCCACAATTACCCTCCTCACCCCACGCTTTCCAAACGTCTGCCTTTCGAAACACCCGCCTTTCCAAACGCCCGTTTGGATTGAGTCAACACGCTCCCCTGCAGTGGGCCACATAGGGACGTTTGAGGGGGTGTGAGTCATACGGTCTCTGTTTCAACTGTCCAGCTGTGTCCTTATGTAAATGCGGCCACGAGATCGGGTGGTTGGGGCCCCGTGACACTTTGTTAATGGGCATTGACATTTGTAGTTCATTTATTTTTTCTGGGTTAAAAAAAATATATTATACTCTTTTAATGTTTTTTTTTTTTTCAGCCACTTAACAAGATAAAAAACCATTGTTAACTAATGGGTCAGATTAGAACAATGGCCTGCGCCCATTGTTTGCTGGCCCTGCTTTAGTGCATACGAGGCGATTTGTACAAATGCTGGGCGGGAAGTTGGTGAGATGATGTACATCCAGCTACCTTTCATAACCGTTTCAAAAAGTTTCGAAAGCAGGTAACTCCTGTACAGGCTCCTCCCACACAGAATCAAAGGCGAGGATTTGCAACAGTTACACTTTCCGTGGTTGGAGCCAAGCCCTGCAAATGTGTCACACTCCAGAGCGGGCTGTGCATAGGTTTCTCGATTTGGCTGAGAGAATTAGACAAATGTCCATGTCCTCTCCTTCGGGGGTGTCAGGTGAAGTGGTTGTTCTAAATAAGATCTGTCCTTAGAATTGTGAGTTTTTCTGTCACCTTCCATAGGGTTGGGGCTGACCTCTGAGCTGTCATTCAACAGAAAGATTATATTATACAATCAATTATTCATTCATTACAAACTAATTCTAAAAAATTGATTAGCACACAAACCAGCGGTTATGTTGTGGATTCACTAAGACCCTGGATGGTTCAGTTGAGATTTAGAGCTACAGAATTCACCTGGGCACCTCTCCGGTAATGCCTCCCGAAAGTGCGCCCATCCAAATCCCAGAACCTGTGACCGTGTCACCTCGTGTGGCAAAAGGGCACTTTGAAGGTGTGACGAAGTTGCAGACCGTGAGATGGAGTGATTATCCCGAATTATCAGGTGGCCCAATGGAATCAAAAAGATCCCCAAAAGTGGAAGACAGAAGCAGAAGAGAGCCCGAGGGAGAACGAGAAGCTGTGGAAGAAGGTCGGGGGGACCCATGTGAGACCCCCCCACCGTGCTCGCCGACCTCAGAGGTGGGGGAGGGGCCGCGAGCCAGGGGCCAGGTGCCTCTGGAAGCCGGAAAAGGCCATGAAATGCATTCAATTCTCCTAGAGCCTCCGGGAGGAAACAGACCCGTCGACACGTGGATTTTATTCCGGCAAAACCTACGTAAGATGGACAACCTGCAGAACACTGAGGTAATAAATTCGTGTTGGTTTAAGCCATCGGGTTTGTGTTAATTTGTTGTGCTGGCAACATATGTACATCCTACTTCATAATAGAACAGCCCAGGAAGCGGGAACGGGCAGCAGAACGTGCCAACAGCCGTAGCCAGCCAGAGCGGTTGGAAGCCTGTCTATGATCACCGGGGACTGGACACCCATCGCTGCTGGAGCGAGGCCTTCCGAAGCCCCCTCCAGGTCCCAGCTGTATTGCCGCGAAGTCTGCTGCACTTGGTTTTTGAAAATAGTTTTGTAAATGAGAGGTAGATTGCGGGGCCATAACGGAGAATTCGCATGAATACGGAGCGTAAGATACGAGGCAGGGACATTTTAAAGGGAAAAGAGGGCGTGATGTCAGGGAACAGGTGTCTGTGTCCATGAGTTCGTGATACACGGACTCTTTTCTTTTTTATCCTAAACATATAGGAACAAAGGACAATGCTCTGGTGAAATCAGGCGAATCGAAGCTATTTGGACTTAGATGAAAAGGAGGATGGGAGGAGACAGAACGTCTCCACGGGACTGGCTGAGAGGCTGTTCCGGAGCCGGCGCTGGCTGCGGTCCATCTCCGGAGCATCGCAGACTAGGGCAGGAAACCCGTGAAGCGGGAAGCGAGAATCCTGAGCATCTCTGCAGAGACGGCTAAAGGAATGGGTACTTCCTGTTTATTTGTTTGTTTGTTTGTTTGTGTCCGAGTATGCCAAATTAAGCAAGTTAATCCATTGGCAAACTCATTTCTTTTAAAAGGTTCAAGACTTTGCCTCTGCCAGCGGCAAAGATGGATGTGGCACTCGCGTGATGTTAAGTCAGGCGGCCCCTCTTTGAGCCAAAACAGAATGGGCCAGGCTGTTCCACTCTCTCCAAATAGCTTTACCATAAATGTTAGGGTTCTATTTCTATGATACTCGTAGCTTCTTTCTTCCCTTAACCTCCGTCTGCCTCGCTTTTCATATGTGATATCAGGGGGTCGAGCACATTCTTCTCGAATATTACACCCCATTCATTTTACTTACATAACTGGAAGAATGTAGAGTTGACTCAGCAAGATAGTTTTCCAAAATGCATTTGGAAACGCTGGCGTTTTGTGAGAGTTCTGTCTGAATTTCTTGGACGTTAAGCCAGATTTCCTATTTCTCCAGGAAATCATCAACATCGCTGGGTGTGCTCGTAGTTAAACCTCTTTACGGTGACTAAGAAGCGGGAACGCGTTAATGCCCCCGACACAGGCGGCGAATTCCCCCGCCTCCCCAAGGAGACTGCGGCACATAATAAACCTATTGCCTCGAAGAGACCGATTGTCAGTTTGGGGAGAAAGCCGTTTAGAAGTGTATTATTTTTTTCCTGTGCTCTCGCGGACACGCAATTAACATGATTCAAAGTGCTGTTTAATTTATCTCTGTTTTCTCAAAATGAAATAGAATTATCTGATCAAACAAAGTGTTTCTGAAATGTCATATGTCTAATCGGTTCTTCTTTGCATTGCTAGTGAAATCCACTGTCTCATAGACATATGTCGAGTTCCTAAGGCTGCTGTTCTGAGCCTTATTTTGGACATTGAAGAAAATAACAATGGAAATAAGAGGTAGCCTTTCCCTAGGAAGAACATGAAAAACGAAAGTTATAGAAATGTAACACACGTGCATATACGCACATACCATAGTTCCACATTTGTATACAAATATTTCTGGAAATTTATTCTGAAAGTTTCACACACACACATATGCCCTCAGGAAAAAGCAACGAAACACAGACCACGAACCACCCGTGGTGGACGTAAAAGCATCTCACAGAAGACGCATCCCAGCTCTTCCTGTCTTCGGAATTAACGCGTCGCACCGGCCCCCGTCACGCTGGCGGCGTCGCGGAGAGGGGGCTCTCGGGTCCTCTCTCTCCTGCACAGCACGTTTTCCCCTCTTTCCCCCTCAACCGGCACTTTGGCAGATGCTGTCACGAGCACGTGCCGGGCTCCGCCCCGCCCCCCGGTAACGATCCACTCTGACGGGGAGTGTCACCTCTACGGCGTCACCTCTCTGTGCCCTGGGATAGCTGAGCTTTTCGCGAAAGTGACTTCTAGTCCCGTGAGCCCGGTCCCTCCTCCAGGGCTGTGCCTCATCTCCCACCCTGCGTCCGCTCGCCGCGGTCTGTGCCCCCACGTGGTCTCTGCCCTGCCACGGTCTCTGCACCTGCAGGCAGAGCTGCACCCCGCTCGCCCGCTGGGAGCCCCAGGCTCCTTCCTGGGCAGGACGCTGGCTCAGCTGCTCTTCCGGCTAGGGTCTGCTCCCCCACCGACCACCCCGCCTGCTCTGGCGGTCCTCAGTGGTCCAGTTGGTCTCAGACCGTGGCGCTCGGTCTCAGAGGGCCTGACTTGACCACAGAGATGAGGCTCCCAGCTCCTGGCCCCTGCAGTGCAGACACCTCACAAAAAGGGTGACCTGATTGCCTGTGTGATGGTTCACTGAAGGGCCATCTCTCCTGGGGCACTGACGCCCTGTCACCACTGGCCGCCAGCACTTTGCAAGGTGCTGGGCATACGTTACTCATAAGCTCGACACACAGCAGTGACAGAACAGCACGGGGGGCAGCCATGGCGGCCCCACCCAGGCCCAGGCCCATGCCGCACGCTCCATGAAAGCTGTCAGTCACCCTATGAAGCCAGGCTGCGGTGTGTTTGTGGCCGGTGACTGTACGGGGTGAATTACACTCCTAGAGCCTCAGAGCTGTGCTGAGTGGAGATGGGGAGCTCGGAAAGCATCGTGGTTCCTGACTGGGGGATGAAGGTCTCCCCGCCCTGCCCCGCACGGCACCGGCCCCGCTCCGAACCCGCTGTGCATGGGTGCGGGAGTGGCCTGCCCCGCGCCCAACTGCACATCTGTCCCCTCTCCTTGGTGGCCCCTGAGGAAATCAAAGCTCATGACCCGTCGGCCCAGACACACCCTCGGCCCCCTGCCCACACGCACGCTGGCCACACTGTGCCCTCGGCTTCCTGGGGGCAGCCGGCCCCCGCCGTGCCATCCTGGCCGGCAGCGGGTCCAAGGCCGGGGTGCGGCTCCCGCACCCCACGATGCCTGGGCGGCGGGGGACACAGTCCCGCGCTCCATCGCTCCGCAGTGGCCTGAACCCTGCAGTGCCCGCCCGGCCTCTCCATTCTTCTGACTGAGTCCGGCCTGTGTCCCCGCCGGACCCTCTGCCCGCCACCTGTGCTGCGGCGAAGGTCCCTTAGTCGTCCGTGAGCGTCTCTCGGACCCGCTCTGCGGAGCTCCCACACACACCGCCAGAAACAGAGCTCGTTCGACAGACATTTCCAGACAACCTAGTGCGCGGCTCCGCCCCAGGCCCGGGAGATAGAGACACGCGGGTGACGGTCACTCGGCTCACAGTACGCGCCTGGATATGGGGGTTCGACTGCTTGGGGGCGGGGAGACCCCTCGCGAGATGCGATGTCTGAGCCGAGACTTGTCGGCTGGGGACGAGGCCGGCAGACAGGGCGGCGGAGCGAGAGCGTGGTCACCGGGGGACACAGCCGTGGGGACATCTGCGCCACGTGACAGCCCCCGCCCTTTCCGCAGGCACCTCGGGGCCCTAAACCACCGAGGAAGAGGCCGCGGTCCCCGCCTGGGCTCGAAGTCGCC
>NW_006437828.1:12819671-12823276 GCF_000325575.1 Pteropus alecto | reverse complement strand
CGCCTCTCCCCGCGCGCCCCGCCGCCGGGCCCTCGCGTCCCTGTGCCCCTCCGTCCACAGCCCTCGGCGCACGTCGCCTGCTCAAATCCTCCCCACATTTCAAAACTTTTGCCAAAGATACCGCCTCCGAAAATCCTCCTCGTAGTATTTAGTGGAATTCGCCACCCGCACCTCACGACCCTTCGCGCGTGCGCATGTGTCTCCATGGCAACCACGGCCCGGCTGACCCCACTGCTGGCTGTGGTCCAGCTGCTTCCCCCGCCGAACTGTGAGCGCACTGAGGGCGCAGCTGGCATCTTAGCGACGTCTCTAACCCCCGCAGCACTGTGCGTACACCTGTCTCAGTAACTCCGTTTTAAATGGTTCCTGTTTTCATTCGTGTTCCTGACATAAGCTGCTGAGACGGCAGCGAACACCCAGACGACGCAGCGTGAAGGTCATTGAGAGGGAGCCACTCATCGCTTTCGCCCGCATTATGACCCGCCGAGTGCAAACGCCACTTGGGTCAGACCTGGCGTCCTTGGAGCCCGAACAGGGACACGGGACTCACTTGAGAGTAAGGACGTTGTCTGTGTCAAGGAAGGAGCTGAAGGAGGGCAGAACCTTCTGGAGACGAGGCAGAGGTGCCTGGCACTGACAACAGTGATCGGGAGTGGGGCATAAACGTCCAGGACTTCAGCGACTCAGGCACTGCGACGAAGCCAACCGTCCACAGAGAGGGTCACTTGGGAGAGAATGTGACCAACGCTTGAGGACTAACCTCAGAGAATGAGGGCCAATGTCGCAACGAAGCCGCGGAATGACTCAGACAGACGCTTAATCGGATGAGACACTTCAGAGGCTGCGCCTCGGCGCAAAGCCCTCCGGCCTCCCGTCCACCTGAGCGACCGCGGAGCGAGGCCGCCACAGAAGAGCTTTGGACCGGGGAATCTCTGCACGGCCGTTCGGCGTGGAAACGGCCGGCTTCGCGTGTCCACAGCGTCGCGTCTGGTATTAAGGATCTGAGCTGCAATGAGCCACTCCGGACGTAAGTCACCTGCAGCCTGCGTCTTACCCTCTGCTCCATCTATTCTCCGCCAGGCGGATTTCAGCTGCCGGTGAAGACGCGTCTGAGCTCTGCCGACAGGGACAAAACGTCCTTTGCTCCCCGTTTCACTTGGACATTCAAAAACAGATAGACAGCGCTAGGCATGGGTGAGTATCAATATTGTTTGTTGATTATTGAAAAAAGACGGTATCTACAAACAGATCTCTATAATAAACACATGCACAGTCAATGCTCTAAGACAAATGATAAAAAGCTTGCAAAATGGCATTGGATTTCTGGGTCACTGACCGTTTCCTCTTTGACAATTTTTTTTAGAAATACGTATTCTTTAAGACACTGCGAACAATATTTTCCCCTCAGTCTTGGGGTGAGGCGAGTCTCGTTTTAGCCCAAGTCAAGAGTCTGGAATGAGTTGATATTTTTTCAAGTGACCCTCTTATGTCACTTGCCATATGACATATCCCGTATGCAGCCAGTGGGTCAGAATCTCACACGCCTGGGGCAGGGCGAGCCTGGCCGACGTTGTCACGTGGGACCTGGGCTGCGCAGCCTTGGCACCGAGATAGATCATCACATCCGCGGCACGTGTACACCGCTGCCCAGCACTGTAGGCCTCGTTAAACCTCGCGCGGGGACATGTCACCCTTGGCTTTGGGTTGCGGCTGGCGTGATCGCTGGGTTGACTTACGTCACACATGCTGTCATAGAAAGCCAGCTCCCCCACACTCAGGACTCCGGGCGGAGCGGGCCTCACGGAAGCCACTTCCCGCCCCCATGTCCACGTCTCCGGGGTCCTACAGCCATCAAGCTCACAGCCTTCGGAGTCAGCTGACCTGGATTCAAATCCAGTCACGCCCCACCCCCAGCGGGGTGGCCACAGGAATGTACTCAACTCGCCTGACCCTCCAGCCTCATCTGTGTGAATAGTCACACGCGCTACGTGGACCGGACGCTGTGGGTGCCTCTCGAGCATGCTCTTCCAAGTCCTGCTCCCGGGCAGGTTCCATCTCGTACTCCCCGCCACCAACCCCCTGCTGCAGGTGATCCAGACGAGGGTGACTGCTTGCTGCCCTTGTCCACACGCACGTGTGCACACACACACACACACAGATATGTTTGTATGTATGTTAAAACCTTTCCCAGCATGTTAACATTTTTCCATTTCGCATTGGTGAGGAGACTATTACCTCATTAATTTGTCATACGTGTTGATTACGTCCTATGTCCCAGATGTGTGACACACCAGGAATGCGAAGCTGAACGTGTCTTTGATTTCACAGAATTCATCGTCGATCCAGCTGAGGCATATGATGGGCTGAATTGTGGCCCACGAAATCCTCACGTTGACATTCTAAATACAAGCACTGCAGAATGTGGCCGTACTTGGTGATAAAATCTTCGAAGAGGTGGCCCTGATACCCCATGAGAAGAAGACATGACACAGACATGCACGGAGGGACAGCCGTGTGAGGACACGGGAGAAATGGCCGTCTGCACACGCAGGGAGAGGCCTGGGGCAGACGCTTCTCCCAGCCCGCGAAGGAGACGTTTCCAATGACTCTCTGATCTCAGACGTTCGTGTCCGGAACTGTGAGACGACATGTTTCTGCCGTTAGGCCTCTCGGTCTGTGTCTCCTTGTCGTGGCCCCAGCAACGAACACAGGAGTCAGGACCGAGCTGCCGACTGGCCCGTGGGACCAGGGCTGTGGTGGTGTCTGCAGACGCCCGCTTACGCAGGAGCCGCATCCCATCAGACCGTGGGGTCGTGACACCAGGGGACTTCCTGCAGGGAGAGAGGCATAAACACCCGGGGGAGGCAGTGGGTGACCAGGGAGATGCAGCGGGAACCCAGGGATGCAGACGTCAAGGGCAACTCAGAAAAACGTGTCCTTGAGGCTGATCGAGAAGGAGGGCCCAGCGAGTTAGGGACACCGGTGGCCCAGAAGCCACGGGACCCGGCAGCCTTCAAGAAGGATGTTGTCAGCTTCCAGAACACAAAATAGCCAACAACGGCCTGGTGGACACACATGCTCCGGCTCTGGCCAGGTGAGAATCAGTGACCAAAGAAGACAGTTGCCGTGACACCTCACTCAGCGAACCGTCCGCGCGGGCTGTGGCAGCTCGTGACAGCTTTGCCGGGTGGAGTCATCTTGCTCGTAGGTCCTGGCTTTTCATCACTTTAGATATTTCCTGTCAGTCCCTTTTGGCTGCAACGTTTCTGTTGAGAAATCAGCTGTCAGTCTTACGGATGCTACCTTGTAGGTAACTAATTGCTTTTCTCTTGCTGCTTTTAAGATTCTCTATTTGAATTTAACTTTTGGCATTTCAATTATGATGTGTTTTGGTGTCTCTAATGGAAACAATCAGCTACTGCTGTGTAGTTGTTATGGCCTTTAAAGAGGGCATGAACCCTCTTTGGGTTCATCTTTTCTGAAACTCTGAGCTTCCTAGGGTTTTATGTCTATTTCCTTCACTAAGGGAAATTTTCCATCATTATTTCTTCAAATAGCTCTTCAACTTCTTGTTCCCCTTCAGGTACCCCTATTACCCACCTGTT
>NW_006437828.1:12812627-12819010 GCF_000325575.1 Pteropus alecto | reverse complement strand
CGCCGTGACCACAGCGGAAGAGCCGTTGGGCAGGGCCGACCCCACAGAGCGGGATTCGGCCTAGCGGGGCTCTGGTGTCTTTCCGTTGTGTCCTTTGGGCGTGTCATCCCCAGATGTGACCCCGGGTGGTGTTCTGGCTCAGATCTAAACTGGCTATGGGGCATGCAGGCCAGGGCCTCCTAGAAGGAGACCCCATCACAGGCCAAGTTCAGCTGCAGCCTGTGCCCTGCCTGGGGCCACCTGGCAGGAGCCACCAAGCAATCCTCATATGGTCGCCACCCACACCAGGGCTTGGAGGTACCTTGAGAGGCCAAGCTGTGAACTGAGGCCGCTTTCACTAGTGCCAGGCTTGGGGCTGCTCAGGAAGAGGTACGGCGCAGGCAGAGGCCAGATGCTGCTTGTTTGGGGTTTGTGAACCTTGGAGAGATTTTAGGAAAGCCCGCAGCATGAGCCTAGACAGGCTGTTTGTACGGAAAATCCACTGGGGGCGGCTTGGGTGGGCCTGCATGTCGGGAGGGGCGGGGCCTCAGGTAATCACCTGGGCAGGGCTAGCAGCATTAGCCAGATTGATGGAGAGTTAGGTATGGTGTCACCTGTGGCTGTATGCCAGGTGTGGGAGGGCTCAACAAAGGAACAGTGGCTTCCGCCAGCGCTTCTGTCTGGGAAGGAGCTGCCCCTCCAGCTCTCGCCCTGAAGCCCGACACCTCAGTCCTTCTCTGTGTGTCCCTGGGGCCTTTCGAGCTACGCCTCCAGTGCTGGTGCTCAGAGCGAGTGAGTCCATCACTGGTAAGTCCACCCGCAGCTTCATTAAGAGAGACATCTGGCTCTCCAGCCGTCCTCCGTGTCGCTCAGACACAAGCTCCACCGGTTTTCACAGCTAGAGGTGTGGAGACTTCTCTTCCTGGCACTGGAACCCTGGGCTGGAAGCCCAGTGTGGGGCCAGAACCCCTCGCTCCTCCGGGGAGACCTCCACAGCCCAGACATCCCTCTGAATTCTCAACCGCCACACGCAGGTGTGGGACCAGCCTGTTCCACGTCTCTGCCTCTCCTAGCAGTCTCGAGGAGGCCTCTTCTGTGTGTTCCCAGGTGTAGGACTTCTGTTCAGCTAGACTTCAGGTGACTTCCAACGATGGCGGTTCTGTAGTTGTGATTTTGATGCGGTCTTGAGAGGAGATGAGCAGAGCATTTACCTACTCTGCTGTCTTAACCGGAAGCCTGATCAGAATTCTTGTGTTTTTTTGCCATTCTAGCAAAGATTAATAATTTCCTTATTAGTATATTAACCGAGTCAGTATAGCACACATTAGCACAGTCTTAGAAATGCCAAGCCTTGTCCTAAGCATTGCCCTCAACTTTATTGACTAAAGCGTTCTCTTGAATGCTAATCTAAGAAAAAGATTATGGAGGCTTCAGGAAATATGGATCCTAATGTTATTAAATATGTTCCTTTAAGGAGAACCCACTCAGTAGTTGGTTGTTGCTTAGTCATTCAAATGCATGTGTTTTAAATTTACTTATTTTAAAATTTTTACTTTACATTTTATTTTTTCCAGATTTATTGAGGCATAGTGGCCAAATAAGAACTGCATGTATTCAGGCACAAATGTGATAATTTCACATACGTATACACTGGGCGACGGTTACCAGCATCAAGCCAATAAACACACGCAGCACCTCAGATAGGTACATTTCCGCGTGTGAGGGAGAGCATCGGAGTTCTGCCCTCTTAGCGGATTTACGGTACATGAAACAGTATTCTTAACTGCACATCCGTCCCTAGAACTCATGCATCTTGCAGCAGGAGGCTTATCCCGTTGGACCGACACCCCGCATTCCCGGCGCCCCAGCCTCACTGCCCTGCTCCCTGCGTCTGTGAGTTTGACCGCTTTAGATCCCACGTGAGAAGATCGTTCACTTTTGTCTTTCCGTGTCGGCTTATTTCGCTTACCTCGATGTCCTCCAGGTTCATCCATCTCCAGGTCTGACAGGAGGTGGCCATTGACCGTTTATTCGTCTAGGTATTTTTTTTTTTTTAATTTGCCTCAGAATAGCTGTTTTTTCTCCCATTTTATAGATAAAGGACGAGGTACTACAATCACGGAGCATGGTTTTGGATTTAGCATATAGTACATGACAGGCATATTTGTTTAGTGAATGTGGAACGTCGAGTCCATCGCCTGTTGGATTCTGCAAATGCGCATCGGTGCAAGTCTGCGGGGCTGCAAGGGCTGGCGAGAGATGAATCGCATCCCGGTTTACGGCTGCCTCGCCCGCTGAGCTGACCTCCTCCAGGCTTGTAAATTCTGGGCGCTTCTTGAAAGGCGCAGAGCTCGAGTCAGCTCAGCAACAGGTGAGCCAGGTGACCCTGGGAGAATTCGCTGCGAGAACTTCAAGACGGCCTCTCTCCTCAGGTGAGCTGCAGACACCGCTCTGCCTTTGAGTTAAGTTCCTGCCAGCAGGTCGAACACCCTGTGTGAGCCACTTAACTCTCAAGGCAGAGGGAGGCGGGAGTCTGTCCAGGCTGCTCAGCAGAACGAATTCCACCTGGGGATGCCACCTCATTGCAAATGACAGGATTTTCTTCTCTTTATGGCTTTTACGGTTGTGCAGTATTCCATTTTTTATATGTATAGAGATATATATCACATTTTCTTCACCCGAGTTCAGCCTGCTTAGTCCTTATCACTCCCCAGAATGTGCTGTATGTGGGTGGAGGGTACGAAAAGTGGAGGCCTTCCCAGGGCCACGCACCCCATGCCTGGGGTGGGGGGAAAGTTGCTCAGACACCAGCAGGGGCAGGGGGTGGAGTGGGGGGTGGGGGTGGAGTGGGAAAGGAGTTTGGAGTCAATATGAATGGTCAGAGTCAAGGGAAGTGTAATTATTAGCGCTTTCTCGTTAATAATTACATTACAGAGTCAAACTGATTGAGAAACCACGAATACTTATATTTTTCTTCTTGCCATTTTTCTATGAACATTAACATCCACAGAAACGCCGGTGGGGCTTAAACCCCTTGAAGGAAACAACTCTAACCAATTACGTCTTCCCTGAACGTGAGGAACAAGATAACATATAGTTGGATCGTGGACTCTAGTTATGACACTTTTCAGAAATGTCGAAAGGTTTTTAAAACAAAGTTGTATCAAATTGGAAACAATATTCGTTAAATATTATATTAAAAAGCATTTGCTGGCACAAAAGAATATTCCAGAGAGATCCAGCTGTAAGTAGCATCCTGGACTGTTTTTATTCCACGATTAATGATTAAATAATAGATAAGCAAGTATTAATAATGATAAATTCATAAATAACACATCTAATATTCTAAATGCTTTTCTATATGGACATGTATAGGTGTAGGTAAATATAAAAATGGTGTGCCTATTTACGTCCCATTTAAAAATCTACATTTCTCTCTCTAAGAGAGCATTATTACCCTTTCTACAGGAATACATATAATTTGTGACTTTTATGTACTATCATATCGAATGAGTATTTACCTAAATAAATAGTTATATTAAATAAATAAGCTATTACTTATTTAACCCGTGCTCTGGTGGGGCTACTTGATTTATCTCTGACAAGTACATTTCGAATCATGGCCATCATTTCCTTCAGATCAATTCCTGGAAGTCAGGGTCAGAGGGATGTGTTTTTTTTAGGACTCTTGTCTGCGTGTTGCAGGATGGTCCGTGAACACAAAAGCCCCGGGAAGAAGCCTTTCGAAGGTCCTCCATGCGTTTAGCCGTGGCCTGTCGGCGCCCTGGTTTCGGATGGGCGGCGGCCGTGTCCGTGACCCGTGGTGCGCACGGCTCGCTTCTCTGCTTCGCTGCTACTGCCTTCCTCACGTGGGAGCCGTCTGTGCGCTCGCTCTGCCTGGGACGTGAAGCCACCTGGGGCCACAGCACATGCAGTATGGGTACGGGTCCCCTCTGTTACGACTCCCTGAGAAATAGGTCTGTACGTGGCTTCCTTTGCTCGACACGACACGAATAAAACCCTAGGAAGTGTTCAGAGCCTCCTCGCACACTTAGAACAGCTGTCAAAGGGCCTGGCAGGAAAATCGCTTTGTTTTTTTTTTCCCCTGTCATTACTGACTGATCAACCCAAAGCCTTGTGATATGTATTTCATAAAACTGTAACTCACTGTCCCTGTAACCTGATACCTACCCCTTCCCCACCCCCACCCAATCTGCAGTTAATTACATTTTTTGTATTCTTCTGACCATGAAGCGTTTAGCAGTTTATCTAAAAAAATGAAAGGCAAATTGTGGGATAACGCACTTTTTTTAGTCTCAGAAATATTTTCTAGAACTACCATTTTCATATTGCCTGGTGAATTTCCTATTTTGCTGCGGGGTAAACAGAAACTCCACCTGTGTGTGAATGTGGGCGGTGTGCGTGCACTTCATGCGTGTGCCCTGGAGTGCTGCGTTCCTAGATCTTGGAAGATTCTACCCAAATTGTGAGGAAAAAAAATTCTAACACGTGTTAATTATGACTGGATGCGTTTTGCAGAAATAAAATCTCTTAACTGTTTCTAGACCCACTTCTTCTGGGTTGAAGATGGTGCGGGGTCCCCGGGGTCCAGGTCTGGGGCCCCTCCAAAGCCTTCTCCTTCACCTGCGGTCCCCGGCACGGCTGTAGACAAAGAACACGCCGAAATGCTGGCGACATCTCTTCCGACTCCAAACACGCAGCCTGAAAAGGAGCGTTTCCACGCGAAATGCTTTGCGCACAGGAGACGCGGTTTGTCTCCACTGCCGAGGGCCGGGTGAGCGGGGCGGGCGCCTTGCAGACCCTCCCACACGCAGCGGACCGAGGTTTCAGTCTTCTGCTTTTCTGGATGAAGGACTAGCACCGCCACGGGGCAGAGGCACAGCCCCAAAGCCCCAGAGAGCCGGAGGGCCGGGGGCAGTCACAGGGTCCCTAATCCCCGGGGGCTCGTGAGGCGGGAAGCGAGGGGTCAACACGGAAACGGTCGACACGCAGGGTCACTTGCTTTTTCCGTCTCCAGACGCTCGCCTGAGAATAAGGAGGTGAATCCAGAAGATTCTCACCTGTCCTCTCCCCGTCCTTGTTTGCTCACTTTTGAAGCTGCCAGGACTCTGTTCTGACCCAGAGATGATTAGGGTAAAAATAGCCAGAAGGCACCTCGGCCAGCGTGTCATCCCTGCTGGCCTGCGGCTGTCACCAGCCTCCTCCAGTTCCGGACTGGAGAGAACCCTCGGCTCTGGGGTCTGAGGAGAGGCCTGTGGTCGGTCCCATGTGACGCCTCCGGCCACTCGGCGTCAGGGCGGTTTGGTGGGAGCGCCCTAAATTGTAAACGAGCATTTTCCCCTCTCCTGGCACTATCAGAAGACGGGATATAGAAAATACATGTTCATTCAACAAATACCGAATGAGCGCCTGGTCCATAAGCCCGGTGGCGGCCACACGTCACTGCGTCACGGGGCACTGGGAAAAACGGCTTCAGATTTCACACGTGTACTTGGGCATATAAGGGTGCCGGCCTTACACATTTTTAGCGAAGACCAAATAAGTCCTGTCCATACTTTTGGCAGTGGTATTCGATTTGGGCGTTTTTATCTATTTGCTGGATTAGAGGAACAGTGTCTTAATTGATCTTCCACTCTCTAAAAGTGACGAGGACGATGATGATGACGATGATGATGATGACGACGATGACGGTGATGATGATGATGACAATGATGGTGATGATGATGATGACAACGATGATGACGATGATGACGATGATGATGACGATGATGATGATGAGGATGATGACGGTGGAAAATAAGAGCTAAATCAGAGAGAATATTATCCACGCGTCAGCTCTTTTATTTGCCTTATCCCAACTGAGTCAATAAATTTGTCCCACGTACCGATTATTATTTTAATTTTACTCATAAAAGCCGGCAATCTGCGGAGTGAAGCACATGGTTGCAAAGCTCACGAGAGCCCGTGCCTGGGCCAAGCCCACCTGTTTCCCCGAGTGTTTTCACTGCCGGGACTTCTCTACCCAAACGGTCTTCAGCTCAGAGCATGGGCTGTTTTCCTAAAGGACAGATCGAGTCTGTCGCTTCTTGTGTAAAAATAGTCCCCGTCCATCTCCTCTTAGACCTTGAGAATCAATTTATCCTCCTTGGAATGTCCTCTAAGACCTTTTATCAGCTGGTGTTGCCTGACCCTCTGACTTTATTTTTCTCTGTTTCTTATCTATCAAGATTTGGCTCAAATGTCAACCTCTGTATAAATTTTGCAGATTCCCTCAGTCGGAATTAAAGCCCTGAGCGCCTGCACAGCATCTGACTTGCAGCCGTGTGCAGAGGGCCTTCGGTTTATAACAGGCTGATTCTCTCCCCAGGGTGCAAAGCGCTGAC
>NW_006437828.1:12807810-12811987 GCF_000325575.1 Pteropus alecto | reverse complement strand
TTAGATAAAACACTGCAAAAGACTTTAAAAACAAAAAATTACATCAAACGTTAGAAGATTTTAAGCAAAGGAAAAACACATAAAGATAACAAGGATCCAGGTGTGAGGCCGTAACAGATGGGCAGGTGATGGATAGATAGATAGATAGACAGATAGATAGATAGATAGATAGATGATGGATAGATAGGTAGATGATGGATAGATAGATAGATGATGGATAAGCGATAGATGGATGATAGATAGATACTTCTTAACATGCGAGGAAAGGCAAGGGTGCAGCTGTCTGCCTGACCTTTTAAAGATCTGGGCTTCATATTTTCCACTGGTTTTTAAATACGGTCACCATTTAAGCAAAGTAGCAGAGACCTACATTGCAATGACCCACCACAGGAAAGGGCGGGGCCTCAGAAAACCTGTCATTCACGGACACCAATAAAGAGAACAGGGAGAGATCGTTGAAGTTGTGTTTTTCTGAAGGATTTTATATGTCTTAAAATAATCTTTTTACATTATTCACTGGTTTCATTCCACACGTGATGTAAAATTATCCTGCTAAATGAGCCATACGAATTAGCAGTGAATTATGCTCAAATATCCAAAAGCAATTATGTTGGTGAATAAGTTGGTATTTTAGTAAAATATAGATGATGTAGGGTTAATATTTTAGGCTGCACCTATGATATGAGTTGAAATATGAAAAAGCGGACATAGTAAGATGAACTCATGCAATATATGCAGATCGTGGAGTTACGTTGCAGATATTTGAAAGATTGTCCCAAGCCGTCTTCTTGCTCATCCAGAAGAAATATTAATACCCAGAAATTTGATTAGTCTATGTTCAAATATATTTAATGGAGAACACGAAAAATAGTTGCTCAAAATGTTCTTAAATATCCTGAGGGTTTCTATTTTCAAAAACTTTAAATGCTGGAAAATTGAGAAATCTTAATTTATTTTTTACCCAAAGAATGCGAACTTGCAAGCTCCGTTTTTCAAACGCAAGCATGCCTCCAGGGGGCACACCTCCCCTTCCCTTCTGGTGAAAAGCATTCTTTGTCTGTTCTAAATCCTTTTGTCTTAGTACTCTGTATAAATAATTAGGCTTGGTCTGATATAAAACAGTACCATCTGAATAAAAAATGATACGCACAAATCAAACATCAAAAGTTCAGAGGTGGCAGCATCTTTTCTCTCCCGGTGGAAGCATGCACCAGGATTAATCGAAATCACTATTGCCGCCTCCTTTCTGGCTCAGAAGCACGACAGCTGAGCGTGGCCAATTGGTGCGCATTCCACACACGAGGACGCAAAATCACAGCTGTCCCTCAGAATGGCGTTTAGAAGCGCCGTGAACCGTCGGGAGGCCGCCCGGTCCTGGGTTGTCCCCGCTTGGGTACCCGTCACAGACGCTGAGGACTCACTAGTTCAAGTGCGATCACAACTTTCGTGGTGGAAAATCACCCCCCGGCACCGTATCGGAAACCATTCCACGTCGTCAGTTTTTACTATGGAATGGCGTTGGTCGCGAACATCCACGAACTACTGTTATCGAATTCACAAATACTAACAGAGAACACGAACGATAGTTGCTCGAAGTGTTCTTAAATATCTTGAGGGTTTACATTTTCAAAACCTCGAAATGCTGGGAAATCGAGAAATCTAATAGTTCACTGAAGCCGATGCCAAACCACCTGCTTCTCCAGCTACTGGAGGCGAGGACGCAGCCTCTCGCCTGTCGCCGACCATCTCAGTGGACGACAGGGGGACCGCCCCCTGGGCTAGCAGTCACGGCCGCTTTTCACATAACACCGATGTAATCTCGCGGGTGACAGTCTTTCAGACAAACTGGTCTAAAAGACAATAATTCCGTCAGCTGGCTCTAGGCTGCTTCTTCAGAACCATTTCCCCGACAATTTGCTCCGCTCATTGGACACTTTGGGATTGTGGCGTGGAAGGGGCCAGGTGTCGCTGCGGAGCTTAGATGAGATCCTAGCTTTCTAACTGGAGAGAGGAGGGTTTTAAGGTATTCGTCTGCTTGCCCCTAACACATCCTTGACATTTTGTTCGACTGCCTGGAGTACAGTATTTCATAGGGGAGATTTAAATCGAAGCAAAGGGGCAGATAGCGACTCGCCCGTTGAGTGCGTGGCAGTGTGGACGAGGCTGAGACACACACATGGCTCTTCGGCTCCCCGGGAGTTTAGGGACCAAGCTGGCGAAACGAGACAGACCTCCTGGCTGTTTACCTAAAAGTACTAGGTTCGTAATTGGAACAAGGTTGTAGCAATGATTACAACTGCTAATTTCCATAAATTAGGACGCGTGACACCAATAAAATGCTCAGACACGGATTCGGTTTTTCATTCCTTTCTCATTTAACCTGGAAGGATTAAGTCTGGAGAATATTCCTGCCTGTGCCGTGCGTTTTGTTCACTGAGGTGCGTTCTGTAGAACGGAGGTGATGCGGCCACTCAGACCGGAAAGCCTGCACCCGGACCGGGGGGCGAATGAGCCCCGGGCGCACGGGGTGGCCCCCGAGTTAGGGCGCAGGGTCACACAGTCCATCGGCCCCCGCGCTGCCGCCCACTTGCAGAAAAACTACGCCCCGAGTGTGTCAGCCTCGCCCACGGGCGGTGCTCGGAAGAGTCGCGCCTCTACCTGCCTTCCGAACCCTGACGCTCCCCCACAGAACCCCATGGTGGACCCCGGCGCTCGGAGGTCATGGCAGGGACCCGCGGAGAGGGTGGCCATGTGGCGATGACGTGCAAAGGCTCGCACCTTACAAAAGTAAATAACACACGAGGATCCCGTCTCTACGGTTCTATTCTCTGTACTTAGGTTCATCGTTCATCAATATCTTTCCTATGACGTTTCGCTCATCTAAATTCACTCTCTAATTTTAAAAGCGTCACGTGATAAGAATTACGATCTCGAATACCAATTCCACTAAAGAACAGGCGTGTCGTGGAGAAGACAATGAGACACTGAGCCGGGTTGACGTTTTAAGGTTCAGCTGGAGCGTAGCTGCTGACGGACCGCTCTGTCCACCTGCTATGCGTTTTTGTAAGTGGACGAACCTGAACGGTAACATCAGAGAGCTGTGGAGGGCTCAGGGGTCAGGTGGCCTCTGTCCCTCACTTACCAGAGGACGGATCTGACGCGTCACGCGAAAAGCAAACTCGAAATGCCGTGTACGGTAGACTGTGTCAGCTGCATCCTAATCCACTGCACATGCTCAGTAAAGAATAGTTATTTACGAGCTTACGGATTTTAATAATAACTCTGCTTTTATGAAACTGTCGATCTGTGGGAAGGAAATACCCAAGCAGAAAACAGCAGTAAGTTAACTTTTTACATGGACGATCACCAAAAAGCAGTCCGCAAAGGTGGCGTCTTCTCGCCTGAGAGCCTACGTCAGGGCGTCGGACGCACACAGGACACTTTCTGTAATGCGCACAGAGGCCCGATGGGAGCAGGGGATTCCTTTTTTAATCGTAAAAATCACATAACATAAGATCTGCGCTTTTCACCGATTTTAACTGTACAGGGCAGCGTCGTCGTCTGCACGCACGCTGCCCCGTGGTGGTCTCTAGAACTTTCTCATCTCCCATGAGGGTGCTTTACACCAACGAATAATGATTCCTGCCCCTTCCCCCTTCCCCCGCCCCCTGACTGACAACCACCATCCTACACTCTGTGTTTTTCCCCAAAGCGTGATGATTCGTGACCGCCGAAGGTTAGAGCATTTTGCCGCTCGCTCCGCTTGCTAACCCGAGTCCCCGTCCAGCTCCTGGCCCGGCGTCCTCTGACGGGACAGGGGCAGACGGTGGAGCGGAGCGGCCGACAGCCCTCGGCTCTGCGAAGCTGCCCGTGGCACATCGCGGGGCTGCCGGGGAAAGCAGCCGCGGGAAACGGTCGCGCCCTAAGCGGATGTGCAAGTGAGTGGTGACGCGGGCGACACAGACAGGAAGGTCCCCGCGGCCACGTGTGGACCCTGTGAGCGGCACACGTGCAAAAGCCAAACACGTGTGCGTACGGGGCTGGCGGGTGCCGAGTGGGCCGGGACCGAGCCTCCAGCCAGGCGGCTGCCTTCCCGATGGCGGCACGGGCTGAGCCAGGCCCAGGGCACCAGCACCAAGAGCCAGTGCGATGTCTATGTCTTAGGAAAGACAGGTGG
>NW_006437828.1:12807263-12807587 GCF_000325575.1 Pteropus alecto | reverse complement strand
GGGAGCAGGGACGGAAGTGATACTTAGGGGGCGGAAACCAGCAGCTTCCAGGGGCGGACGGGAGACAACAAGGCAGGGAGGGCGTGACGCTGAGCCCCTGGTTTGCAAAGCTAGATGGACAGAGCGGTTAAGCATCGAGCGAGTGGACGCTGAGAGAGTCAGGTTTGGGGGAAGGGTCGGAGGGGACCCTGTAAGCGTCACTGTCCTGGCATGTGGAGGTCAAGACGTCTCCAAGGCACGTGATGGGAGATGCCAAATCAGGAGGAAGGAGAGCGGGGGAGAGTCGGAGGGCAGACGACATGTGGAGTCTGTGGAAGAAGACAA
>NW_006437828.1:12799316-12807253 GCF_000325575.1 Pteropus alecto | reverse complement strand
CCACGGAAGAAGCGGAAGAGGGTCTGGGACTAGTTTAAGCAGCGGGAAGGCACGGAGACTGTAGCTATAAAGCGAGGAGATGGGGAAGGAGGCCTGGCGAGCCTTCCGCCCCACAGAACGAAGGCCACGGGCGGAGGGATCGACGTCAGCATGGCCACACACGCCGAGGACTTCACGGTGTTGGCTGGGGTGACGGCAGGTCACCGCGGAGCTCTCGGGGGTGAAGTTAGATTACAGGAAGGCATGGGGGGGCTCGGGGCAGAATCAGAAGCCCGATTTCATTCCACAGACATTTACTAAGCACCTTCTAATGCCAGTGTCAGTGTGCGTCTGAGGTCGGCGTTGGTTCACGCGGCACGGTCAGCTACAGCGAGGGAGCCAGGAAAACACGCCGGACATGCGTTCTCATAGCTTCCGACTCCTAGAAAAAAGAAGTCTAAGATTCGGCATTCTTCTGTTGAAGGAGATGTTTAAAGACTTGAGAAAAGGCCCTGGGTCGTTTAAAGGACCATGCACAGTTTAAGATAAACTGGTTTTCATAGATATTTGGCTCTGGAATCTGTAGGGCAAACATTCCTATTTTGATCCCATTTTACTTCAAAATCAATGAAATCAACAGAGAACCAGGATTCTCACATGTGGGCAAGCCACGAATTTCGATTATTTTTCTAAGTGATTTACAAGTGTTCATGTGGAAACAAAATAATGATTAATCAAGTAGAAGGGCAGATGATCCGAAGAGGTTCATAACAATCAAGATAATATTAATACCCAGGAACACATGAAAAAATACAGATTTTTCCAGGTACTTTAATTAAAGAAATGCTTGTTGAAACACTCGGAGCTGTGCAATTATGTTTATTCCAAGGAGAAATGAAGCGGCCCGACAATTCCGATTTAATATTGCCTATAAATTATTCCAAGCTTTCCGACGACTAGAAATCCACATGACGTTGGCGAGGCGAACGCAGGCCGTGTTTGGATAAGTCAGGGACTCATGTGAGCGAAGCTCCTGCGTCGTGAACTGAGAACTATGATTTTTAGCTCAAGACACAAAGAGAGTGGGTCTCTGGCTAAATACCTTGCCCTGAGCCAAATACCTTTCCCCCAGCAGAGTGCTCGCTGGATGGATTTTTAGGTCCCTTCTAGCTCTTGGCTCTAAAATTTTCTTCCCAGTATGACTGAGAGCTAGAGATGAAATACGAAATCATGTGTAAGAGGAAAGATGCGTGTTATTACGTAAGTATGAGTTACAGGTAGTTGGATTAATTGAGATATACAGGCCATCTTGCATTTACACCTAATTGACTTAGCCGTTTTCCTTCTTGATAAATTTTATCTTAGTAATTTGCTAAAATATGTGAGAGTTTAAGGAACACTACTTAAAATTCTCTGAGCACGCCGCCCTCTGCAGCCCCAGCTGAGGGTTCGAGCCCCACACGGGGCTCCTGGTTCGGGGGAGGGGGTCGTACGAGAGAAAAGGGCTGAGACCACAGGATCCAGCATAGAACGTGTGACTCATCTGTTTCTCAACCGAGAAGCTTCGGATCAGCTGTTCGCTTTCTCTCACTCCCGATATTCAACCCCCCTGTCTTTCATCCATTAATTTATTCGTTCCTTTTTACCGAAGGGCTTGTCGAGATGAGTTGAGTCTCACCGAAGCCCTCTGAAGTAGGTAGATATAGACAGACTAGCTAGCTCTACAGACACAGACATGCTTAAAGTCTCAGCAGCGATTCAGAGTTTACGAAACACTCCCCCATCTACGGGTTGGTGTCACTCCTAAATACTTGTGTAAAGGAATGCGTGATAAATACACACAACAAATTAACTTATTTACTCCAGAGCGGGTAAGTGGCTAGAATGTGGAAACAGATGACAGACATTTAATAACTCAAACCCACATCATCTGAATCCAAATCCCAAGTTACTTATATTATATATTACACTGTTCCTGAAGCAAGGAAATAATGTGACGTGAATCTGCTAGTGTGCTATTATTTTTTAAGCAATGTATGAAAATCTCATAGGGAACATAATACAGATTATAAAACACTGTCATTCAATTTTTATGTGTATGCTTTAACATTCTAAATTGTAGATAATATTTTCACTCACTTGCTAAATGGAGTACATCTAACTAGAGATGCTGAATAATTCTGTTAGTCTTTGACTAAATTCTCTAAAGAATAAAATGGTAAAAACTCGAAATTGCCTAGTAAGGCAAGTATGACTGTGTGATATTTACCAACAATGTAAAACTGGTCACGATTAATAGCTAGTAAACACTTACAGGATACTCTCGAAGACCCATTAGCATATGAAGTGAAGGCATTGGATGATCGCTTACTGCTCTTTCAAAAATCAAAATTAAATCATCTTGGTCCACCTGCCTTCTTACAGATCTGTACCTCTGGCCAGAACTCCGATGTGCCTTGTGAATCAATGCCGCCCACACAAAACCCTTTTTGTGCGGAAATGCAATCTGTGTATCTAAAAGTGACACTGGGAAGCCGAAGCGAACGGGTCACGTGAGCCCACTGGGTTCAGCGTTATAACCACGTGTGGTGATGACAGCGATGGCCATTAGGACAATTAGGGCTAAGCTGAAAATATGTGTTTTTAAACTTTTTGGCTTACAATGTAATTACACATTACAGTACCACCCTATTAATATAATAGTAATAACCCGTCGTAGGTTTCTCCGAGCACATAAAATAGAGAGAAGTAATAGTCGTGATTTTTTTTTGTCATTGTTTTAATCTTCTGATATATAAATATCTTTGATAGAAAACACCCAAATTCCTTCATGTCAAGAATCATGGCCATTGGAAATAACTACTAAGTAAGATTTTAGAAACAAGGTTATAAATGGACCCGGAGGTGTCAGACCCCTGAGTTGTGCCTATGACCAAGTGAAGAAAGCCAGTCTGAAAAGGCCACATGCTGTGTGACTCCAACTCTATGACGTTCTGGAAAAGGCAGAACTATGGAGGCAGTACAAGGGTCAGTGGTCGTCAGGGGTTGGGAGCAGGAGGGATGAACGGGTGGAGTACAGGGGATTTTTACGGCAGTGAAAATACCGTGTGACACTGTAACCATGGGCACATGTCATTGCGCATTAGTTCAAACCTGTAGAAGGTACAGCCCCAGGGGTGAACACTAATGTGAACTATGGACTTTGCGCGATGACACGTCAACATAGGTTCATCGATTGTAGCGAATGTGGTGGGGGTTGTGCCTGGAACGCGGGCACGAGGGCTGTGGGAGAAATCTCTACACCTGCCTCAGGATTTTGTGGTAAACCTAACACCACTCTAAAGAAAGTAAAGTCTGAAAAATAACTTCAAAAATTTAGGAGTTATTTCATCATGAAATTTACTAGTATGAATAGAGGAGTGATATTCAACCTCAATATTCATGATATAAATATCGAGCATAGTTCTGAGGGCCATGCCATACCGTACGGCATCTTTTGGCTCTTGGGCGTATGGTTTTCTTGCCTGACATAAACGAGTTTGCTGGAAGCATCTGGAAGCCACTATTTCTTCATCGTAGTGTTGGCTTCATTTTTTTTTTTGTAGTGTTTAGCGTTCTGTTTCCATTTGGCATCTCCCCTTATCCGACAGAATCATCGAGTCGAAGACATTTCCCGAACAGATACTTTGAGAAGCAAAGTATTATGTCGCTCGTTTGTCTTCTGTCTGCACTGACATGTTCCAACTAATTCCATTGTATCCACTTTAGGAGCCTCTAAAATGCGTTCAGCCCGTTTCCCCAAACTTTGGAGCCAGTTCACATAGTTCTACCTCAAATAATTCAGCCAGACAGTTCATATAGTGTTTAATTTCACTTTAATTCCAAAACGAATGAAAGTATCTAGTTGGAGTAATACTGGAAATGTTAAACCTTAAAAGGCAAACTACGTAAATATACCAAAATTAATGTTAATTCTTAGGAACAGGCGTAACAGAAATTGAGAGAGTTTTTAAATTGAACTGCTAATGGCATTAATATTCAACCTATAAATTGCAAGGGAGGTGGAGTTTTACAGCCAGTGACGTTAAGAAGTTGGGAAGCACGCTATTTATATCGAAATTAAATATAATCATATGGTAAACTTTTCAGATGTTTTCATTAGCATCCTGTTGAATATGCTGAGGATTTGATTATTCATCCCACAGAAAACTCGTTTCAGAGTTTGACTGAGTGATGTACATAAGGCAAAGGCACGTCTAGTTTTCCGTCATTTATCCCTGAAGTTCTTGAAGCTGGTCTTCCGAGCCCACTACGCTAATGAAAGTCTTCTCTCTTTGTGAACAGGTTTTCTCATGACCAACTTTGGTCGTTTTCACTTTGCATCCTTGATGCCGACGCGGAGCCCGGCCGCCTCGAACATTGCCACATTCACGGAGCATTTCGTCCCTCGGCCGTTGTGGCATCGCAGTCCTGGTACGATGTCACCGCTGTTTTCAGTTCAACAAACACTAACTGAGCGATTCTGTTAGATTTAAGCAGCAGAAAATTAAAAAGTGTGGTCTGTGCCTTTCGAGGTTTAAAATCCAACAGAAGAACACGCGGTAGAGTAAATGCTCAATAAACATTTGCCGAGGTAATAAATTGGCAATGAATGAAGAATCATCTGAGGACAGGTAAGTGTCAGGGGAATGGAAAATCGAAAGCCATATAAAGAAATAAAGACATCTATCACCTTAACCACTAAATTGACTTGTACGCTCATGTGCACTAGTTGGATGTTTGGGAGGAAATCGTTTCCTTCGGGGCGGATGGTACCATTTATTTGCTTTACCATGAGGAGGGCACTTCCATTTCGATAGTGGGAACTTTAATATTAGTTACAAGCTATCGACGGCACACTTTGACTTGTAACACACATCTCCTTTCTGCAGACGGGACCTCACCTGGCGATTCACAGGAGAGAGAGATGGATGGAGCTTTCTCGACTTCCTCCCCCGTAGCCCCACCTGTTCCATCTGTTGCGACCTCCACGCGGGTCGCTGCCTGTGTGGCCTGCTCATCCGCATCCTTGAGATTGCCGGGCCACGCGCTGTCCCTTCCCCGTCAGGACACACGGGCGCTCTGCGGGCCTCCTCTGTGCCCTGCTCCTTTCGCACGGACTCGAGTTGCTTTCGTCTCTAACAACTCATCTTTTGACCCAAAGTCCTGCCCTGGCTACCGCCCCGCCTGTGTGCTCCTGGCTCAGCCTCTCGAAGCTGCGTGTCCTCGCTCTTACGGAGCCGCGATCTCCACATGTTCGTGGCCGGTTACCCTTGACCTCCCCCAGAGAGCCCTCCTGCCAGCGTCCCCCATCTTGTCATTGCAGGCGCCCTGGGGTTCTGTAGTCACGCTCTTGGCCGCCGCTCCATCGCTCGGTGCCTTCCCCTCCCCTTCCCTTCCCGGACACAGCCCGCGGTCGCCTTCCTTGCGCTCTGGGTGTGCGTCTCCCTTCGCTGGTTGTTCTCTGTGTCCGGACGGGCCTCGGGTCTTCCGTCGTCGGTGGGTGGGTGGTCGGTCCTCAGACCACCCCAGAGAAAACCAGCCCTGTGGCCCCAGCCAGCATCGGGGTGCCAGGAAACCCCCCCTGATGTCTGCTCTGAGCGCCAGCAAATGCGCTCGGGTCCTCAGACCACCCCAGAGAAAACCAGCCCTGTGGTCCCAGCCAGCATCGGGGTGCCAGGAAGCCCCCCGTGGGCACCGCGGCCCTGATGTCTGCTCTGAGCGCCAGCAAATGCGGTCGTCCCTCCACGCCTCTTCCGCACGTGGATGACCATGAACTCTTCGATGCCAGAGTGTCCGAACCGCAAATCACACGCCACGCACACTCCAAGGGCTCTTTTCCCAGAGCATCTTCAAAAACACCGCTATCATCAACCCAACTGCTCAAGTCGTGACCCCCCCCACCCCCACTTTACAGTCCCACCGGTGGTAAGGGCGCCCACACTTTCCGCGTGCTCGGTCGCTTCTCTTTAGCCCCGTGGCCACAGTCTGTGCCAAGACCAGGGAATTGTCGTCAGGGTGAGCGCCGCCTCCGCCCGCCGGTCAGCCTTCGTTCACCCTTAAAAACTCCCTCCCTGCGACGCGTGCCTCGCACCCTCACGGGCAAGCCGTGTGACAGTCCACGCGCGCCACGTCCTGTGACCTAGCGTGAACGCCTCGCGCTGCCCTTGGCCCGCAGCCCGAATGCCAGGCCGCCCCTCCAGGCCGCCCTTGGGCCTCTCATCCCAGGTTTTGCTGTTCTGCACCTTTCCTCGGGTTCTCAAGCCTTGCACGTCGCCGTACCTGAGGACCTTCCAGGGGCTGCCTGGGACCCGCCCTTTCTTCTCCAGGGGACTTCATTTCCCCTCCCGCCTGCGTGCCTCTCGTCCCCTCACGCTCCAAAATAAAGCTCCCAGGGAAGCCAAACTCAACCAGGCCATCGTCACCGACGTTTCGCATTGGGGTCCAGGCACACCTCACCTCCCTTGTTTGACTGTGTCCTCCCTCGTGGACAGGAAGCAGAAATCATGACGTCCTGTTTGCGAGGACCCCCCTCCGTGGATGGAAGATGGCCTCGAATGTCGTCAGCGTTCAGAGAGCGTTCAAAGGGAGACTGATTAGTCCGCATCTGAGATCATTTACCAAAACACGGACTCGTAACTCTCAGCTTATTGCTTTTTCCATCACTAGTGACGTTCCCCAACGTGGTTGCACCCCCATAGAAACGTGTCAAATCACAGAATTAGGACTGGTTTTGTCGAAGTCATCACCAGTTCACTGGAAATGCGAAATTCAGATTTCTCTGACTAGATAAAAATAGAAAATCTTTTTTCACAATCTAAGAGGCTGTCATTTTTATCGATTTATAATCTGAAAAGTGGCAAGGAGGTCTAAAAGGTGGTGAAAGACAATATAACGAAAAATATATAAATAATCTTTAAGAATTTTGGATCAAACTAATGAGATTGTGAAGACACAATGAGATGCGGGTGGGCGTGCAGGGACCCCCGGAGGAGAATCCGTTCCAAGGTGATGACGAGAAAAGCTGACTAAGGTAAAGAGATGTGACTTTCTCTCCTGGCGAAAGTCAGGGGAAAACTCAGAGGCCAGAAGTCGCATTTTATGTTTGTGGCGAGCAAAGGAAAAATGGGTTTCGTTGAGCGGAAGGTGCAGGTTTCAGAGTATTGAGAGATGGCGGGGTGGGGGGGCCTTTGGCGGAAGAGGTCTTAGGGAGAACTGAGGGTGACGGACACGCCGGCGACTCTGGGAGTCTCGGGAGGGCTGATGGCTGCTCGGACGCCAGTGCCACACGAGAGCAGAGATTACAGAAGACCCTTCTAGCTATTAATTGGATTGGACGGGAAGCAACTGGAAATAAGACAAGCTGGTATTATGTGGCGGTTCAGTAATGAGGAAAAAAACCCAGCATGTACAATAATAGAAATTTCAATTAAACATAAGATAAAGGACCTTAAGAATAATATGATTTGATCCTGGAGGAAGCTTTCAAGGGAGACTGTGACATGGAGGTCCCCAGAGACCCTCCCCGAAGCAGATGCCTGCGTGATGTGATTTTCTGGAGCCCTCTGGGTGCTGAGATTGGCATCCCGTCTCGTAAACCACCGTTGCCAAGGTAATTTGACAGAGCGCCTGGTCATCTTGAATTTCTAGAGCGCCGGAATGTCCCCAAGGGCCAGCTGGGCAGCCCCGAATAAGTAGGACTTGGCTGAGTGTGCCTGGAAACAGCTACAGAAATATGTCCGAGCAAGTGTTAGTGGTCACCATCCCTCAAGCAAGTGACAGCACTGTGTGGGTCGTGGGTGGGGAGCATTTGCTTTTCTATTATTTCTCTTGAAATTCATTTCATCCAAGAGAGGCTGAAAGTAGGTCGAGGTTTATCCTGTTATGTGCACGCTCATGGTCGTGTCCTCGGCGGGGGA
>NW_006437828.1:12797083-12799149 GCF_000325575.1 Pteropus alecto | reverse complement strand
GGTGGTGGCCATGCTTCTAACACAGCATTGGTGCTGCACCCCAACAGTCTGAAAAAGCATAACCAGGCAACCAAGGACAAAAACGAACTATATGATTAGCAATATCAGTCTGTTTCCTTATTAACCGTAAGAGCTTTGTATTAAAATCATCTGTCTCTTGACGCACGAGGACCCTGACAGTAAAGCATGCGTGAGAATGTCTGCTCCAGTTATTCTGAACGCATCATTCGAATCCTTCTTCTTGGTCAAATCAGGATTATGCTTATCTGGCTCACATCTGAAATGTATAATCTATTGAAAAATAAAATCAGTCAACGTAAACCTTGGGACTTTGTGAAGGGACTGACGGCCCTCGCGGCCGTCAGGGAGGCACCTTGCCAGCAGGCTTGTGCTTGACCCCGCGGCGGCCGCTGGCAGCAGAGGGCCGGCCGGACCCGCCGACGCTCCTGACGTGATCGTGAGATACCTGAGCATCTGGACGGCAGCTGACCTGTGACACGTCTTCACGCCCACCCGCAAATGGGCTGGGCTTCAAAAAATTGTTTTGACTGCGTTATCAAAGTCCCTTTCTACCGTGTGCCCCAAATAAGTCTTAAAACTCACACGGTTATTGTCCTTATTCTACATTTAGTTCCTTCCCCAGTGCCATGTAGCATTTGGCCTTTGCTCCGACATCGTCTCTGTCTGAGAGCGAAACGAAGGTGATTATTGGAAAAGACATTCCCAGCACAACTCGAAACGCCGTCCGTCCGTTGCGTCGAGAGTCTACGCAGCTCCGATGAGGGGTTTGTCCCTCAATTATTCTGTACCTGTCACTTTTATCCAGCAGGATAGACATAGTGACTTTATTGCAAGCGCCATGGAAGATGGTGGTGAAAACTAGGAATTATCTTTCAAATCTGTAGATTTTATATCGACTCCAGAATCAAGAGCCCCTTCTCCTGCCGCTGCTCCCGGGATAAGAGTCCTCCCCATCAGCTGCTCCCCAGACCCTCCCAGCGCTGACCGTGGGGGGAGGCAGACAGAAACAAGAGCGTTTCAGACATAAGAGCTACCTAGCCAAGGGACAGTTTGAAGAAATTCAAAAAGCTTGCCAGCAAATCCTGAATGTGTGCATGAAGAGCTCAGGTATCAGCTGTGTCACTTCAGGCTTTCTTGATAATAATATTCTACAGAATTTTTATGGCAATATCTCATAAATATTAACAATCCGACCTAGGAAAGCTTAGAACGATGATGTGAAGATTATTTTGTTAGACCCTGTAGGTTGAAAAATTGTTTCTAAGCTTGACGGGTTCTTTTTATTATTAGGTATTATTATTAGATATTCTTGAACCGTATGGGCTGGCCGAAGCAGAAAGACTATTACCGACCGCACCTCACGGAGACGTGGAAGCAAATCTCAGAGGCCCCCGGCTCGCAGCGTCATTGGAGGGTGAGCAGATGGCCTAATGCGCCCACCCCCGAGGGGCCTGGGGACCTCAAGTAGTTTCCCAAAAAGGCCAGTAAGAGATCTCACTGCAGCAAAGGAGGGCAGCAATGACAGCAGTGGCCACTCAGGGAAATGCCATCCTAGTGACCGGGGAAGCTCAATTAATTGCAGGACTAGTGCGAAGGACACGGCGAATGTTCAAGGTGTCAGACGCGACTGGAGTTCAAGGCCAGCTTTCAGCTCCGGGCGGAAAGCTGGAGTAAGGGTCAGCAGTTTGAGATAAAAATGACCAATAGACGGATAGATGGACGACAAGAAGGTGGGACGTAATGTAGCTACTCTCTGCTCAATATCCAAAATGGGCCAGGCAGCGCGCCATGGAATTGAATACTCATAAAACCTTGCCAAGTAGATAGCTTTACTTTATGATAAAATGTGTGTCTTAGAGAAATTAAATAACTTACTGCAGATCACACTTTTTTTTTCTCCCCTTGCAAATGGCAAGGTCAAGCCGAAGCCCTGAAACTCCTTCCTGGGCGATGATTTGAGTGACGTGAGTTGATACTGGGAGGGAGGGGCGTGAGTTCAGCAGTGGACACGGGAAAGAGCCCCCTTGAACCACGGTTGCTGGGCT
>NW_006437828.1:12794757-12795279 GCF_000325575.1 Pteropus alecto | reverse complement strand
GGTCCGCTTCCCTAGACTTCTGCAGCAGCCCGGCGCCCGGCAAGCCTCTCAGTGGCGAGGGGCATAAGCTTCGGTCTCCTTTGCTTTGATGGCTCACACGATGGTCTTGAATAGAATCAACACAGCTTATGTCACTGTGTCCCCGGTGGTGGCCCACAGAGGGTCAGTCCATCAACTCTGTCCTGAGTAATCAATAAGTACTTGATGATCCGCGGATTTAATTTAGGAAAGGCGTTAAGTTGGCAGTGGTCTGCGAGGCACCTGCCTTTTGAATTTTATATGCTGGTTAAATTGCAGCAAAACATGCAGGTTCTTCTGCCCCAGAATTCATACACCTGCCAGTCTACCTGGAGTCTGAGCAAGGGACCAATGATGATGACCAAGGGAACCTACGAATTCAAAAGGATGTGCGGAGGCACCCTCAAATAATAAATGGCCTTATGCGTTTTTTATCTCTTCATATTTCAGGGCAGCAAGATTTGCGTTTGTGACAGTCACCTGGAGACACCCCCGACCCCCAGC
>NW_006437828.1:12793304-12794647 GCF_000325575.1 Pteropus alecto | reverse complement strand
CGGGTGACACTCTGCGGGGAGTTTGCTCCTCGCTGTCACGTCGCCCTGGCCCCGGCCCGAGGATGGACTCCGTCTGCATCCCGCCTCTGCTGCAGTGCCACTAAACCATCTTCATGGGGACAGTTCCTAGATGCTGAGTACCTAAGAACTGTCCCCACGTTTATAAGCCCGCAGCTGGGCGGCTGGGCAGATGTGTGACTTATAGCGGCCCCCGCTCTGTCCTAGACGGTGACACGCGGCCGCACTGTGAGGAGCTGGGCCTCCGCGGGTGGCGACCCCTCCTCCACATCCTCTGCTTGTAGGCACCATTCAATCGGCGGGCGCGGCGGTCTCAAACGCCATCGGGGAAGCTCCTAGGAGTGCTCCCGTCCTCTGCACCTGGGTTCAATTCCGTATTTTCATTGGATGAGTGTAGAACTCTGCACGCATGTGCCGTATCTTCCACTGGGCTGGCTTACGGGTCCTGTGTTTAAGACGCCACGGGCTGTAAGTAGCATCACTTCAATATCCTCAGGCTAATGAGCAAAAGATGGACGTGAACTTGCCACGTAGATGACACATTTGGGCCAAGGGACAGCAGATTATATCAGCGTTTCACATGAAAGGGATTTCGCTGTAATTTTAACCGAGTTTCATCAGACTATTATGGGCATGCTAAAGGATTTTGACAGTAATAATAATGTTCATGATGACGCTTTGTAACAGAGCCATCGGTTTTGAGTGGCAATTTAATTTGACTTGAAATTCATCACATTAATTATTGTTTTAAAATATTTTTAATATTGTTTGATATATATGTCAAATATATATATATATAATAGCGTTTATATATTAATAGTTATATACACGCTATAAGCGTTCTTAGTTTTATATTCGTATGATTTTAAGATTGTAATTTGACCAAAAAGCTGATTGGCCGGGGACGTTTGAGTCACGTTCCGTTTAATCAGAGGCCACGCAGCGTTCGGATTTGGGGTGCTCGGCCGGTGTCCGCTGGTTAGAAACCTGACCGGGAGTTGACTCGCCCTGTGCGTAGCTGTCCCCACGTGGGATCAGAGGGGCCCGTCCTGCCGTGACCACCGTCCGCACCCGCGAGGCCGGCTGTGCCTCGGGACGCCTGGCTTTGATGCCTTCCCTCCCGCGGTCTCTGCGGGTTCTCATCTCATGGGAGCGGGGCCGGCGGCTTTGAACGGCTGGCTGTCCTCCGGGGTCCCGTGGCTCCAATGCTACGGTGCGCGCAGGCTTCTTACGGGACAGCCGTGCCACCGAACGATTACTGGAGGGCCGGGCGCCCCGGGGCGGGGTAGAGGCGGACAGAGCGTTCTGGGCTCACGCTCGACATG
>NW_006437828.1:12792315-12792620 GCF_000325575.1 Pteropus alecto | reverse complement strand
CCCCCCGATCCTGGGCCCCGGACCCCGCAGCTTGAGGGGGGGAATCGAGACCATGGTGAATGTTTCTTGGAGTGAATTGTAAATGATCAAATAAGTGAAAGAACGAAGGGGCAAGTTAGAAACTGAACGCAAAGTCTGGACGATAGACGCGTGTGCGTAATGGTCAGGGATTTTTAAATTTCACGTAGGATTGTTCGCATTTTCAGAATTTATCAGGAAAACCTCTCAAAGTGAGACATGTTTGGGGATTTGAAATGTAAGTCCATATATACATATTAAATATGTTTATGATCTTTTAGGAATAT
>NW_006437828.1:12783884-12792281 GCF_000325575.1 Pteropus alecto | reverse complement strand
TTTCATTTCACAAGGATAGGTACACCTAAATCGATAATAGGCCTTACAATATTGATTTTCTACTTTCTGTCTGCTAAGGTTTAAATTTCGTGGATTTATATTATATTAACAGGGACAGAAATAACATTATCATGCAGTATTCCATTTACTATATAAAATAAAACATTCCCTTGGGTCATAAATCTTCTCAGTTAAAATTTAAAACATAAATCTATGTTAATGATATACGACAAAAGTTTACTTTATAATCCATAACTTAAAATTGCATGCACCAGACATTCTGTGCTGTGGTGAGACACGATTATGATTTTAAAAAAAACACTTATTTAAGTGAAACTGATTTCCTTAGCATATGAAATATTGATTGTTATCTCTGGATCTGCGATTCTGAGACGAAGCCAATGTCTAGGTGACCCGTGAATTCTGTTTTATCGACATGCAGGTAAACAGTTGAATATTTCATGAAGACGACCTTTGGCTGGGCTTCGCCTGACCAGCATCCAGCCAGTCGATGCCTCAGAAATGGCCTCTGTCGAGCTGGTGTCGAGCCACGTATTTCATGGCCGATTTGTCTAACTACCCTCATCATCATAATGGAAATCGTCTTCTGCACAGTACAGTTTTGAGTACTAGTAACCTGCTATAATTTTTTAGGGTTTCTAAGACAGGTGTGAAAATGCTGTTTTTAATAAAACCAGAGCAAAACATTGTCAGCGAGTCTACATCAAGGCGCCTAAATATTTATAGCCATATGCACTTCCAGTGACACTTGGGAGCAGGATGGACGTCCTGGGAAGTTTAATTAATCGGGAAGGTAATTCACATGCTTGACGACGGGAAAAGGGACCAACGCTCTTTTCAGTTAGACTCTTGTTAACATCGATTCTGAACACTCGTTGCAAACTTGACACTTCACATTCATTTGCCTGTAAATAGCCCGATGTCGACAACAAATCCCTAGAAAGTGGAAAGACTGTTTTAAGTGTGTATTTTTGAGGAAAAGTTCCTAGAAAATTATTATTATTTTCATTCAGTAAATTGCGAAGCTCTCCGCAGTGCTGGGATTTAGAGCTCAAGGTATAGCGAAGTTGTTTTCACTGGACAAACGTGAACGTGTGCTGGTCTTCACGCACGTCAAAACCGTGAGGCGTATCTCTCCAATGACTCTGTCATATCCAGTTGCCACGAGGAGCAGAGAAGACCCTCTGATGATCTGTGCAGGTGAATGCTAAGCTGTGAAAGCGTCAGTCTCCCGCACGCCTTCCTGAGGAGGGAGGTTGAAGGCGGTTCCCCTTCTTAGCAATTATGGGCAGGTGACGAGGAGCAGATGCGCTGGATTGTGGGATGCTCAGGTATCCGCCTATGCGCCTGACTTCAACTATTTGGCTTAACCTGATATGATGTCACTGCACCCTGGGAGCAGTCTAAACGCATCGCACGTTTGGGGCTACCTTTCGCTCACTTTTGTTTTCTGAGAGCACGTATACCTGTAGCGCCGGAATGTGAAGCTGGACTGCTCAGGACACACACAATCAAAGTCACCCAAATGTGACCCACCTTACTCATTTTAGCTGCTCGCATACGAGTCATATCACTGTGCACTGACATCAAAGTAATTCACAATATGGTTCTGGAAACTCATTGGAAAACATTCAAATCTCTCTTTCGAGTTTGGCATTCTGACAATTGTGTAAGTCACATACAGAAATAATAAATATATCCACCGCTGGTCTTTACGGAGCACCTTCTAATAGATTCAGAGACGCGGGATTAGGGCTCACAAATCACCCGCGTGCCCGGATCACACGGCAAGGACGTCACAGCTGGGTTCAGACCCGGGTCCCAGTGGGCTCCACCTGGTCCGTCAGACATCGCATGGCAGTGAACCCCCCCGCAGGGCCCTATCTTCGACACCTGTTCCACTACTTGGTGGCCCTCGCTGTCCTACCTAGAATGTTCTAACATGTTTCGCATGTCGTTGGGACAATTGTGGGAAATCATGCGTCACACCACACACTTAGGAACGTGAGATCTTATGTCATAAAAGGTTACTCAGACTGGACTGTATTTTAGCCACTGGAGCCTCGCGACACCAAAACCTTGCATTAGTGTGAGCGTCAGACATTCTCGCCAATTTGTACAGGGCTTCCAGTGTGTCGCTTTAAATGCTTTCCGGGGCGAGACTCCTCTGGGGTGACAGTTCCATTAAACGTCGGGATTGGAAATAGGCTCCATTTTCTGGGGCAGGAAAATGTGCCACCTGCTTTGATTCCTGTGAGATCCTTATTTTAAAACCCTCGTGAATTAGCTGTTATTTTATCCTTGGAGAGAGAACAGTTATTTCACAGAGAGATTAAGCGTCTTGACACCATAACGGTGGAGCCAGGATTCAAACACGCACATCCAGTCCGGGGAGGCTGGCAGGAGATGGCCCCTGGCTAGACGCACCTAACCCCACCCTGTGACCCAGGACCCATGTGCCGCGAAGCCTAGGTGCTCACTGCCGTTTCAGCTCTTAAAGTCCCATCAGGAACGTCTTCCGATGTAATTTCTACTTTCTGTGGTGATTTCAAACGGACCCCTTCGCTGTGGTTTCCCAGCACAGGAGGAAAACGGGCACCGCCCCTGTGGATTTTCTGGGTCACCCCGGGAAACAGCGGTGAGGCGACCTGGGGGGTTCAGAGTCAGCCGGAGAGTGGTGGGTGCTGTTGCCACGCGCGCCAAGGTCTCTTAGTCTCCAGTGCATTAAAGACAAACGAGCAACCAGCCAAGCACAGTCATTAAGCACTTTGCGCATCGCCCCTTCCCCAAATCTACTCGGCTCCGGGACAGGCCGTGAGCTGCTGCCAGCACGCGAGGCGACGAGGGAGCAGAAACGGTTCGCGAGGCCACCACCTCTGACCGTCAGGCAGGTCCTGCTTTTCCAAGTGGCTCTCGACATCCATCCTCTCCTTCCGCCTCCCGCGCTGCGCCCGTCACGTCCCGCAGCCCCGCTGGCTTAGACGCCCCAGCGAGGCGGGGATGGGGCTGGAGACGGGACCTTTAAGGAGGTGATTGAGGTTAACAGGCCGGAGGTCCCAGGCTGGGGCCCGGGCCGGGGCGGTAGGACCGCCTTCCACGTCAGGAGAGGGAGGGTCCCCAGGGACATGCGCTGGGAGGAGACGCCAAGTGAGGATGCGGAGGAGGCGCGGCCTGGGAAGCCAGCCCCGCGACAGCTGGTGGCCCCGGCCTCGGGAACGGTGAGCCCGCGCGCCGCCGAAGCCGGCTCTGTGCTCCATTGATTGTTCCACAGCCGCAGCTGACTCGTGCAGGCCCTGCCATCTAACACGAGGAAGAACGCCCTTTTCCATCTGACCCCAAAGGGCCTTCTAGTTCCAGTTTCCAGGGCCGCCCCCCACCCCCAGGGGAGACCCTCGGTCCCTTCACGAGCGCGTCTCTGGTCTGCGTGAGCTGAGCCCGGCACCCAGGGCGCACAGTTCCCCCGGTCTGAGCTGCGTGCACCGCCCCCAGCTCCCACCTATGCAGCGCCGACGCCTGCACAGCTGCCCTCACCCCGCAGGTGCAACCCCGCCCCCAGGGCCCGACTGCTTCCGCGGTCACCCCGCCCCCCCCAAGACTCCCGCTCCATTGGAATCACGTGGCTTCTCCCGAGCCAGGAGCTCCTCGAGGCGCAGGCGAAGGCTTCCTTCATCTGGTTTGTGCCGTGTGGCTAGGGGTGGGCCACAGCGAACGCAGGAGGTGTCTGTGGAGTTAATAATGGGATCAGTTCTCCACAACTACTGAGATTTTTCAAGTGGATTATCTGTAACACCCAGTAAAATGTCGGATGGTTCTTTGCAAATTGGATCAATAATATTACATCTCTTTTATTGAAAGCAAAATTATATCCTTCTTGAGGAATGTGACGTTCTAGTTATCAGAATGGTCATATTGAAGGTATGATCTATATATCAATAGGTTAGGAAAGTATATTCTGAAATCATATAATTCACCCTGAAACCAAGCGGCACAAAAAAAAGCAGTAATAGTTTAGTGAGAAGGAGTTTTTGGAATTTCAGGGCCTCTGACCTTTCATGAGATTTAACTTTGAGTATAAAATAGTCAACAGAGAAATAAAGATTTCACAGCCGAAGGCTATCAAATCTCCCTGCCTTTATTTATGGCCTTCACATGCGCCGGGTGGCAGAGACTCCAAGGAGAGAAGCCGGCAGCAGACCACAGGCCTCAGGAGCAGAGCCCAGGGCCCTGGCGACTCCTCTGTGGATTTCTGGGCTCCGTGTGCGTTTCTCAAATATAAGGGTAAGAATATCATCTGATGGCTACATTTTAGGTATGTTATCTATTATTTTAGCAAAAATTAAAAATCAAAAATTTTAACATAAAACTTAGCAGGTTTTTTTTTTTTACCTCCGAGACTATAGACAGTGTTTTTCTAGAAAATCAATATAAGTATTGATTTAATTATTGATTTATTGTTGTTTTCTTATTGCTTTATTGCCGTTATTTCATTGTTTTATCATTGTTGCTGATTTTAAATCTGTCTTGAAGAACTCTTTAAACATAACAACGTTCTTTATTTTATTCTCCGGACCTTGATTTTTGTCTTCTGAAATATTAGAAGCTGCAGAAGCCAATAATTGACGATGGGCACATCAAGCACAGTTGGTATACTAAGCTCCTTTTTAAATTGTCGTGTGGAATTCCATTTAATAATGGCAGTTGGGCGGGTTCACAAGCACGCGCTCATAAGAGAGAACTTTCCCTCAAGTCACACGCAATTCGTAACGTCGATTTGTGTATAAAACTAAACGGTGAGACGATGCTTTTCATGATGTGATAGAAATCATTTGTGTTGAAGCGTATTGAAAGGTTATGCATTTTCGAACAGGCGCTATTTCTAGAATGGTATCTTTCTCGGCTCCTTTTACAAGTGCTATTCATTTCGACTTGCAAAGCGCTCGCCGCCGACAGCCCCGAATTTCGCGTGCTGGGCCGGCAACATCCCTTCTCTCTGCGTGCGCAGGGGGATTGATTCTGTACATGACAGGGCACTGACGTTGCTTGTATCTCAAAGGTCTTGTTAGATTTTGCAGCTGGGCCATTATCGGCTCAGTGTTCTCCAGCTGGGCACTCGATGCAACAGAGTGGTTGCAAGGTCAGAGGGAGAGACAGCAAAACCGGTGTGTTTCGTTTGAATCGCCCATAATCCCCTCCTAAATGACGCTCGTTTAATTATGCGTTTTGCTTGTGAACTTTGCATGAAGGTGGGGGAAAAAAAAGGTTTTGGTATGCGATGAAATAAGATCCTCTGTCCCCATAATCCCCTCCTAAATGACGCTCGTTTAATTAGGCGTTTTGCTTGTGAACTTTGCATGAAGGTGGGGAAAAAAAACGTTTTGGTATGCGATGGAATAAGATCCTCTGTGGAGAGCTTGCTGACAGTTTGCTCAGCTGAGGAATCGCCATTCTTTGAACTCAAGCACTAATTCTTGCCCCCAAGATCAGGTGGTCAGACTTCTGTCAACAAAAACCTACTTCGTGGGTGGATTTAGCTCATCATTTTGTGAATCACGCTGACTTAATCTTTAGGCTTTGGTTAGAGGTTTTCAGGTTAGGTGTGATACAACTTACACGGTGTGGCAAATACTTTATGCAGATAATGTTATACCCGTTACCCATTTAGACAGATGCCAACTCGCTCCGCATTGTGCGCCATTCGGAACGGCGTCTGTGCGCTGTTTCCGAGCGTGCTGTGCTCTCATTTCTCCGTCAGAGGTTAGGCTCCTTCGATCCTCGGGTACGAATCCTGACAAGCTCTTCTCTTTCTGTTTTCGTTAAATGTCTCCCGCCATGAAAAACGCTGTTTTCGTAACGGTAGCTTTTGGCAAGTGGGTTCTGTCTATTTCACTCATCCCGCCCCGAAGCGCGAAGGAGACCTCCTATTTCTAATTCCTCCTTTGCCGCATGAAGGGACCGAGCCACCTAGAAGCAAAGGGCCTCTGGGAATCCTGCGCCGCCATGAACTTCCTGGCAGGTGGCGATCAGGCCAGCCTCTGATCCCTGGCTAACGCGAATTCCTCCACAGCGATCCTGTTACAAAGGTGTCCTGTCTTCACTTAGACCTGGACCGGTCTCTCAACCCCATGTTCGTGGGAGAGATACCCGGAGGGCCGTGTTCATTCTGTTCTTTGCTTGGCCCTGCAGAGATCCCGATGTAGTTGGCGAATCTGAGGGAATGTAGCCATCGAGGACAAAGCATGGAGATAGAACAAGGTGCAGATCCCAATCCGCTGTCCCTTGTGTCACCTTGGCAACATCCCTTCACCTTTCTAAATCTCGGTGAATAGGGATGGGGACAGTCCCCTCAAAGGCATCAGGTTAAGGGGTAGCAAGTACGTAACGGATAGTTGATTCTTAATGCACAGTAGCAGTTACTAGAAGGTGCATCTCCGTCACTGTATACGATGGGAGGGAGTTCGACTTTGGTGACGCACAGTGCCATGTACATATGAAGCATCGTTGGATCGTACGCTTTTATTAGCCGACATCACCCCAATCAGTTTAATGAAAAAGAAGATATATCTCAGGAGTCAGCAAAGCACGACCTGTGAGCCAAATCTGGCCCCGCTGGGTTTTGTAAAGTTTTACTGAAACACAGCCACGCTCAGTGATAACATGGTGTCCACATAGCAACGGCGGAGCTGAGTAGCTTCAGAAACAGTGTGACCCGAAAATCCTAAAATACTTACTGTCCAGCCCTTTAAACATATGTGTCAGACAGGTTCTAAATCATCGCTCTCACATTTACCAGACAAATAACTGACCATGATAGTTTGCTTTTTAAAAAAATTAGGTTCACATTAATGTAGTCATGTCGTGATCTAAATAAATAGCTTATGATTTTATAATTTTATACTTCATAGAAAAGCAACAAATTTCACTCCTAAGAAAACTCAGGCAAAAGAGCAACTTGTTCTGCCCATGGCGACTTTGTCCAGGTCAGAAATGTTTTTACTCTATAGTCGGTTATTTCAGAAAGTCAGCTTTCAGCTATAAATAAGCTTTATTTCAGCTGGGCGTGTGTGCGGTGGGGGTGGTGTGCGCGTGCCAATTTATGAATTTGTTTATGCGTTTCTTTGTGGGAAAGGAGGAGGGGACGAGGAAGGCTAGAGAAGAGAGAGAGAATGAAAATATAGTGGAAGGATGGAGGAGCAACCACGGAGCAGGCAGCGCAGCGAATTCAGATGCCGGATGACAGTCTGCAATTACAGTAGCAGGTGGCATGGCCCCTCCTCCTTCATCCTCCATAGAGCAGACTACGTGGAGATATTCTTCAGGAATTCACTTTTATCTGTGGGGACAGCAGAAATTTGTAGCGCGGCTTCGTTCGAGTCATTTATAGCGTCCCGTGATCAGGTATTGTCTGGGTAACAATTCCACGCACAGCTTCGAGCTTTCGTATTTTCGTTCAACAATATAAATGTCACTAAGTGTGCCAATAAATAACGACGAACCCCGGAAAAGGTCAGCCTGTTTCTATAACTCACACACCTGCCTGATGCTAATGGCTTCTGTGGATCATCTGTGAACACTATCAAATAAACAGTCTCCCACAGAAATCTCCATCTCTCTCCCTTGGGCGAGCCCCGTGAAACTTAGTGCCTCGTTCGCTGTGTGCAAGGAGCTCTTCGCTGCAGGAATAGGTTGTGATCACGAAAAGCATACACAGCTTAGCTTGCCTTACACTAGATAAAGTTACACTTTATTTAATGGATTAATGTGAGTTTAGGTACAGTCCATCCTTATGGCTCTTTCCCAACAACTATCAAATCCCTTATCTGTTTCCTCAAAGATGCTGGTCACCCCGCTGGCGTGTACCCCCGCCACCCTAGCTAGACACGCGGCCCCCGTGCACAATGTGCTGCCACGTGCAGAATCTGAGCCTGGAATGTCACACGGTCAACCAGGGCCGCGCGGCTCGGCTCAGCTCAGCGTGGGCTGCCCGCTTCCCGCCGGGCCTGTGGTGGTCCCCCAAATGCGGGCCCGGCCCCTCATTTCTCCACGGACCACGAGGCAGAACGCGGCATGGAAGTCTGATGGCATCGCGCTCCGCTCTCACGCGTCCGCCGCCGCCCTTCCCCAGGTACTGGGGTTCGGGCCTACACCCCGGCATCCGCGCCCCCGACGCGTGGCCCCGCTTCCTGTGTCCCAGGCTGACTGTCACTTATAGTTGCGGAAAGAGCATGGGACCTCGCGGGAGCCCCTTTCGCCACCGTCAGGACCCTCCCGCCACCCGGGGCCCTCACGGCGCGGTCCCGATTCCCGGGGTCCTCAACCGCATGCGCCTTCCGGACGCCCGCGCCGGGATGCCATCGTCTTCACGCCGCGGTGGCACGT
>NW_006437828.1:12772050-12781664 GCF_000325575.1 Pteropus alecto | reverse complement strand
ATATAAAATATATATATGAATATATTTATAGATAGCCAATTATTTTTTTTATTCTGCCATAATGAGTAAATACATTTATTTCTTCTGAAAAATACTTAGAATTGTGTAACATAATTTGAAAACTACTGTACTTCCCTGTGGATTTACAGTACTTGGTTTCAGTTGATCTTTTCAAGCCATAGACGAGGTCAACCACACCATGATGCATGGCGCTTGACTGGTAGAAGTTTGTGTGGATAAATGCGCTCATGAGCGAGTTGGAGTTTTTTGCAGACTGGACCTTGAAGGCATCAGTTCAGTGCACTTTAGTGATCAAAAGTCTATAAGTCTTCAGGATTCAGTTAGGACAGCAATTGAGACTCTGTGTGTGTGTGTGTGTTTGTGTGTGTGTGTGTCTGTGTCTGTGTCTGTGTGTGTCTGTGGTCTTCAGACAAAACTGTGGTGTATTAGTACCCGGGATATATCAGGTTTGTAGGATTGTGCATCTTACATTACTCACTCAGTGCTCACAATAAACATATGAGGTAGAAAATAACTTATTTCTAGTTTTAATATGAGAAAAATTAGACAGAGCGAGGTTACATTAATCATTCAGGGACACTTACTAGTTAGCTGCCTTTCCTGGGTGTCTACTCTACAGTATGACGCTGAGGCCTGAGTGTTTAACCTGGCTGCCATATTAATTTCAATTCTTTATTCTCTATATGAAGGATTTTTAGAAAATTTCTTACAGAAAATAGTCAAAGAGACACTTATCTCAGTGGTTCTCTGATGTTTCAGGCTTCTGATCAGTTCGGAAAAATAAAGTGTGCATGCAGAAATATGCACACCGTACATTTAGAATTCAAATTCGTCAGAAACCAAAACTTCGTGAAACTCAGCTCAAGGTCGAGTAACAGAATTTTTCTTCCAGAAACCCTCGGTGTGCTTCTTCAGTTCATAAATCTCAACTCAGAAGTCACCGTCCTCCTACTTTGTAAAGCATAGGTTAACTTGGCCTATTTTGACACATGGCAGAAATGGAAATAGAGATGTCTGTATTTTTTCGTTTCTAGCTTCCTCTACTCCAAGCTGCGTCTGTGACATTCTCCAGCTGCGTATTTTGCAGTCTGTTCATTTGAATCGCTGCATCACATTCTGCTTTGCCAGGGTGCCCTCGTTGATCCCTTCTACCGTCGAAGGGCATTTGTGTAATTTCTAGTTTTTGATGATTACAAACAGTTCTGCTTTGAACATTCTGGCAGGTATCTTGGGTAAATAAATGGACACATATCTAGGAATGGTGGCATCGTGTCAGAGGATAAAAGTGTGTGTTTGACTTCGTCTAACAGTTTTACGAAGTAAAAGTGATGGACAGGCGGTGCTGGGCAGTGTGTGTGAGTTCCGTGTGCTTGGTGAGCCCCATGGTGTGCACGACAGCCGTCCGGGCGGAGGCAGAGCGCTGTCTCACTACGGAGCTTTCGCCTGAGATTCTCCGACTCATGAGGTCAAACACTTTTCTCCTATTTATTGAATTGGCTCTTGGAATATCTTTCTCAAGTGTCAGTTCAAGTCTATTGCCTTAAGGGTTGTCTTTCTTTTGTTGATTTGTAAGGCATCTTTAAGCAAGTATTTAGTAGGTGTCTTTAAGCAAGTATTTAATGATGATTACCTTTTATCACTCTCTAGCTAATGGTATCTTTCGAAGAATAGAATTTCTCAAATTTAACATGGTCCAGCGTCTTGATATTTTTTTATCGGTAATTCCGTTCATGTTTGAAAAATCTTTTCCCACACAGCGGTCATGAAGATATTCTCTGGTATTTGGCTCGAGAAAATTATCTTAATTTTAGATCTGCAGTCACTCTGTAATTGTAAAGGGTCCAGATTACTTTTCCATATGAATATACAGTATACCCAGCCCCATCCAAGAGCTGTGTGCCTTTGAAGTCTGGTCATTTTCATTGCTGTATAGTATTCCATTTAGTGACTATGCCATGGCTTCTCTGTTTTTGCCATTGATGGACATTTATGTTCCTCCAGTCCTCCCCGCTGCCCAGAATGTGAGGGTCTGCTCTGGGGCACACGTCCTCCCTTCTCCTTGGTGGCCGCCTGTCCTTGAACCAACTGCTCATGTCTTAAGTGCTTAATTACTATAATGGGTCTTGACAGTTGGTAGTGTAAGGCCAGAAGCTTTCCATTTCTTCAAAATTGTTTTTTATAGAATACTTGGCCTTCTATATTTGGAGGTAAACTTTACAATCAGTTTGTCGACTTGTAGAAAATGAAATAAACACAACAACGACCAAAACGCTATTGGTGCTTGGGTTAGGATTGGTTTAAATCTATTCATCTATTCATCTTTATAATATTGTGTCTTCTAACACTGGAGCATGGCATTTATTTGCATTTCTGTAGGTCTTCTTTAATTTTACTCAATGTTAAGTTCAAATAAGTCATGTGTTAAATTTACTCATAGAGATTTGAGGTTTTACCTGTATCATAAGTAGCATCTTTTTAAAATTTTCCTTTTTTTTTTGCTAGTATATAAAAATACAATGGACTTTTCTGTTTACTGGCTTTATATCCAATGTAATGTTTGCTAAATAATACTGTATTTACATTTATTGGGCCATAAAGAAGGAATAGGAAAGTTTGTTAGAAACCAAAAAATATAGACACCAACACATACCAGTCATCAGTCATTCGATTATTCTGCAGAATTAGTCTATTTTACAATTAGCCATCTAAAGGAAAAATATATTGTTTTTCATGACATTCATTTTAGGATAACTTGTATAACTACTTTCAGGAAATATTGTTTTCTTGCTTATATAAGGATGTGGAGCTGAAGATTTGTGAGGTGTGTGCGCAAAGATTTCTTTCTCCTTAGATTTTATGTAGAAGGTTAAGAAGCGTACATGCCCGAGACTTGAAAGGGAATATCCACAAATACAGTGTTTGAAAGATGACTGGCTATCTATAGTCCTACTCAAAAGCATTTAATGAAATCCGCTTGATTTATGTAGCTTTGGAAAATCAAGATTTATCTTAACTATAAGGAAATGCAGCTAAGTAGCAACATATCTGGAGAATTCAAGTTTACACAGAACAGAACACTTGACTGCTGCTTGGGCCATATGGTAGTGCATTTATATGACCATTTGGAAAACTGTTTTTATTCAGATAGCGTTTAATAAAAAAAACTAAGACTCGGTGTTTTGAGGAGAGCTTTAAAGATGTGACCTGATGTCAGTATATAGAGCAAGAGGATTTGACCTGTAATGCAGGCCGGGAGAAGCTAATTCCTAAGGGACTGACCGACAATTGCCTTGTGTCCACCACCCCTCCCCCACACTGCTCATCTCGGCTAGTCTTTTTTTTTCCACCTTATACTGAAATTTTTTTTTTTAAGACCTCTTGAATCCAATTTGCTCTGTACTGTGAGGGAATGTATTGCAAGTCACAACTGAAGCTTGTGACAGGAAGTGCATTCAAGAAGTACTATGCTTATTAGGTTAGGAGCTCTGTTAAAAAAAAAGTCTTATAATTTCACAGGTTTTTATACTTAGCAGTAGTCAGTGATTAGTATAAAATTGAACCTACCGGTCTATCTTTAAGATTGTATTCACTGAACAAATATGTATTAAACTTCTACCATGTACCAAGTATTATGTCATCGATAAGGGTATAAGGTGACTAGAACAGTCCCCACCGTAAGATTAAACACACAAGTGTGTACACACATACACACACACACACACAACAAAATACACCATAAAAACCATGAGATATCTAGAATATTGGGCCTCTACCTCGAGAGAGATGTTGGTGCTTCATCGCTTGTGAAACCAGTGACGAGCTGGTTTCTAACGCCCGCGCGATGTTTAAGGCGGAATCGTCGGAGGCGGCAGAGAGATCCTCCCTCGCGCTCACATTTCCTCTCGGTTACGTTTCCACACAGACCAGAGGCTCCCTGGGAAACTGTCCTCAGCTGGCACAGTGACACGCTCTCTGCACGTCTCGGGGCTTCTGCCACAGTGAATGGAGGCCTTACGTTTATAACTACCCTGAGGCTATACCATCGAGTTTGAACGTTTTATCTCGGTTTACATAGGACTATAGGGCCTTGTAACATATTGACGAACTATATGTAATATACATGTAACAAACGTACATGGGTGTATACACACGTATATACATATGTACGTATATATGCGTGTATGTATTTTTCCATGTAGGGATAATTTCATTTTTATTAGTAACTCATTTATTAGTAAGTAATCATGACCTTCACCCGCCTTGACTAGGAACTGATAACAGTAATAAAACACAGCGATTTTTGAACGCCGCCTTAATGCAGAGCAGGACTGAATGCTGGGATATTCTCAGATGACAAAGAAGGCATGCTGATGCCTGGAGACCTGTCGAAAGGGAATATTCCAGAAAAATAATGGAGCACAGCACACGGAACATCAAGGAGACACAAAAGACATTCAAGTATCAGTACTAACATTTTTATCGAGCTACCTGAGTAATGGTTTTCAAAGGCATAGATTAGATTACTTTATATCCACTCCCTCTGACCTGGGGTCACTTCCGTTACTGAAGAATTAAGCTCAGACAATTATTGGACACACTTGATAAATATGAAAAAGAGGACCTGTGATAGTGAAGAGTCGCTAAGCGAGCTCAAAGTCAAAGTGTAGGGGTCTGACATGACTTAGAGGGGACAGCACCTTTAAACGGTGCCAAAGCATCGGACGTAACGAGAACTCAGGCCCACCTGAAAAAGACCTTATCTGGGTCTTTCAGAAGTTTCCCTCGATGGAGAGATTACAGGTGGATTTATAGATATAGATATTTGAAAGAATTCACGGATCGATGAGGCGTTTTCCTATTTGTATAATTTCCTTTCCCATTGTTTTTAAATAAGCCAGACAGAAACAGATGAAACAATTAACTCGTTTTACTGACCTAATATTAAAATTTCTGTTCATCTTTCTCATCGAAAGGTGAAACTGGCATCCTAGTCGTTGCTGTTGTTGAAATAGTTACCGTTTGAGGGGTTTTCTCCCTATCGGATGGAGGAGAGCCACACGTAGGGATGCTGGAGGAGACCGCGTAGAATGCCGCACACCGTGGGGGCGGGACCGAGCTCACCTTCGGCACCACTCCCAGAGCTGAGTGTGCGACCGAGCAAACCATCACCTCTCTCTCTCGCCACCGGATGCTTGTTTTGTCCTCGAACTACCCAATCCGGAATTCTTGGTTTCACTTCCCAGTGTCCAGACAGGGGGGGTAAGGGCGGCCTGGGAAGGGAAGGTGATGGGTGATGACGCACGCCCATCACACGGCCTCCCAGTGGGAAGCGCTGCTGACACAGACCCAGTGAATCCTGATCTTTGATAGAGTTTTTACGTTCAGCTTAAACTACAGACTTTCTGTGGCCTGTAATGTGGTTTAAGCTTTGGATCCTGTCCAGGGTTTGTAAAACGATTTGCTGCTTTTCTTTATGAATGCTTTGATAGTGTTGGTTGATTCACGGTTTTTAGACAAAATTGGAAGAGTGTCTATGACTATACACGGTCCGCAATCCTGTTTTTAATATCACATTCGATGTATCGAACTGAGTTGTTAATGGCCAAGCGTGCTAATTCTTGATGTCACTCGATACGAAAATTATATTAACATACAGGCCGGGTGCTCAGGGCCATATTCAAAGGAAAACAAGCTGCACTGGGCAGAGCGCACGCCGACGCACAGGCCGTGGACTCTGGTCCCATTTTTTAGCCCAGAGCACTGACCTGGTCTCCCCGGGCTTCACCAGCTCCTGGGGGGAGCGGGGCTGAGCGCATCTGCAGGTGAACCCTCTCCTCTGCACCAGTTAGATCCAGACGCCAAACAGACAGCGCGTCTACTAGACGGAGAGAGCTCGCCTTAATCCGCTCACTTTCGATTCTCATAACTGGGACTTGGGTCAGGTGGCAGCTCAGTCTAGTCCGTGGCTGGGACGGGCACCTTCTCGGACAGAGTTGGGTGCCTGCGGGATTCCCTCGCACAGGCCAGGCCCTTTCTCCACACGGCAAAGCGCACCCCAGAACACAGGGGGAGAGGTGCTGAGCTGAGCAGCCAGCTCCTCTCCCCAACATTGCCTCCCCTCATGCAGGAAGAAGGGAGCGGGGATCAAGCAGCCCCTTCCCGGGGTCGAGCTACATGACCCCTTCAAAGGACCCTGAGATTTTGTGTTCAGGAGAGGAACAAAATGCTATCTTAATTAACCTTCTCAATAAAAATGCTGACGTTCACATAACAGCCTCGTGTTGGTTAAGACGGCGTTATGAGTTGTGAGTTATTTGTTATACTTCTAATAACTCGTGATAAAAAACCAGGCCTATTAAAAACATATTGCCTCTTTTTGGAATTAATGTTTCCCTAGGATTAAACAAAACGGTGAATCTTTGCTGATAAACGACTCCATAAATTCTGCTAGGGCCCACCAATAAAGCATAATAATAAAACGGAATGGCGTCTTCAAGCTTCTAAGTGCAAAATTCCTTATCCCCACGAAAACGTGATGGATGCCGTAGGCCGATGACACACAGAAGTCTGACGCAGCAGCTCTTTGGGGCTCTGAAATATCACCACGGTCCTTCTTTGAAAAACTTCGAGAGGACATAAAATGACAATAATAATGGATTTTATTGAAAACCAAGCGGCTCACTGCGGCGTGAAAGCTGGGACTCCAGAGGGTCCCCCTTTCTTCACGTACCCGTCACTTTCATGGAACGAAATCTGTCGCTGCTTTTCCAGCGCTTAACCTTCCCTGTTAGATCTAGTAAAAATGTTGTTTAAAGACCAACGTGAGTGTCTAGAAAAAGGGCCGCGGAAGCTAAGAACGGAACATGAAACTAAAATGCGAGATCAAAGGACGGAAGACCTAGACCTAGAACTGCGGTCCGGGCGGAAACACGGAAGCCGCGTGGCCTTCGCGTCGGCTCCAAGTTTCCCGCCACCCGGCACAAAGCGACAGGGCCGGGGACTCGGTCATTCTGACGCTGCCGAAACGCACCGAGGCAGTTCCTGCCGACGGCCCTTGCTGGGTCCCCCACAGGCCCCCCGATGTCGCCCTGGCCTTCACTTCCTTCATCCCCATTGTCCCCTGGAGCCACCCCGCCCAGCCCCGTCCGGGGACCTCAGCCGGAAGTGCTGTCCAGCCACCTGGTGCCAGAGCCCACGGAGAACGCGTGTCCTCGGCGTGCTGCCCGAGCTGGCTCGCTGTCCCCGGGCCCCCGTCCCCCGCAGCGTGCCCGCCCTGCTGTGCCCTCGCCGGCGGCTGCTCGTCGCTGTCCCTCCCAGGACTGCGTCTCAGAGTCACCTAGCTTTGCTTCCCCCCTGCCCTGATGGCCTCGTCCACCCTGTCCGGTCACACACCTTTCATTGAGAAGCCCTGAAGCCTGTGGTGTCGTCCACTGGCTCACGCCCTTTCACACAATACAGCAGCAAATGCGCGGCCAGAACCCCAGCCCGCAGACGGCTCCCCTCCTCCGGCTCAACCGGCCGCCCCCCCAGATGGCTCCCTGCCTCCCCTGCACCCCACAAGCGTTCGCCATTAACTTAGAATAACGTCCAGTTTCCTTGCTGTGGTCTTGAGGTCGCCGTAGGATCTGGTCCCTATTCACTCATGTGACCCCATCTTTGCTTGTCAGACGGTGCCCGCTCATCAGCCCGAATGCGTCCGCCTGTGCTCTGGTCACTGCCGTGCTCCGCGGCCAGCTCCTCCTCTTGCTGGCTCCCAGGGGCGAAAGTTCGCAGCTCAGACGTCACCTGCCCGGTTGGCGGGTCGTGTCCCCGAGTCCTAGCTAGATCCCTGGTCGCCGCCATGACCCCCTATTCCGGAACCCCGTTCCCTTCCCTTGCTGGCTTTATCCGTTGTCTGAAACGATCCTTTGCTTTGATCTGGGTCCCCGTCGGTGGTCAGCATCCCCGACGGCACGGCCTCCAGAAGAGCAGACGCGCGCGTCCTCTCTCCGTGGCCGATGGCCGTGGGTGGCGCGTGGAGTCACAGGGTGTTCCTTGTGCACAGGCAGAGGCACCGCAGTTTCTTTTGGAAACCTAAGTTTTCTGAGCTAAGCTGAAAATAGGGGGTTCACACGCTGGAGGATGTTTCTGCCTGCGCCCCCCGAGCCTCGGCAGCGACTGCGTCCTCAGCGCCGCCTGTGTCCTCGTGGGAGCGGAGCGCAGGCTCCAGCGCCCCCTGCACAGACCCCGCAGCGGACCCCGCGCAGGGCCTGCGCCTCCCGGCTCCTGACCGCTGCGCTCGGTCCAGCGAGGGTAGGGACGGAAAGAACCTGGTCTCCTCCCGCCCTTCCCCGAAGTGCTGCTTCTGCCAACTCTGCTGGGGTAGACTCGGGCAGCCTGCTGTCCCTTAGTGCAGGACTTGCCCCCTGGCCCGGCCGAGGCCGGGGGACAGGCACCTTGAGTCCCGTAGCCACACAATGAGCATTTTCTTTCTGCCTTTTGCAGTTGCAGGACAGGGAGGGTGATCGCTATGGCAGTGGGACACTAGACAGTTGGGCTTCATGGGAGGAGGGGTGAGGTAGCTGCCTCAGGGGGAGGCAAAGACCTGGGAATCTGAGACTGTGATTTATAAGAAACATTTGGCCTTTGTCCAGGGGTCCTGGCTGATGGCTCCGGAATCACTTGGAATTTTCTAAGTGTTGAGAGAAAGAAAAGTGTCTTTGTCATGTTAATGGTGTGGCCTTCGGACCCCAGCAGGCGGCAGGGCTTGTTAGGAGAGGAGGTGGTGCTGGAATGCTCAGCCATCCCCCACCCGGGGTGGGGCGAGGGGCTGGGGGGCAGTTTGGCCAGCTGGGGGGTGGTGAACTCCTGCAGAGATGCTGGGGGTGTGGTACACCCCTTCCCCACACCAGGCCCAAAGTGTCTCTTCCTGAGTGACGCCCTTTTATAATAAACCAGTGATTGGTGAGTACACTGTTTCTCAGAGTTATGTGAGCCACTCTAGCAAGTTAATGGAACCCAAGCACGGGATCATGGGAACCTGTGATTTGTAAACGGTCCGTCAGAAGCACAGGTGACAACCTGGATCAGAAGCACAGGTGACAACCTGGACTTCTGTCTGGCATCAGAAGTGGGGGAGGGAGAGTCTTTTAGGACTGAGCCCTTAACCTGTGGGATCCCATGCTATCTGTAGGCAGATCTTATCAGAAATGAGTTAAATTATAGGACACCCAGCTAGTGAGGAAAAGTTGCTTGATGGTGTGGGGTAGACACACATACCACACACACACACATGCACGCACACGCACATTCACACACACACACTCACGCACACATGCGCACACACATGCACACACACATGCACACATGCGCACGCACACACACGCACACACGCACGCATGCACGCATGCACACGCACACACGCACGCACACATGTGCACGCACACATGCACACATGCACACGCACACACGCACACACATGCACACATGCACGCATGCACACGCACACACGCATGCACACACATGCACACATGCACACGCACACACACGCGCACACACGCACGCACACATGTGCACACACACACATGCACACACACGCACACACACATGCACAG
>NW_006437828.1:12730623-12770085 GCF_000325575.1 Pteropus alecto | reverse complement strand
AGTCATGTGTGCATGGCCGTTCACTGAAGCATTCTGCACACTGTCGGGGGTCCCAGGAGGTGTCATAAGGAGTTGGGTATTCGACTCCATGCTGTGGATCCCGCAGAGCCAGCAAAGCCATGGAGGATGGACAGACGTGGGGAGACTGGTATAGTTTTCTGAAATTAAATACGTTTATTTTCAGAGTCCCGTTTATTTTGCTTGTGAGAGACGCATAATGGCAAATCTTTCTTGAGCTTATGGAAGAGTCTTTATCTGAGATTCCACCTGTAGAACCTTAAATTTAGTCTTATTTTTTTAATAGGTCTGTTTGGAAAGTGCACTTTGTCTGGAAGGATAACTGTTAAAGGTCAATCTGTCTAGAATGCACGTTTACATTTGAATAATAGAGTAACTTTTGCTCTGTAAACATCCACACACTTTTCACCGTAGTTACGCATTATTTCGTAACTTTGTACTCTTTGGATGACGTGTCATGACCGCCCTACTGTTTCTGGCTTGTGTTATCCCTGGGAGACATTTATTTCAAACTCGATGATGGACAGAGGTACTGGTGTAAAATTACATCGGCAAGCTTAACGAACAGGAAGGCGAAAGAAAAAGAAGCTGGCCGTTGGCAGAGGAATCCGGCAAGTTCCCGTCTCGGCCTCCCCTCCCCACCCCCCAAAAGCCCTATCCTGGTGCTGAGCCCCCTGGACACTGGGTCCCGCCCTGCCCGCTGCCTCCGGCCTCCACCTTCTGCGTACTCAGCAGCCAGCAGCCCGAGGTACGTCTCATACAGACGTATATCTGACTGATCCGTGAACGGCTTACGCATTTCCAGGAGGAATCGTGCGGATGGTTGTTAAAAACGTCCACACTCGACCTCGTCAGTGATGGAGGGGAGTGCAGACATTCTGGGACCCGAGAACAGGTGGGGGACGGGTGGAGAAGACGCGGCGTCACCTGGGCAGTCTGAGCCTGCGTGCCCCATACCCCTCGACTGCAGGGGTGTCTTCTTATAAAATATTATAAATCATCTTATATCTTATCTTATTATAAATTATCGTATTAACATATAAAATATTTAAAATTCAAAAAAAGAATTTTAAAAGAATGACATCAAAATAGTTGTCACAGCTGACCAGAAGACAAGTGTTGGGTCTTCCATTTAAACGGAACCGAAATGGCACTCGTACACAGGTGCCAATGAACACAACGGGCAAGTCTGGGTGACCGAGAGTGATGTTTCCAAGGTTCCACGTTCGCATACGTCCAGTGGGAGTGTCGCATGGCCGCCAGCTCAGGAGTCACACCAGGATTCTGGATCAGCGTCCCCAGAAATATTTCCGCTAGTATGGACATTCGAATTCATCGGCGCCCAGAGGGAGTGACTGCTTGACGCTTAAGCAGTAAGTTACTGGTAGGTAGACATCCCTAATATTAGACAGGAAAACAAACCCTTTCTGGACTTGGAGCCGTCTCCGGAGCAAAGAATTTCACTTTGGGTGAGTTTGCTGCCGTCGGCGGGCTCCCTTTGACTTAACAGCACCAAGAAACGATTATCCCTACAGAACAGCCCTGAGAGGGACTCCATGTCGCTCCCCTGAATTTTCTTCCTCCTCAGTTCAGTTCCAAATACTGACTTCAGGGTCTAGGGACGGAAAGCAGAGACTATGTGATGTTTTCAGGGGCAGCGTCTTCCACAGAACAAAATGCACTATTTAACAACTGAAACCCGTTTCGTTTATTTTGTTGTTCAGAGTGCACATGTAAGCGAGTTCATACGATATTGGTCTTTGACTTATTTCACTCCGCACAATACCCTCTGGGTCCATCCGCGTTGTCACAAATGATGGGATGCCGTCGTTTGTGAAGGCTGAGTAGTCTCCCTCTGTCTACCTGCACCACGTCCTCTCTATCCAGCCATCTATCGACGGGCGCGGAGGATGCTTCCAAGTCTTGGCTATTGTAAGCAGCGCTGCCGTGAACATAAGGGTGCATAGATCTTTTTGAATTAGCGTTTTGGATTTCTTCAGATAGATACCCAAAAGTGGTAGTTATGTTTTTAGTTTCTGAGGAAACCGTATACTGTTTTCCATAGTGGCTGCATCAATTTACGGTCCCACCAACAGGGCGTGAGGGGTCCCTTTTCTCCACGTCCTCACCGACACCTGCCGTTTGTCTTGAATAATAGAGTAACTTTTGCTCTGTAAACATCCGCACACTTTTCACCGTAGTTACGCATTATTTCGTCCTCACCGACACCTGCCGTTTGTTGATGTATTGATGACGGCCATTCTGACAGGTGCGAGGGGAGAGCTCACCGTGATTTAGATGTGCATTTCTCTAATGATTAGTGATATTGAACATCTTTTGTTCATTGCAAACAAAAACAGCCTCATAGATACGGAGAACGAATTGATGGTTGCCAGGTGCGAAGCCGGTCGGGGAGCTGGGTGACAAAGGGGCAGGGATGAGGAGGTGCAAATTGGCAGTTACAAAGCAGTCACAGGGATGTGAGCTGCGGCACAGGGGGTGCGGTCGATAATATTTTAATAACCGGATAGTGCCAGGTGGGACTAGACTACTCGTAAGTTTTATATATATAATATAATCACTCAGTCGCACACCTGAAACCAATAAAAATAATATCGAATGCAGCTGCAGCTGAAAAATAAATAAATAATCAAGACCGGAACCTACTCATCAGTGTCACCTGCTGCTCTGCCGCACCACGGACCCGGGAGAAACCTGCGTGTTTGATCCCACACCCACGCACGCACGCACGCACACTCACACACTCACACGCTTGAAACAAGTCGGTTAAATCCGATTGGAAGCGCGTCCGTCTCCCCATAAAGCACGCGGCCGAGCAGTGGCGGAGCGATGGAGACCTGTGTGATTTCGGATTCCACCGAAGGGACAGAAATGCCCCTCCGTGGGGCTCCGCCGGCCCTTGTCGGCAGCTCCTTTTCAAAATGCCGTCCTCGGAAAATGTTGTTTACAGCTCGTTGCAAACGGCGTTCGAAACCCGCGGCTGAAATTCGCGTCCGGATGGCGGCTGAGTCCGTTAGGCTTGAACGGCACGTGGCGCTGAGGTCGGGTCTTAGCCCAGTGTCTTCAGCGTGTTCACACGCGTGTGGCAGGGCGCGATCCTTATCGGAAGGAAACCCACGAGTTAAGTTGTGAACAGACGTCCCTTGGTTTTCAGAGGTGTTGTTGCTGGGGTCTTTGGGGGAGGGGCGGCTCCCTAACGGGACGACGGGCGACTGCGAAATGCCTGTCTTCGTCCTGCTAATTCCATTTCCAGGCTCGAGAGAAACGCGAGGTGCGCATGCGATTTCGACGTGACTGGTAAATATGACTATTTGAAACTGTATTTTACAGCGAGGCGCGTTTCCAGCTCGAACGTAGCGGAAACGGATGGCATCACACAAGGACAACATGGAGACGTTTTAGGGAGACACGAAGGGAGCCCATGGGCGCCCAGGCCGTAGGACAGGCGCTGAGCCCGCTGCGCTCACTGCCCCACGGGGCCCGGGGCGGGGTCTGGCGCCGAGCAGGGAGTCTGCACTTTGCGACCAATGCCAGGCGACAAGGGAGCGAAGGGCGCGAACGCCCCCGCGAGTGGCACCCGGGTCGGGAGAACCCCAGGATCTGCGTCCCAGCTGCGGACAGCGTGAACGTGGGTCCGCGGGGTCCGCCATGAGCTGTAACCGCGCCTCGCCACGCGGCGCCACTGCTTTTCTATTGGGGCGGGGGCAGGGGAGATGAACTTGACTTACGATGTTTCTTTTCCAAAATGATAGTCCCCGGGCCCACAGGAAGTGTCTTCCCTCCTTGCTCTCTGCCCCTTCGTTCCTCCCCACTCCCCCCTGACTTCATCTCTTGCGCCTTTTCCGATGGGAAAGTTTGAATCTGCCTCCTCTACAGGTACTAAGGCCCTGTCTGCCCAACCCCCGCACCCTGTCGCAGAGTCTGAGCTCAACAAATATTTGCTGAATTACTGAATGATGAGTCCCACAGAATTTGATTTCAACAGAGCAAATTATGAGCCGTTGCAGGCAATGAATAGTTCTGAGTCTTCGATGTAGTTCTATCATTGAGCAGATATCCTGCAATGTAAAAGGCGATCCATAGATGCTGTTCAAATAAAAAAAAAAAAAATCAAGAGCTTTAAAAATGAGGTGGCAAATGGCATGTGTTTAATTAAAAAAATATATATATATATGCCATTGAAACATTTCCTTTTATTGAATAATTCTAAGAATTGCAAACCTGCTTTTTTCTTCTGCTGTATGAATTTACTACCTGCCTAGAAGGCGGCTACAGAAAAATAAATAAATACAATCAAACCACTAAACTTCTGTAGATGCTTTTTCCATAAAGGTGTAAAGGACACATGTCAGTTTTACAATCACTATATTAGTTTCTTATACGAAAAGCAATGGCAAAAATTAAATCACGTTTTTTGTTGGATTGACTAAATGGCTGCTTTTTGGATTTCTTTTTCCTATTTTGAACATTTCGCATTAAAAATAGAAACATGGGATTTTTAAAAAGAAAAACTAGTGGAGAATTCTCTCCTGGGCAGGTTGTAACACTTTGGATGAAAGAGACTCCTTAGTCAGAGACTATGCACGTTAGTTAATTATTCATCATGCAGCGTACGTGAGGGTGTGTGTCAGAGTGGTTTGTAGTTTGGAGCCGTGAACTATATTCACAGGCCTGGCGTCAGCCTTAGAGCATATTCTTCCGAAAGAACTTACGGTGCAAAAGCACAAAACTCAACGGCCACAGATTTGGACCTTGATGTTCACTCTGCTGCTGCTGCAGGCCGGTTTATGCAGTTTTATTATTACTATCAATAGTAATAATAAAACTCCCTTAGAGTTGTGAGTAGAATTCAAGGGATACGAAAGCAGTTGCCGTTATTTTTGAGCGTGATGAGTCACGTGACTTTTGCATCGGCGATGGGCATCATCATAATGACTCTCACGCGGTTAACGGCGTGTATGGAAAAATACGTATGTTGTCTGACGTTATTGGTACATCCAGACAAGCAGTGTAGTTCACAAACAAGGAACCTCACAAGGAAGAATCGCAAGTCTATTCTATTTTCCTTAAATTAACACGCACCTACACTCACGTAAAGATGTTTTATTGCTTTAGTGACGTATATCCATTGTCCAAGTCTGATACATCATACTTTATAGATTATATGACAGCATAAAAATTAACTTTGTCATATCGTACTATAAATGACATGATACCTCCTGGCTGGGGGTGGTTTGTAAAGACCTTTGTGAGACTTCACATTTCTCCAGGACGTAGAGTTCTCTGAAAAATAACATCAACAAGCTGTGGCTGGAGCGGAAAGCGGGCCGCTGGAGGCCACTCCCTGACGTTGCTGGTGCTTTGACAGAACCTTAGATGCACCAGTCAACGTGCCAAATGAGAGTTTTGATGTGTATCAAGTGCCATGATTCAAAGGGGGCCGATGTGAAAGTTACATCCTAAAGCTTTATTACCCAGAGTTAAGCGCACCGTAGCGTCCAGGGGCACAGCCCTCTACGAAGCCACCCTCGCCCGGACACCAAGCGCAAGCTGGGGAAGCCGCCCCACGTTCCTGAGAACTCAGCTCACTGCAAGCTGCGGCGCTCACAGCTACTATTCATCACGGGAGCGGAATACAGATTTAAAATAGAAGAGATACATGGAGCAGGGTGCTGGAGGGTGCCGCCGACGCTTCCCCTGACCCCTCTCCAAGGACTCGGGTGCCTGACCCTCCCAGCACACGGGGACCGCCAGCCAGCGAAGCCTGCCCGCCCTGAGCTTTTCACAGGGGTCTTGTTTCATAGGCGTGATTGATGGATCGATTGTCCAAATGACTGAACTCAGTTTTCCGGTCAGCTGATACCACGGGACCCAAAGCCCCCACCGTAAATCACGGACTGGTCTTTCGGCCCTTAGATGGGCAGGCGCGGCCAGCCCCATTCATAACAAAGAGGTTTCTTTCAGCTGTGATGAAAATTACCTCCCAGAAACCAAGGAAAAGGCCACATTTTTTTTTACTACACACCTAGAAGTGAAATATGGTATTATTTCAAAAGATATTTACAAAAAACCTTATTTCTGGGCCAAAAATTTTATAGAGGAAAAGAATCAAAGAAATGTGGTGAGCATGAGCACAGTGTACCACGGATAGATGGTGAAGGAAAAGGAGAAATATTCAAACACGAACCTGAATGACTGATATTCACCCGAGAAGTCGAATGGTGGTTTTTGCTCATTCGCTCGTGAATTCAACAACCACAGTGACAGGCTGTTCCGTCTCAAGCACCAGGCGTTTGTGTGTTGAGTAAGACAGAGGTGAATCTGACAGTCCCAGAGCTGATAGTCCAGTGCGTGCCCTGGGAGGGTAGAAAGCCACCACAGAGCCACACGGATTATGCCAAAGTCCCCTTGAGCTGAGGTCTTTTAGGAGAAATCTCACAATCTTCTTAAGGTGTTGAACAGAAGTGACAGAGTTGGTCCTTATTTCTGCTGTCCCTGCCCAAACTGGTCACAGTCAACTCCAGAGCCATTTGCGAAATTTACCAACTGACCTAGTCAAGGTGAAGCGGATCCCTTTGGAACGCTCTACCGAAGGGAAAGCACACAGAAGTGACATCGCATCCTAATGACGTAAGGAGACATGCTTTAATAATTTCAATCTCCTAAATAATTTGTGCAGCGTTGTCATGTATAAAGTTACACTGAAAATGTGATGTGACTTATGAACTATTTGGGATATAACAAATAAGCTATGAGGCCGTGATGACGGCACCAAATGTAGAGAACAGGATAATTTTTTAAATAGATCGATGGACACCTGGCGAAAATTAGTAATGTAATAACACTTTTCGATACAGCTCATTTATACATATTTAACAGCTCCGTTTATGAACTTTTATTCCTAACTGCGTAAGCCTTCGGTTCCCACCAATGGTTGGAATTATTATGTAACGATAAAGTAGTATTTATGTTCTACCGAAATGAAGCAGAAGATCAAACCGATGACAAAGGTAGGCGATGATGTAGAGCGCATTTTAAATTACAGTTGTAAAATCAAGGTCGAGCATGAAATATTTTAAGCATTCTTCAGTGGAGAAGCAGCTTTGAAGTTTTTATTCATATTAATGAAATCCTAAGGGTTTGGTAGAGTCCACTCTGATTCTGTGGACTACATTAGAGAAAAACATTGCCTGCCTGACTTTGAATTATGATTTTAGGGAATGGAGATATTTAGAGTGTTCAAAAAAAAAAAAAAGACTCCATTGGCAAAACCCTCTGTTTCTATATCTGCTGAAAGAAAGTTAGCTAACATCGAAGCGATTTGAGTATGTTATTAAAATTCCGTTTGACAGTCATAAATTACATCTCCACAGAGGCAAGGATATTCTTTATAATGTATACATCGGATTATAATCACTCATTTCTCCAAAAACACAAACGCAGAACGGTTCGGCTGACTGGGGCGGCGCCAGAGACTGACTGTTTTTAAAGGTTGAAGAAACCTCTGTTTTGTACAGATATCTACCTCTCTCTTGACGAAAGTGGCTGGATATTTTATAAAAGAAGGAGCTCCTTTCTCTTGAATTCTAACTTCGTCTTGAAAGTCATTCTCACTTCTTTTTCCCACACCCTCTCTCTCAACATTTTTAACTTTAGAATCTTGTCTTTCTAAAACAATCAGCACACGAGGTGTATTCAGATTACGGAGAATCTAGGACACGTACTGAAATTCCATTCGGGCGGGTCACCACCTAGGTCCACTCTTCCCTGTTATCACCACCTGTCCCCACTGCGAAGCCCACCGATGTCTCAGACAGGGGAGCAGAATGTCGGGTGTAGGCTACGTGTCTGCCGTGTCCCAGCGGCATCATCTTGGTGACAAGTCACAGACTCGTCCCTGACCCGGGCACCCTCATGTAGAGAAATGAGGAGTTTGCTGCAGGCTCTCTGAGGTCCTCACGAGCTCTGACTTGCCACCGTGCTTGTCTGGACCTGCTGTCCCAAATAGACTGATCTCTTTAAAATGTGAGATTTTGCTTATTTCATTTAAATCTCCATGCCCTTCGCCCCTCCCCAATTAGAGAAATCCACCTGATGCGAAAGGCCTAGTTTAATTATTATCCCACGCGTGACGCTTCCTTCCACTCTACCACCCAAGTTGAATCCGTTCCTTCCTCCCGGACGATTTTGGCCCTTTGTCCGAGAGGCTGAGATGAACCATCGTTTTATACTTGGTAGACTACCTTGAGGCAGACGCTATGAGTTTGTCACTTTTTATTTTCCTGCACAAAGCAGGGCACAGGAAACATGGGCTTCCAGTATGCTTTTCTATCACTGCTGTGCCTCTGCAAATGAAAAATGTCCAAATACTATCGGATTCATCATACCCGTCAGCATAGCTAGGTTACGCTGCAGTAACAAATAAGCTCCATGTCCTACAGCTCCTGGGGGTGTGCTCCTCGATGCCTGTCCACTGTGGGTCAATGGGGGCATGGTTCCCCATTGTCTGCACTCTGGGGACCCAGCCTGACCGTGCAGCCTATACTTGAGAAGTGCTCAGTCTCCAGGTAGAGGGAAAAGGGACACAGCAAACCAGACATCAGCATTGAAAGATTTTGCCAGCAAGTGTCATGCCCTTTCCACCCAGGTGTCATGAATCAGTAGTCACTCCCGAGGTTGTCAAAGTGCAGATGTTTATTCCTGCTCCGGGGGACTGGGGGCCACAGACAGGGACTCGGTATACGGTCGATTAGAATACAACCTACTAACTCACAGTCCGAAGCAATGTAACTGGGCAATCGCTGGGTTTTGGATGGTGAAATTATATTCAGTCTTTATACAGTTCTCTTCCCTACAAACTCGGGACTAATAGGTCAGTGCGGACAGGAGGAGAATGGTGTAAACGCTTGAGAATGTTTATATTATCAGAAAATAGAAAAGACGAGCTGGGTCGATCCTGGTTATCATGAAACTATTCAGTAAAGAGATCCTTCTGGCTTTGGGTAGTAGCCCGCCTGCACAGAGTCGGCACTGCAGGTTGGAGAACAGGCCAACGAGACAGCATCCCCACGAGCCAGGAGAAACGCGGCTGAATGCTAAGTCAGCGGGGTCTGCAAAGGGCCCACAGGGAGAATCTGCAGGGAACCCAGCGTCGCTCAGGAAGTCCCTGGGCTAGAATTTAATACCACAGGACTCATAATGTAAAATTTGTGAGAAGAAAGTGGGTCCATTGCTACATGGTACATAACAGTGGTAGTTAACGAAACTGGGAAAATTAAATTCATGTTTCAAGCAGTAAACCTGCAGAAGAATTAGCATATCAGTCATCAGCCATCGTACCGTCCAGAAGTCGGTTAATCGCAAATTCTGTTGAACTCATTAACACTTGCGGGGGCAAAACAGCAATTAAATAAATAAGTGTCTCATCACACGAGTCCAAAACCAGTGCACGGTTCCGTGGAAACAGAATTTCCGAGGTTTAAACTTTGCATCCTTTTCACGGTACTTGTTTTTAGTCGTTTTATTTTGTTCTCCATACTAGTAGATGTGATTGTATTTCCTTCTGGAAAGAAACAATAGTAATTCCTACTTTTCACGTCTGTGTTATCAGTCCGAGAAGACCAATCTCTAGAGAGGGTTCAGGGTTCTGAGGCCCATCACTGTCAACAAAAAGGATCATCGTCTCCGATGTCCTACCTTGTAAAATAAAGACCAGATTCAAGATTTGAAAATTCATATCATAATACATCCTGGGAAGGACTGGTTCCTCAGAGATCTTACTATAAATGGGAACCTATTCATCTTTAATGAAATCCATAATCATACCTAAATACTTAGACATTTCTCCCCATATTAATTTGTCCAAATCATAGCTATTCACACGAGCAACGCAGCAAAATATGTTGACATTTCAGTCGAAACACGGCCCTTTTACTATGCTCATTCGTAACTTATTTCAAAAAAAATAACCTAAAATAAGTCATTTATTTTAGATTACGAACTTTTATGCTCTCTCTGAAAACAATAGAAATGGTGAAATAAAGAAGTGTACTGTCTTCGACATCAAATTCATGATATGTTTTAAGCCTTTAAGAAGCTTCAAGATGTTTATTTTGTTGGTCTTTTACTATTAATTACTAGCAAACACCGCTAAAGTCCATTGTTAGGATGTATGGGAGCGTGAGTTTTATACAACTGGCTTGCATGACAATGAAGGGAGAGGTAAATATGGAATGCCGTCACGAGTGACGGACGGGACAGTGCGATCATGTGCACGACGAAGCTATTCGAGCCATGACGCAGCACACCGAGTGTGAAATGAATTCTGTCGTGAGAATTACCGATTAGTCTTCGATTCTCGTGTTTGGACCCTTTCACGGGAGGGAAAGTGTGTATTGTCAGGAGATTTGCTTAGACAGCAGCCCCTGGAAATTCATGACTCGGAGGGTCTCAGGGTGGCAGGAACCCGAAATCTATCGACACAGTTAAGGCTCTTATCTCTTTCATGACACTGTCTGGAAAAATATCCTTCCTCATAAATATCTTTACAAGGGTTTTGGAAAATTCGATTTGATTTTCAGTCCCCTGCTCCCTATCCGGGTCCTCATGTCCCCAGTTCACGGCTCCCCTGAGGCTGATCTCCCACTGGGGACTTCAGCTTTTAAGCCAGGCAGACGCCTGCAGACTGGCTCAGGGGCCACTGTCCTTTTGCTGTCTGGAGCATTAAACAAACACATTGCATCACAGACACGAACATGTGCCGAAATCAGCATTCCAACCTTTGAGCTACTCGTTTACTTATTTTATGGATTGCAATTTAGATAAAGATAAAACCGCCAGTGGCCATGTTCGCCTCTGGTGTTCAAGCGAGGACTCTGCCTTTGGCACAGCCTCCCAGGGACATCGGACACACTCCCCGCCTCGTGCCCAGAGCCTTCACCCCCACTCTGCCTCGTCCACACGCTTCCGCGGGGGTTCCCAGCCCTGTGCTTGCGTTTTGCTATTCTTCTTTTCTATGTTTTTTTTTTTTTTCTCATCGACCGTTCCCAGGCTGATTCCTCCTTCAGACAATTCTCCCGTCTTTTAAGAAATCTCTCTTAATTAATCTAGGCTTCCCTGACCCAGATTTAGCCCAGAGTTGTACATTGGAGTCAGCTCGGAAATTTAATTTTCTATGTTCAGAGGTAAAACCACACGCTACCGAGTTTATCTCAAGGCGATTACACGAGAAGAGAGACTTCAACTTTGACATCCGTGATTGGGTAGGACGGCTAATTCCTGTTCAGACGACCATATGGAGAATGAACACTGCATATCAAGATGCCACTCAGAGAAAGGGAAAGACGGGAAAAGAAATCATCTTTAAACTGACCAAAAAAAAAAAAAAAGAAAGAAAAAATGTAGTTCGTAAGATAGGCACGAAGTCTAGGATGAGCAAAGGGAAAAATCCCAAGTAGAAGTGAAATTTTCTAGAGTTTGTTTCATTCAAGATGAATTTTAAACTATATATATTAAAAGCACAATACAGAGACAGGAAGAGAAGAGGGAAATTGGTACAGTTAGGACGATTTGTATTAGTCAGAAACGTCTGTGAATTTCACTTTGTGGTTTTCTAATAAGTGCTAGGGTTTAACACAGCTTGAATCTCCTAAAATACGGGCCAATCGAATTCCAAAAGAAAAATCGCATGGCAGGTAGTCTTCCTCAGTATTTTTTAAAGTCAAATGTCTGCCAGTAAATGAGGGGACCAGAGGAAACCAGCTGAGGGAAAAGGCGGGGAAGCTTTCGAAGCACGGCCAGCTGAGAAGTGTCACTCCTGAACTGGGCACGCCCCGCGGAGCCCGTCACGCGGCTGTCCCGGCCCGAGAGAGAAGAGACCGTGGCCCTCGGCAGCTGAGCCGCGTGACTCTGTGGTGCGTGGAGTGAGGTGACCACGAAAGACCAGAACTTTGCTGAAGTTACGCAGCTGTGATCCAGGTTCAGAATTCTCGATCTCTTCATAAGGGATCCACTAAATGTGAGCATCCCACACTGATGTCACCTTTGAACAGGCTTTTACCTATTTCCTTTTCTGCCTTATCAGAATTTTGAAGAAAAAGATCGTGGTTGAACTATGTATTAAAAGTTAGTCTTCAAAATTAGCACACATGTTACATTCGAAGCACATAAAAAAGAAAATAATAAAGTTCAAAAATTCAGATATCATTTGAGCTGTCCTATCTTCCCTGTAATGTGATTTTGTTAGGTACCAAACAAGTTTGATTACCATTTACTTCCTTGTGATAACGTAAAGTCAACTGGTTAGGGACCTTTACTGCATCTGCAAAACCCCTTCCCCTTTGCCACGTGACGGCAGAATCGAGGTGTGACATCCACCACAGTCACACATCCCGTTGGTTAGTGTAAGTTACAAGTCATGGAAAGGGGATGCTGGGGGTGCGGGCTCATCACTTTTGAAGTTTGTGTGTATCCGTTACTTATTTGAGGTTATAATTAAAAATAAAAATCGAGCATTAGGATCTCGATTGTAAAATGAATGGACAAATGTTGACAGGAATGTTGGGAAGAGTTGCTGCATTAACCAGCTTTAACCTTTAAGAGACATGTTTCCCCTTCAAACACAAAAATCTGTTCTGATGGTTTCAGAAGGCGGGGGTTATATCACGTCGAAGTCACCGAGGTCACACGGCCCCCTCGCCAGTGAGGATCTGTATTTCCGTCTATTGGGAATAAAACGCGTAAGGCATCAGTTCCCGACGTGATGAATTCAGAGATTGAGTCCGGCTGCCTGCTCAGAGAGTTTCCTCATGTGCCTTTTTAAATGACATTGGTCTCTAGTTATTACTTTCTTAAAAATCCAATTTTTTTCCCAGTGACAATTCCGCTAAAAAATGATAAAGTTACAGTCAGTCACATGGCTGTCGGCTCGCACTCTGAGCACAGACATCAGCGCTGTGGTCACAGGATTGAGCCCGAAAATCATTCTTCTTTAATCATTTGCTAGAAAAGCGGGGTGCGCGTAAACGTCTACCCGATGGAGCTTCTGGGGGTATCTGCGAGTGTTTGCCATTCCCTTCTTCCCCAGGACTTGAGCTGAGCTGCCAGGGGCATTCATTTTCCTTGATTCATTGAAGACCACCTGTTCGCCACCAGCCGGGCTTACCTTGACCTGCTCGTTAAAGAAATGAAACCTGACCTTTCCTAAATTCAAAGATTTATGTTTATTCCTAAAGAAATATGTAATAATAAAAGTGGGAGGCAGAGTTTAGATGGCCTTGTGTAACGAGATAGTAATTTATGGTAAAATCCCGCCATCGTAGCAACAGCTGGATCCCTCCCGGGCTCCAGGCCGGCTTCTGGCTGGCCTCTCAGAGGATGCTTTCTCAGTCACCCTGATGGTTCTCACGTAACGTCAAAGTTCTGCTCCGTGGGAATTCACTTGCTCTAAATTTTGCTCACGGTATGTGTCCCGTTTATGGTTCTCAAGGGCATTTAGTACCTGATTTGTAAAGTAGTTCTCCAAGGTGAGCGTGACTGTTATTTCCGTTGTACAGATGACAGATCTGAGACTCACAGGTTGCTCTATGTCCCCGAGATCAGGCACCTGGTCACAGCGTGCAGCCCGCACTCTGATGGGCCTACTGTGGCCCTTTTCAATAACGCTGCTGCCTGCCATCTTTTCTAAAGTGCATTTTACGATATCCTATTTTAGGTTCCATTTTTTTCACTGTTCAGATATTTGGTTTCTAACTTCATGTGTTACACAGAAGCATTCGTGATTTATAGTTATTCTATTTCTTAATTCCTAACCGAAAACCAAATAGTAATTCGATTTTTGATATAAATATCTTTGACTGATTTCTAATTTTTCATCTATTTTTATATTTTATCATATCTGTTATATGTTTCGTGTGCAAGGTCTGCGTATAATTTTCCCTTTCTATCCTCGGATGGCCAATGATTTTAATTACTCTGAATGAAAAAAAAAACTGCCTTTAATTTTTTTTAATCTCTTTGCTTACAATAGCACATAGTATGTACTCAATAAATATTATATAAATAAAGTCTTCAAAGCATTTCCCCCCGTTAAGCACAAATAGTATAACAAAAGAAATCTTTAGCAAGTGAGGAAAATATTGTCAGTGAAGCAGATGATTTTGTGTTAATTGCAAATAAAAAAGAAGGCAGGCTTTCAAGAAAACGAGAAATTCACAAGCAACAGAGTACATAATTGAAAGCTGATTCCATTTGAAAATGCCAGCTCAATCATTTATTCAAACTTGTGATAAAAAAAGATTCTGCAACAAAAAATCACTCTAACATCTACTTTCTGTAAAACATGAGTGACGACCTTTATTTCCTAGGATTGTTTTAAGAATCAAATTGGGTAAACTGATCGAATCAACTAATATTGGCTATCGGTAGTTTCTTCTAAATCTTGAAATACTCTCAGTGCATTTAGGAAATTTTATATTTGTACTTTTAACGTCAAGTTTGTGAAATAAATGTTAATATTCGTGTTTATGATGGTGGCCATCTGGTACTGTATTTTCGAGAACTGACACATTTGATCACTTTTGAAAAGACAATTCTGAAACTGAATTTTAATTGCTTTTTTGCTGTTTTCCCAATTTGACTCTTGACATGTTTTTTTTGCCAGTTTCTCATTAGCTTGGATTTAGTTTCTAATTCTCTTTGAGACGCAGTATAACTTAAGAGTGTTCTAAGTACAGGAATTACAGCTACCAACAACTTCTTTGTGTACGTTCTACACAGGCGGGAGATATGTGTGTCATTTTTACTTCTGTGTGCCCAGGATCTACACCAATCCCTGACAGATCTAAAATTACAACCAGATCTTAGAACGGAAGTTAACAAATAGTTAATACAGTCCTCACTTAAAATCGTCCGTAGGTTCTGTGACTTTAAGTGGAAACAGTGTATAATGAACCGATTCTACCCTAGGCTGATTGATATAAACAAGAGTTCAGTTCCTAGGGCAGCTCATGGATGTCACAACAAAATGACATTATCAAAGAACGCGCTGTACAGGCCACATCCGGTGAGGACGCGATGGTTTAACACCCACTTGCTCAAAATATGCAGTGACGAGGATAATAATGATACAGCCAAACCACCATAGTTAGTTAGTGCGCATTACCAAATGGCTTATAGTTTTCTAAGTATAGACCCGGAGTAGTACCCACGTGGTCATCCACAATATAACTTGAGGTACACCGAGAGAACGTTCTAGAATGAGAGGTCTAAGAGCCTCATGGGAAGACTTGGAATTGATTAGTTTTGAATCTCTAATGAAGACATTGATAAGCCAAGATGGCTCTGCCGTAGAGGCCTGAATAAAGGTGATACTTAGAATCATACCGTTAAAAAAAAGTTTAAAGTAACGAGAGATTGGGCAGTGGAAGATTCGGGTTGAATTGGGCAGCGTTAGGGAAAATAGTTGAGGGCAGTGCTGGCCTGTGTTATATTTATTCTGTGTGTCATCAAATATGAATGAGGAGCAAGGTATAAGAGGGAGAGTTTTTAGCTCAATATAACAATAATGCTGCCAAAAAAAAACCAACAAAAAAACCAGGAAGGATCGTTTTGGTAAAGGGTGGCTTTTCCCTTGCTTTGCGGTACGAGCTGACGCAGGACAGGGAGGAGCCGTGTGGGGTGGCCCAGCTGTGACCACACGTGTCCATCTGTGGGTGCAAGACCTCGGGGCAGCTAGAGTTAGAGGTGCTCAGGGCCGGACACAGACCGGGGACTGAGCTGCACATAGTCACTAACTCTCAATGGCGTTCGTAGTTATGAACACAGTTCACTTAAAGCTGAGGGAACCGTGTGGCTCGGTGGAATCTAACAAATGGACGGCCGAAGTAGAATCATGGTCACGCAGGCTTTTTCTTAAGTTCTAAAAGAGTTGGACCTGAAAAATTGGATACCAACCCAAATGTCCCTTCTAATGCTAAGACGTGGTGATTTTTGTGACAAGCAATTTAATCGATATATGTACTATGTGGACATTTATAAGAGTGTAAACACCCTGCAAGCCACAAAAGAATAGTGAACAGTAATGGGGAACGTGGCACTTGGTCTTCACTGTGGAAGGAGGTCACCTCCCCCAATGCATTCAGCCAACAGCTTTGTCTTTGGGCCGGGACGTCCGGTGAGAACATGGTTCCGTCTCGCACATTGATGACAGTTTATTTTACCAACCGATGTACATTTTAATTTGATTTCGAGGATCATTCAAAACCAAAGACATGAGGTATTTAAAACTAAGCAACGTCGACTTTTCCAAACCAAGGGTTCGTTAGAATGATATTGTATTTGTTCCTAACACACAGAGAAAAACACAAGCTCAACTATTCTAATGGCACGTTCTCTGATGAGGGTGACCAGGGGTAACAAGATCCCAGGACGGTCCCATTTCAGAACTGATTCCACGTCAGCCACTGAAAGGTAGCAATTGTCCCGAAGTGAAAATCTGACTCTCGCGAAATGAGGAATTGAAGTGAACATTTACCAAACACATGCACTTGTGTGCGGGTGCACACACACACCCTGCACACACACACACACCCTGCACATGCACACACACACCATACACACACACACCTTGTGCACACACACACCCTGCACACACATACCCTGCACATGCACACACACACACACCCTGCACACAGACACCTTGCACACACACACACACACCCTCTGCACACACACATCCTGCACACACCCACACACACCCTGCACACATACACCCTGCACACAGACACCCTGCACACACACACCCCCTGCACACACACACCCTGCGCACACACACACCCCCTGCACACGCACACACACACCTTGTGCACACACACACCCTGCACACACATACCCTGCACATGCACACACACACACACCCTGCACACAGACACCTTGCACACACACACACACACCCTCTGCACACACACATCCTGCACACACCCACACACACCCTGCACACATACACCCTGCACACAGACACCCTGCACACACACACCCCCTGCACACACACACCCTGCGCACACACACACCCCCTGCACACGCACACACACACCCTGCACATGCACACACACACCGTGCACACACACACCCCACGCGCGCACACACACACACTGCACACACACCCTGCACACACACACACCCTGCACACACACACCCTGCACACAGACACCCTGCACACACACACCCCCTGCACACACACACCCTGCGCACACACACACCCCCTGCACACGCACACACACACCCTGCACATGCACACACACACCGTGCACACACACACCCCACGCGCGCACACACACACACTGCACACACACCCTGCACACACACACACCCTGCACACGCACACCCTGCACACAGACACCCTGCACACACACACACCCTGCACACGCACACCCTGCACACGCACACACACCCTGCACACACCCACACACACCCTGCACACCCACACCCTGCACACACACACACCCTGCACACACACCCTGCACACACACACACCCTGCACACACACACCCTGCACACACATGCTCTCCTGAAGTAACGTGAGGCCCTTTGCTTTCTGATTGAGTTGTGTGGCTACGTCACCGCTGTTTCGTTTTGCACGTGGCTGTAACTTTTTTTCATTGAATCGGTAATTTGTTGAATGCCTACTAGGTTCATGAAATTGGCGTTCTTGCTATTTAGACAGTAAAATAAAATACCACTGTATTTTGCTTATCGCGAACTCCAAGTACTCGTGCTCTACGGGTTTCAAGAACGCTCCTGTGAAAGGGTCAGCGAGCTGCTGCTGGCATTTTAATCGCCTCCTCGAGCGTCCCCAGCCTTGAGCATCTGTCTCACCATTTGGCTAGTATATGTTGTAGCTTTTTTTTTCCTCCAAGATTCAGAGTTGCAGAGCATTTAGTTACTTCACGAAGCCTCCGCGATGGCTTAGGTGTGCTGGGAAGACATTCTGCGAGGGAAGCAAGCTGTTCATAACAGGTCTTTTAACCAGTGAAGAAAATGCTTGTAAAAACCTACGTAACACCATAATATCAAAGAAACGGGATCCCCAGGGGCTTAGCTCTGGAATGATCCTTAAATGCGTCTCTCGAATGCCTCACTTACTGTTTCGATGTGCAGACACCCAGGGCAGAAGGGCCTCCACAGATGGCGTCTCTCATTACCTTGAAAGGCCCTTTCGATGCTCAGGGCGGCCTCCCCGTGGGTACCCCAAATCCACCCTCCTTTGATGTGCACTCACTGGACTCCAGTTTTGCCGCCAGGTTCTCCTGGGACAAAGCTAAATTTCCTTATAAATGGCAGCATCCACGCGTCTAAACGCAAGCCAAGGGTTTCCCAGTTACCTGCCTTCATTCCTCAGCCCCCGATTACCAAACACAGAGCATGAGATTGAGAAGGAGAACTGTGGCCCTCCTGGGTGTCTGGCAAACAGGCCGTGATCTGCGGCACGACGCACACACGAGACCGAAACGATGCTGTGTGGTTTGATGACCTCACCTTGGCATCTCTCCCCGGCGTTGCGGAATCTTCAAAATAAAACGGACCATTTATTCAAAATTAAGTTCTCCGCGCCATTCGAGTTTCTGAGCACGGGAGATAAAACGGCGAAATCACGGTTCTCAGAGAAGTTAAGTTCCAAGGGAAGATGCGAAGTGACCCGCAGACGGCAGATAGGGAAGGGGAAGCGAGTGACTGTCGGGTGTGGGGAGGTCTCCGAGGCGACGTGTCTGAGTTGTAGTCTGATTGTCACGAAGCCGAACGAAAACGACGCGCAGACCGCCATGCCGTGGGCCGCGCTGCTTTCGGTTTGTCTCGCTTGCTCGTTGCTTTCGGTTTTATATCTGACATGAGAGTGAAAGCATATGGGCCTTGGCTTTTCCTGCCCGACCGATTTTGCTTAGCATAGTATCAAAATGCACCCATGTAGCAAATGGCAGTATTTCATCTTTTCTTATGGCTGAGTAATATTCCTTTATTACGTACGTACCGCATCTCGATCCAATCATCTATGGAAGGTGCTTTATCCAATCATCTTTCGGTCATTTCCACATCGTGGCCACCATCAATAGTGCTCGAATGAACATAGGGATACGTAGATCTTTACAAATAATTGTTTTCCATTTTCGGGGGGATAGATACCCAGAAGAGGGCTTGCTGGGTCGTATGGTAATTCTGTTCTTAATTTTCCGAGGAACCTCCATACTGTTTTCTGTAGTAGGTGTATAAATCCACATTCCCACCAGCCGCGTATCAGGATTCCTTTCCCCTCCGACCTCTCCGACACTTATGACTTGTCCTATTGATGGCGGCCATTCTATCAGGCGTGATGTGGTGTCTCATTGTGCTTTTGATTTGCATTGGAGGGGAGGTAGGAAAGCATAAAGGGGATCGAATGTATGGCGGCGGAAGGAAGCTTGACTTTGGGTGGCGAACACCCAATGCAGTATACAGATGACGTAGTATAGAACCGTGCACTTGAAACCTACATAAACTTATGAACCAATGTCACCCCAGTAAATTTAATAAAAATAAATTAATAAAATAACCCAGGGAAGAGAGCTGTAATGAGAGGGAGCAGCCATTGCAAAGGCCTTGAGGGAGAACTCAACCCACACATGCGACCACCGTGGTGACCTGCATGGAGCCTGGACAAGGTCGAGATGGGGAGAGGTCGTAGGGTAGGGAGGTCGGAGATGTAAGGAAAGACCAGAGCACGCATTTCTTCTAGAAAGTTGTCCCCGTTCCCTCACCTGATACAGGGACAGTACCTTAGAGAAGTAAGTGAATCACGGAAGGTCACAAATTCAGGCACTCGATCGTCCAGACCTACAAACGGCTTTCCATGTTACTCTAACCATGGAGTCCATAGACAGTTTGACCGAATGTGCAGACTTTGACATTCAATCTAAGCTCTGGATATTGCTAATGGTCCCACAGAGATCTGGGGGATGAGTTTTTTAGTTTCACCAGTGGAATTATTAATTCGGAAACTCCCCCGAATCATGTGTTTCAAGTGTTCTTCCCACCAAGATGGCAGAAGTCCCACGTCAGCCATTGCCGGTGCTCTCGCTCGCCGCCTCCAAATGCGTGGAGGGACACAGCTCTTGCTGTTCTGTCCCCTCCCTCCACGACACCTAGTCACCTGTCCAAGGGCCTGTGGCCCCTCGGAGGCATTTCTGGGCGTGCAGGGACAGCCCCGCAGGTGGCGCGAGCTCTCGTCCCCGCGCGCTCCCCGGGCTGCAGGGACGCGTCCCCCAGGCGTTCTGTCCTCCCAGAGCCTCCCTCGGTTTCCCCCTCCACCTCCAGAGTTTCTCACAGTCTTTTCCTCGGCGAGTCTTACAATAGTTTATCCTTCCCGGGTGCGGGGGTGGAGACCCTAAATAAAGTCACGCGTTTCTCTCGCAAATCAACTATTTTGTTATTTAAAAAATATCACCTGTGTTGATTATTGAGGCATAACCGACACGCAACGTTACATTCGTTTCGGGTCTACGGCATCACGATCAATGTTTGTGGCTATTGCGAAATGACCCCTGGGCTAGGTCTAGCGAACGTGTCACCACACACAGAAACGACTTCTCTCGAGACAGTGACTGTTAAGTATGCCTCTCTGAGCAGCTTTGAAACATGCGACACAGCATCGCTCACTGTACCCACTTCGCCATGCTGTGTCCCCCGCCCCAGGACTTATTGATGTTATTTATTTTTTTAAGTCTTCTTCATTTTAAAACTGGAAATTTGTACCATTTGACTCTTCTCACCTCGCTTTCCCACCCCCGGCCCTCCACCTCCGGCAACTGCCAATCTGTTCTCTGTATCTATTAGCTTTTTTTTTTTTTTTTTAACGTGTTTTTGTCGTTTGTTTTTCTTTTAGATCTCACATGTAAGTGAAATTGTACATGATTTGTCTCTCTCTCTCTGATTTATTTCACTTACTGCCCTCGAGGTCCATCCATGTTGTCAAAATGGTAAGATTTTCATGATTTTTTATGAGTGAATAATATTCCACTATATATGTGTGCGTATCTATGGTTCAAAAATATCTACCCCCTTGGGTGTGCTGCGTCTTCATTCCGTCGATGGTTTCCTTTGCGGGAGCTTTTTAGAACGATGGAGTCCCAGTTGTTTATTTTTGCTTTAATTGCCTTTGATTTTGGTGTCAAAACCAAAGACTCGTCAGCAAGGCCGCTGCCAAGGAACTCACCGCCTGTGTTTTCCCCTGTGAGTTTTATGGGATCAGGTCTCACGTTCAAGGCTTTATTCCATTTTGAGTAAGTTTTGGAATAGGGTGAAAGACAGGAGACCAGCTTCATTCTTTTGCATGTGGCTGTTCGGTTTTCTGAACACTATTTATTGAGGAGACTGTCCTTACCCGCGGTTGCATGGTCTCGGCTCTTTTGTCAGAAATCGCTTGGCCGCATATGTGTGGATTTATTTCTGGGCTCTGTATTCTGTTCTATTGATCTATGTGTTTATTTTTATGCAAACACCGTACCGTTTGAGTTACTACAGCTTTGTAATAGAGTTTGAAATCAGGGACCACGGGGCCTCGAGCTGTGTTCTTCTTTCTCAAAATTCCTTTGGGCGTTTGAGATCCTTTTGTGATTCCATAAAAACTTTAGGGTTGTTTGTTCTATTTCTGTGAAAAGTGCTATTGGAATATCGATATAAGAAAGCGAACTGAATCTGTAGATTGCTTTGGGTTGTACAAACATTTTAACCATAATGATCCTTCCAATCCATGAGCACGGAATATTTTTCCATTTATTTGACTTTTCTTTCTTTTGTCAATGTCATAGTTTTCAGTATACAGGTCTTTCACCTCCATGGTTAAATTTATTCCTAGGTATTTTATTCTTTTTGATGCCATTATAAATAAGACTGCTTCTCCCCCCCCCTTCATTTCTTTTTCTGATAGTTTGTTACTAGTGTATAGAAATACAACAGATTCTTGTGTATTGATTTCGTATTCTGAACCTTCACTGAATTCATTTATTAGTGTGAATAGCGTTTTGTTGAAACCTTTAGAGTTTTCTGTATATAACATGTCATCTGCCAATAGTGACAGTTTTACTTATTCTTCTCTTTTTGGGGGGCCATTATTTCTCTTTCTTGTCTGATCACTTTGGCCGGAAGTTCCACCGCTGTGTTGAATAAACGTGGGAAGAATGGGCACCCTGTCTTGGCCCTAATTTAGAGGAAAACGTGTCAGCTTTTTGCCATCGAGCGGTATTATCTGAGGGCTTCTCGTATACGGCCTCCGTTATGTTGAGGTGTGTTCTCTCTATATCCACTTTGTTCAGAGCTTTTGTCATAAATAGATGTCGAATTTTGTCAAGTTGTTTTTCTGCATCCATTGAGATGACCCTATGATTGTCATCCTTCATTTTGTTGCTGTGCTGGGGTCACGGTGGTCGATCTGTGGGTATGGACCCATCCTTGCATCTCTGGAATAGATCCCACTTGGTTGTGGTGTCTGATCCTTTTAAACAAACCTTATTTTAATGTTTAATGTTGGCGTCCTTCAAAGACACTTTCTGGATCCTCGCACTTTCTCTCTCTCTCTGGGGTCACAGACATCCCCATGTATTTAGTGACGAGCTATAAATCTCGATAAGTCATGAATTTATCTAGCTGCTATATCTCAACTATGAATTCTAGACCTATTAATTTGCATATTTGAAATCCCCTATTTATCTTTTGAAAGCACCTTCCACCATATGTTTACATATATAACATACATATGTTCACATACATGTAATACATAATCACATGCAGAGATTAGACACACATAGATTTTATATAAACACACACACATATATGCGTGTGTATAGATAGACAACCTCAAAGACTTTGCACACATTTTTCTTCTCCAAGAGTTTCCAGCTCAGAGAAGGCACAACCATCTATCCTACAATGAAAACGCCTCTCAGGTCCCATATGCCCTCACTCACCAATTCACACCGATTTCATATTAATACATTTTCAGTTAGCCTACTTCTTTTATATCTCTCAGTCCAAACAATCACATTGTCACACCTGAGTTATGATGATATCCACTCGAATTAGTCTAAGTACAAAATCTCTCTTCTCCCCCAAATTACTCATTTTGCAAGCAAACAGTCTCTTCCAGACATGAACATGACCATGCTCCCTCCCAGCCTGCACGAGAAGCGCGCGACCTACGTCTCCGGCGAGATTTCATGCCCGGGCCTCCTCACCCGTATGCTCCCTGCCTTCCTTTCGTTCCCTATAGTTACCTGGCGCCTCTCACGACTGGTCAACTGTGCGTGTCTTTCTCTCTCCCTGAAGTGCTGTCCATCGCCGTCCGGTTAAACTCCGGTCATTTGTCACCCCTCAGCTCAGCCTTACGTCTGCCTCAGGGTAGCCGTAGCAACTCGCCTTGGCGCATGCGCACAGATGCTCTGGTGATGTGTCTATGAGATAGTTTCATTAATATCCATTCCTCTGTCTAGCCAGTGAAAGGTAAGGAAAGCGGAACCATGACTGGTTTGGGCTGCATTACGTATCTTCAGCTATTAGCCTGGAGTCTAGTTTAGTTGGGTTCAATGAGTGCTGTTTGAAGTGAACGAATGAATGAATGAATGAATGCATACATACATAGTGCATACTTAAAAATTTAATTTTAAAAGTATTCGACAACCACTGATTTGTCGTCTGTCTCTACGAGTTCAGCACCTTTAGGGTCGACATGTGCGATCTTACAGGACCTTCGTCTGTCAGCCTTATTTCACTTGGCATCATGCCAGCAGTATCCACCCATGTTGCCTCCCAAAATGTAGCATGTCCTTTGTTTTATGGCCGAATCCAGATTCGTGATTGCCGGTGCGATGGGGAACGTGGCCGAAGGGGGTGAAAAGGCACAAACTCCCAGTTATGGATAAGTGAGTCCTGGGGCGGGGTGCACGGCATGGCGGCTGTCGGCAGCGTCTGTTGCGCATCCGAACGTTGCTAAGAGACGAGGTCCTCAGGTTCTCATCACGAGAAGAATTCGCATCCGCGTGGGCCCACGAATGCTGCTGTGCGGCGCTGAGCCGGCTCCGACCCCCGGCGACCCCGTGAGCGAGTGGCGCCCGGAGTCCCGGCCTGCGCAGCCCTGCTCAGCCCTGCAGACTCGGCCTGCGGCTTCTCGGATGGAGTCGGTCCCTGTCACACGTGGTCCCCTCTCTTCCTGCCGTCTCGTTTTCCCGAGTGATTGTCTCTGCCGGGGAACCTGCCTTCTCTTCATGTGCGCGACGTAGGGCGGCTTCGGCTGCGTCATTTTTGCCTCCTGACTCGCTCCCGGAGCCACGTGTTCGTCTCGCCAGGGGTCCGGGGCTCCCCTCCACGCCGTGATGCCCACGAATCTTTTACGTCCCCCGTGAGCCTTCTTCGCGCCCGACGTCTGCGTCTGTCCAGAGGAACGGGGAGCACGGGCGTTCGGATGTCCTCGCGGAGACTCGTTGGCTAACGACACGTCCTTCCTCTCTGCAAGGAACCTCTAACGACACGTCCGCCTTCGCGCATGGCCGCCTCCCGCCCGCCAGCTTCTCCTGACGTCTCGGCCGCCGCCTCCATCGGAATTGTCGCCTGCACCCGGGTGAGCAAAGTCTTTAGCAATGTCGGCGTCTTCCTCGCCCGCGTTGAAGTCGTGATTTTCGTCCTCTCCACGTTCACACGTGGTCCTGGCTCGCCACGTTCTCGTCCGCTTTCATCAGAAGTCACTTAAAAGCATTAAAAGATGGTGTCTTTTGCGTGTCTTAAGTTCTCGATATTTCTTCCCCCAATGTTCTCTCCTTCCTCTTAACCCAGTTTTTCATATGGATGGATGTTAACTATACTTATTGGGATAATCATTTTGCAATACATGCGTATATCATCGAATCATTATGCTGTACAACTAAAGTAATACGACATATGTGCCAGTTACATCTCGAAGAAACTGGGAAAAGTATTTGAGCCCCCGTAAAGTCTCCCATGGAATAATAGCATTAATACATATAGAAATAAATACTTCAAAAATATTTTGATGTGTTTAATGTGAGTCAAGCTGACCCGTGTGGGCCGACTCGTTACGAAGCTGGGCGGCCAGTTCCGCAGCCTGAGCTCTGTCTCGCAGAGCGACTGTCGCAGAGTGTGCTCGTATACCACGGGAAGGACGGTCACTCTGCCCGCTGTGACCATCACATCAGCCTCTTAATTTGCATAAAAAAATTTGATGCTTTTCGAGGAATGAACAAACATAGATTTATTTTCATGTTGAAACACTATCGCGAACGTGACGGTCGAGCGTTGCCTGGACGCGCGTGGTCGGTCGTCCAGGTATCCATGCGTCCCCTGCGGCTAGTGTGAAAGAATGCCACGAGGACACCCACAGAGGCCACAGCCCTCCACTCGGATGCCTCCCAGTGACAGCGACGGAGCCAGGATGTGCATTTTCCCAGGCCGACTTACTCCCCCCGCGCTGAGGTCCCAGTTCCCGGCACCTTGCAACATGACCTTAACTGGAGACAGGGGCTGAAGAGAAGTAATTAGGTTAAAGTGACATCACGTGAAGGGGGGGCCGTCTCTTCTATGACCGTGTACTGACGAGAAAATGCGATCTGAACACAGACACATGCGGAGGGAAAGGGGTGAGAGGTGCAGGGCGGGGCGATCGGGGAGCGAGGCCTCGGAGGGCCCCACCTTTGCTGGCACCTGCGTCGCTGTCTTCCCGAACTGGGAGGAAGCAAATATCTGTTGCTTAAGCCACCCAGTTCTTTGTTACGGCGGCCTTAGCGGACTGACGCGCATCTCAATAAGACCCGTGCAGTGACGACTTCACGGAGCTCTGACCGGTGTCCCTAGTAGTAATTCTAGGAACAGGTGTGAGTTCAAAATGCATGATGCCGATTCTCTATTTCATCACATCGTGGGCTTCTTTATTTTCTTTTTATGTACATGATTGTAATTGTATTTCTTTCTTTTTTAATTCTCAATGCCTCACACGCCCAAGAACACTGAAGACCACCGACTGACACATTTTTTTTTTTTAAGAATTAGTGGAAACCTGTCCCTGAGTGATCCCATCTGGAAGCCCAAATATTAAAGAAAAATAACGAAAATCCAGGCTACGCTGGTCTGTGTGAAGCAGGGCTGGTGCGATGTTCTGTGTGGCACTGGTCAGGGTCTTTCAGAGGAAGTCAGCGGGGCGTGCGTTCAGGTGCTTATAGAAAGAGATTAGTTTTAAGGAACCGGCTCACATGATTGCAGAGGCATAGAGAGCCCGAAATCTGCAAGGCAGGTCAGCAGGTGGAGACCCGGGGGAGAGAGGTTCTGGGGGTGCGGGGGAGGGGAATCGCCATTGATAGGAACACCATCAAAGTATCAATTAAAAAAAACTAAACATGCCTGGTGTGGCATGCATTTCGAAAAATTGTTTATCCATCTGAGCATTTTGCAAGCGGCAGAAAAACTAGCAGCTGGTTCAGTGGGGTGGAAGGGAGCTCGTGGGGACGGGGTTCCCTACGCCTGCGGACAAGGAAGCAGGGGGCTCTTTGCCTGTGAAAGATGCAGCCTGAGAGCAAAGACGGAAGAGTTAGACAAAACCACCCAGGATTTTAAGGAGAGGGGTAGGTGTTTTCAACGCACATCTCTCTTCTAACTGATGGCAGGCCTCCCTGTGCCTCCAAATGGTGGTACTTTCTCACAATCCACAGAAAATTCCATAAATAGAATTTCTGTTAAGACTATTAAACTATTGTGCCAACCATTTCAGACATCGGTTTTTCCGTGACATGGTTGTGAGGGGTTTACTAGGCTGTCATTAAATGTCTTCTATGTCCTCAGGACCTCACATCTCGTCTCTGCCACTGAGCATTAGATGTCGGGGGACATCTCCGATCCTAGAATGACATGTCAGTTGGGGCAGAGACAGTCATTTGAGAGCAAAGTTCATGCGACTTCGATATGAACCTCCGGTGGCTAAATGTGCCCCTAGCCCAGGGCTCCTGTGTAGAACTGGGTGCTGGTCACAATTTCATTTTCCTCTGCTGCGGAAGGGCTCATCTGGAGGACGAGAAGCTAGTTCTAAGGGTCGAGCACGTTTTGTCTGTGTGCACAGATGCTGGGATAACTGGCCACTGTTTTCGTCACCGTAGACCATGAAACCGACGTGGAGGAAGTTTTTCAATTAAAGACCTTGCCTTCGGTATACGTATTTAATACAGAACGGAGATCTGCTAAATGCTAGCCGCCTTTCTATGTGTCTATGTTTTAAAAAATGCCCATGTACATTACTGTGCCCCACCTGGTGACTGAGGAGGCAATAAGTTTATTTAAAGTAACCGATTAAGGACTCGATATAAGTTATGTTTTTCCTTACGGACTTTTTAAAATTTGTGGCGACATTACTAGATTGAGACTTAAGCAGGGCAATATTTCATGAATAAAACCTTAAAGCATCGCTTTAGTCAAAGTATATGGAAATGGTTGAAATTTAAATATTAGCGCGTTCAATTTTGTTGATAAAACTGTTTAAAATGGTGAGAAGAAAAAAATCAAATAAAATTCTCAGGTTTCAGAATTAAGAAAATCCATTTTACTGCCTCTCCCCCCAAATTTCACTCCTTCCTGGCAGTCTACTAATCGGCTTAGTTTCCACATTTTAGTCATAACTGAACCAAGGCGATAGTGGGCCAGCACTTGTCCCATAGAATGAATGTGTCATCGGGTTTAGGTCAAATATTCTTCGTAAATATGCACAGCTCTGCTTCAGAGAGCCAGCTCTGGCACCACACCTTCCTGAATCGCTCCAGATAAGTCCTTTCTCCACGAGGTGGGGAGGGGCTCAAAGCTGCGTTCCCAGCAAGCGTCACCTCTGTGTCACCTCTGCAGTGACCCTGACGCCCAACACAGGGACTGGGGACTCCTGCTTTGGAGAGCATTTTTATCCCCCGAGAAAATATCTTTGCATTTAGGCATCAGGGATTCCCACAGGGATACGCATGGTTCCCCAGAGATCTCCCTAGAGCCCTGCCCCACAGCCACAAAGGTACAGGACGGGGGAGCTGGAAGAGCCGCAGGCGGTCAACAGCTGATACGGAAACCCAACACGGCTCAGAACAGGCCTGCAGACACGTCATGGCAACCGAACTCACTGAAGTTCAGCCATCGAAGAAGTCCCGCTAGTCCGAGACCACTGTGTTTTCTCTTTAATGAGTCTCTCTTCACGCTCACCGAGGGACAACGACCCCGGCCACATTCGTTCAGTTATCCAGTAAGTGCCAGCAGAGGCCATGTGCACACCGAGTCGAAAGGAATGGGCGAAAGCCAAGCACAGCGTGGTTAGCATCATCACCGCAAGGCATGCAGGGGAGATACTTCCCTTGTATTTTGCAGAAATGATTGTTCAAATTCTTCTCGAATTGGTGAAAATCAAAATTGCCGCCACTTAGAGAACGGATAGAAACGAGCTTATTCACTGAAAATAATTTTGGACGTGGGAAATGTTTCGTTAAAGTAGATACAGACGATAACATCAATAAAAACAAATATTCACGATATAAAATTATAAGTTAAAATGTTAAAGGACATTGAACATAATGAATTATTTTAAATGCCAGTGAAGGTTAAATGTCAGATGGTATGGTATTGATTTAGGGACCTGCACTTTGACACGCATCTAAAATATCGCATGAGCTGCCCGATCACGGATACCCACTTACTAAGCTGTATAATTATTTCATCGAAATGCTCGCAACCTATTTGCTTTTCATACAACATTGGTTTTCTTCCTGTCTTCTTCAAATACAGGTTTCTGCCTTCCTCTGTAAGAGTACACGTTGATTTTTACGTGATCTTTAATGAAAGAAGGGTATTTCTAATCTGGGTCAGAAAAAAAAAAATTAAAAGCAGGATCCGACAGCAGAAGCCTCTCGATGCCTAAGTCCCTTTTCTGTTTGCTGCTGAAGCAGGGCAACAGACCCGTGCCGTTGGATGTCCTTGAAGATCCATTTCCTCACAAGTACCTGGAATCTCGGACGCTTTCAAGCACTCATACTGTCGTGGTGGTTTTTAAGAAGTTTTCTGTCTTAGAATGATTTTATTTCAGAGGTAGAAAATAACAAGAAGTGGAAAAAGAAATGCCGTTTAAGAGAAACGTGGCTATGTGTGGAGAATAAGAAAAAAAACTATCATTTTATAACTGATTCATAGTTAAATTCAGAGATGAAGTATTTTAAAAATCAACCAATGAGAAAATGTAAATAAAAGAGGCCAAATTACTGTTTGAAAGAAGAGTTTCGCAATAAACGTTTCGAATGAGCGGCATCACTTTGCTTTAAAATTAAGAGGAAATGCTCTAGAGATTAGGGGCCCGGCTCGGGGGTGGGGGGCGGGGAGGGAGGCTGAGCCGGGGGTTTGGGGCAGGACGGCGCCTCTGGGCCCGTGAACTTGGACTGTCTTTGCAATTCCTTACCTTTCAGACTCTGGCTCATAACTAACCCTAAAGGAACACAGCTTGCCCAGCTTCACAAAACACAGGATTCTCCGCCAGTGACGATGAGGGGCTGGCGTCAGTGACACTCAGTGACCGTCAGCGACAGAGACCCGGAAAATCATCAGTCAATGTGGGGGACGGCAACGCGCACGCTTACGAAAACTCGTAAACTCTGCAAACTTCACAACCGAGCAATGAAAAGTGTTTTCGTGCTTCAATCTTCCTGGGCCCCTGACCGGCGTGGCCGTCATTGCAAAGATGCCGTGGAGGCGGGGACCGTAGCAGCGGCCGCTCTGCGGGCGATGGGACAGCATTTCACAGCCTCGCTTGCGGGTGCAGAGACCCCACATCGTCGTGAGTTGCACGTCGGTTCCAGCCCAGTGTTTTGAAACCTGTTCCTCTTTTTCGATAGAGCATGAGTTAGCTTCTCAGCCTGCCTTTTGCCCGCAGAGGTTTTAATTCGTCATGGACTCATTTCGGAGGAAACCCATAAACCGTGCCATGAAAACGATCCGGGGGACATTCGGGGTGTTCTGTTTCTGTCGTGAGCACAAAGGGGAATCGGAATAATATCTCCCTCCTTCCTGTCCTCTGCTGTTAATACCTCGCTATCTGCACCGTGTGCCTTAGTACCGAATACATTTCGAGGAATCCCCGGATCTTTCCTGACAGAATTCTAATGCGGTTTCGGTCACGGTGAGGGCAGTTCCGAGGCTCATTCCTCTGCATCATGAAGACAGGCTTACAAGGGCTGCTGATAATTCCAGAAGGAGGCAGATGTAGCCAGGCGGGATGAAGTATGCTGCACGCCCCAGGGCCGGCTCCCCCGAGGAGCAGAAATAACTAGGAACAAGATGCTCTCAGAACTGTTTTTCTTCATTTAACTTTTCGCATGCTTTTATGAAAAACCTGTCACTCATCAATGTGTAGCCTCTAGAGAAATTGGGTTTCCTCTGAATTGTGGAAGCATTTGTGAAAACATGTGTAACTTCTACTTCTAAATGGTTAGATCTCACTGGTCGATGGCTTTCATCTCCATGGCCCGTCATGCAGGTCTTGACCACAAACGGAGCTCCCTTTGGAGTCAACGAGCAGAAATTTTTCGTGAGACAAATGCTGCCTGTTGTATTCATCGTCCTGATAAAAACTGTCCCCAGAACAAGCTTTAGCAACAAAGAATTTCAGGGAGAAAGGGGATATAGATTTTATTAAAATAGTGAACCCCAGTAAGGACCCTCCCGAAACCGTCATTAGCATTGATGAAGCGAGAGCTTACTGGCCTCGAAGTATTTCGGTTGGCGCTTGTCCTCGTGTGAAGAGCAAGTCTGATCATCCTGAGATCACGTGCCGTAAAAACAATTATGACATCATTGTTTCAGGATGAACACAAAACCCATCGGAACTGAGAGGAACATTTCCACTCTGTTATTTATCTCACTCGGGCCGGAATGCGGATGGCTGTGCGCTTCGCTATTGCCCATGGCAGAGAATTGCCATTTCACATTAAAATTTCTTGCAAACTCCTATTTTTCAGCAGATACTTTCTGCGTGCCCTCGGCTTGCCAGGGACTCTTTGACGCACTCAGGATATACCGGGGTCGGAGTCTTTAAAACGCCACGAGGCTCGTCTGCACTATACGCAGAACGGGAAACTCGCGTGAAAACGGTCACAGAAGTCGGTGTCTGCTTCACCTCAAAAGGACGCCACGAAGCAGGGGGACTCTCGGGAAGGTCTGATCTCACTTGAGGGGGGCGGGCCGGCTCTTCTTGGGGAAATGGCGTCAAGCTGAGGCCTGAGGGGCTGGTGGTCAACTGCGAGGCACGCAGAGGTGAAGACAAGCGTCTCCTCCGTGGTCACCGTGGTCGGCCCTACGTCAACCACACACCGTCACTTTGTCATGCGTCTCGCTCCTTGACCTCAGAGCACCCCTGCTCTGCTTTACCGCAGGCTCGATGGAAGACAAGCCCTCACATGTGGAATGAGGCGGAGGCTTAGAAATGATGCCCCTCCCTTAAAATCAAGGAAATGGGCGCAGGCAATTAAAGTGATGTGTTAAATTAAAATCAACACTATAGTTATTAGACCTGAGTTAGACCTGGAATCCAGTGATCTGGGTGAGAAAGAAAACCAAACAAACGAGCGAAACGTTTTTTTACTGCGTGGTCATTGTTGCAGAAACCTGTGGCATTCTCAGTAGGTCAGTGTGGATGGGCTGTGGCATTCTCAGTAGGTCTGTGTGGAAGCTGTGACGTTCTCAGTAGGTCAGTGTGGATGGGCTGCGCCTTCTTAGCCAACTACGCTTCATGTGCAAGTCACAGCTGCTCCTTCAACGTGAATTACCAGGTGGGCAAGTAAGATTTGGAGCCCACTAACGCCACACTCCGGCCTCGAGGACGCACAGGATCGCACTGCATTAGAGATTCTGAGGTACGCTATAAAAACAGTTGATTTTCTTAGCCTAATACTTCTCCAGACTATTTGATCCCACAGTATGAATCTCACAGAACTCTAATTCTTCGTCCGCTCTGCACACACGCATGCAGCATCTATTACGTGTCGGTCACTATTTATCCTAAACGCGTGAGTCTACGGCACGGAAAAGTGACGACGATCTGACCTCACGTGACCACGCGTCCATGCAGGCCGGGGCGTCCGCAGCAAACCGACGGCAGATCTGCAGGACGCCTCGATGCACGGACGACATGGGGACTGACCTATCTCAGTCTGGCCGTTAGGTTGCTGGGAAGCCTCTCGGAAGAGGCGACATTTAGACTTAGTTCTGAGAGACCACGAGGGCCATGCAATGATTACTGCAGACAGGGGAACCTTCTAGAGTATAAACTGCGAGGAACCGGGCTCAGCACACGTCAGAATCGGCGGGGAGACCAGTGCGGTGAGGGGCGGGTGTGCTGGCGGCTCCCGCCTGCTGAGGGCGGCGGGGGGTGGCGGGCGCTGGTGCTGTGCAGTGAGGTCTCCTGGGGTTTCGTGGCCAAGAGCAGGAATTTGGTTTTACCTCGAGGTACAGTAGGAAGTGCACGGGACACCCAGGCGGGAAGCGATGCGACCTCATTTGGGTGTCACAGGGCCTTTCTGGCGGCCGTGGAGAAGAGGCTTCAGGAGAGCAAGGATGGAAGGCGGGAGACCGGTGTGAATCACCTGCACGAAGCTCCTCAGAAAGACGATGGCTCGGCCCCGGGCCGGGATGCAGGACGTGGAGACGGGCGGCTGCTCTGCCGATCAGCGAGGCTCGTTACCGGAGACCTGGACAGGTGTGCGGGACAGGAATGCAGAATGCTGGGCCGGGGGAGACAGGAGAACCGACTTATCTTCCTGTGTTCACGAGGGGCTTATTTCTCTGTGTTCTTTATCTTCTGTATTCCAAGCCAGAGACCATTGGGATCTAATACTCTGTTAACACAATCTTCTCAAGATCCAACATTCGATGAAAATCCTCACCGAGTCTTACTTACGGATGCCGTATAATTGAGCGCGAGCCGTGACAGGTGTTGGGACGGCAAACAAACACACCGAGGAGCGCCACGAGGACTTCCACAGATTATCACTTGGTTTTCATGAACGCGAGGAATGTCGAGGACTGCGTAGTGGTTGTCCTCGGGCTGTCTTTGTAGATGTTAAGTGACTTTCGATCAGAATGTCCCCAGGTACCACCATAGGGGCCGTCAGCATGCCGTATAGGATGCAGCGAAGCTCTTCGTGGCGTAAGTGCTTTGAGGTGGCACACACCACCCACAAACTGCTGTAGTTGTAAAAGTCTCGCCGAGCGTGAGGGTGTCGTGTCACTCTATACGAGGCTTCCTGTTCGTGTGGCGACGCCGAGAGACTTTATTTGCCGCTTTTAAATCGCGCTTCCCGTATCTTTCCCTTTGCTCCTGAGCTGGCACATCCTCAGAACCACCGTTCTGTAATATGCGTCAGGAGTAACTAGCGGGCCACAGTTTAAAGCCACGTATTTGTATGACTGGTGACAATTTTATAGAACGATCTTTTCCATTCGACTCTTTGCTCTTGCATCTTGGAGAAGTACAAGTGTGTGGGCGCTGCGTATTCTGACAAAATTCACAGCCAAGTTAATAACTTGGGTTTATCTGCTTTTAAAAACGATGTTTTTATTTTAAGAGGTCTTCACAGAAAGAATAATTCCATATGAATAGATCATTTCACCGATGTAAGTGAAATGACCTCTTTTCTTGGGCTTTGATATAGCAGAAAACATTTCAGGAAAATGACAGTACCTTGGGGAAATCGAGATGTCACAGAGGAATCACAAATTAAAAATCACATCCTAAAAGACCAGACGTACTTTGAACTGCTAATATAATAGTTTAATAAAATGTACATTTTTTTCCCTAACCAGATACATGATCTCTAAATGCAGGTGCTACTAAAACAGGCTGTCTTTGAAATTATTACATCTTTCATTATTCATGATTAATTATTTCTATTTATACAGAGCCTTTGATTCTAATCACCTGTGGTTCAAATATAACTTTGCAAGGGTACGAGCAGTTTATTTTAGCTATCGACGGAAATTCAGGACTGTCTCGATCCGTTTGGACTCCTGCAGCAAAGCGCCGTCAACTGGGTGGCTTATGAGAACGGACTTTATTTCTCAGAGTTCTGGGGGCAGAAGGCTGAGGTCTGGGGTGAACAGTCGGGCCCCAGGGAGACCTCTTCCTTGCTGCAGATGACAGACTTGGGGCCGTGTCCTCAGGGGGTAGAAGGGACAAGGGCGCTCTCTGGGGCCCCGTTTATCAGGGTGCTGATCCCACCTGGGCCTCATCCTGGGGACGGGATCGCCTCCCAGAGGCCCCGCCACCTGACACCCTCACAGTGGGTTAGCTTTCAATGTCCGAATTCTGTGGGGACACAGAAACTTTGTCTACAGCAAGGACAGACGGCGAGCGTGTACCCACTCCGCGGAAATATCATGTTTCAAGAAGGAAGGCACGTGATTATGTTAAGGACCGGGAACAGGGTGAGCGGCTGCGGGACTTCTGCTGTCACTGGCGCCTCCGATGCTGATAAGATGCTCTTACAGAATGCGGGGACACTCCTACCTGGGTTTCCCCGATATTACACCCTAACTTAGCTCTTTAAATAACGAGCTTATCAAGGCCAAGTCCGAGATTTTTCAGCGAAACCCAGCTGCAGGGAGATATGGGTCCCAGACGTAAGGTGCCCGAGGACGGGGCAACGGGGGACGGCTTGAGGGGGGCCGGGGCCACCCTTCCCAGGAGGGGCGACGCCCAGCCCAGGGGAGGTGCGTGAACCAGCATCTTGGAAGACAAAACGCGCAAAATGTTGGCTCTGAAGTAGACGTCTGGCCCCAGCCCATCAGACGTAAAGACTGACACCGACGTGGGGACAGAGCGAAGCGGAGCCCCCGGGGAGCACGCCGTCCTGTCCTCGACGTACCGACGGCCACGTGAGCCATTCTACTTTTTCCAGCAGCCACATGAACAAGAGTTAACATCGGGTGAAATTAATTTCCATGTAAATTTCATTAACCCATATAACAAATATTTGAATGCATAATAAATATGAAATATGTTACTGAAATATTTTACATCTTTTCCTACTTAAGTCGGTAAAATTCATTCTGTAGTTTACACTTGCAGTGCCTCTCTATTCAGACTCATCATATGTCAAGTGCTAATGGCCACATGTGGCTAGTGGCTGAATTATTAGACATTGTAGTTCTTGGGGTCGGGAAGAAAAAGGTACTTGAAATTCTAATGTCCGTTTTTTTACTGGAGGCTTCACGGCTCTGAGCTTTGGGTGGGAATCCGCCTGGTGGCATCTGAAAAACACCGCACGGAGCGCCTGCAAATCCCAGTGTCGTCAGGCCGTTGTCATGCCAGCTTGCCGAAATGCAATTAAAGAAAAGACTGGGCAGTTTTTTTTAGAATTCCTTTTTCAGATAAATCAACAACTCTGTCGGAATAAATTAGGCATAGTCTCCAAAACTACAGGTATTTCGGCTGGAATAACTTTATTCTGCTGGTGAAGGAGACACTTCTTCAGAAATAAAGCACATGAGAGGCCCGTTTCGCAGTTAGGTTTTCACCCCCACACCCCACCAACTGGCCAGGAGCAAAACGAAGGCCATGCGAAGGGGACTCTTGGCTCAAGGGCAAGTTCAGTGACATTCAGTAGAGCCACAGGAATTTCTGAGCTTAAAAAAAGATCATTTGAAGTGTGTTTACAAATTAGTAGAAATTGAAAGCTAGGTTTAAAAACAAAGATTTCACTATCCACATTAATAAAACTGGGGATTGCAATGGTACGCTATCTGAATAAATTTTAAAATGTAAAGAAATGCCATCTTTCCCATCAAAATGATCTTTAGCACATGTTTCTGTTTAACTGACCCAGACTGAAAAGTATTTTAGAGGAACAAACATGTTAAGTATATGTTATGTGTTATTAAAGTATGATTAATTAATTTAAAAATAAGTTAGATAGTTCGAAAACATATTAATTGCAAAAGAGGTGTAAAGACTTTATACTTCCTTCCTGCATGAGAAATATTGTCCCCTCCCCCCCCCCCAAATATTGTCCCTCTTCCTGAAGTCTAAGGACATTTAACTTCCCATTAATTCATGGATGTAACTGGGGTTAAAAGTTACTGAGTTTCTATTATATACACAAGGAGATTTCTAGAAGAAAGTGGTTCTGCCATTTCGTGGGAAAATTGAACCATTTTGAAGTTCTCACCTATTTAATTCTTTACACTAATAACTCATAACTCATATTTTCCCAAGCATGGTCGCTCTTACGTAGCAAAGATCAATACGAACGCTATAGAATCACAGGCGACAGTTGACGTCTTTGAGATAGCTATCATCTATATGAGAGGATCATGAGATCACGTATAATTTATTCGTCTTGAAATCTCTTCCATTACCATGCAAATGATAGAATATCGATGCTGAATTATTTCTTCAGCTGACTCAGGCTTCATAACTAATGGGAACCCAGACAACATCATAAAAAAGTTGAACAAGGCGTTGCTTAGCACGGTAATAGAATATCAACAGGTCTTGATTTACGAGCCCTCTACAGTGAGTTACTCTAGCTCAAATTCAGACACACCAAATACAATACACCGCAGGCATAGCTTATTTTTACGAGATTAATCCAGAATGAACCCACAGTTCCACTGTGAATCAATCACCCATCTGTTCTTTGTTCTCAGCAAACCCACATCCAAAGTTCGATACCATCCTAAACCCAAAAGGTTTTAAGAAGCCACTTGCCCGGCGGGAAGTCATTGTGTTTCAAGGCGAAGAGACTCACTGGGGTGACACAGTGAGGAGTGAGGGGCAGTGGGCGCAGGCAGGCAGGCGGGTGCCCGGGGACCGTGGCTGACCGACGACCGTGGCTGACCGACCAGTGTCAATCGATTGTGGGGGAGGCAGCGGGCTGCCTGCTGGATGCAGGTGGAAGGTGGGAAGACACCTGTGAACCTTACTGTCTGTGGGAACCTCGCAGGTCCTTTCTGAAACGCATATGTTTGAAGTACATTTAGGATTCCTTATACTATTCTTGACATCGATCTTCCTCTAGATACTCAAACTAAAAACTATCCAAGAACTCGTATTTCCATTTCTTCCTACATACGATGAGAGCAATTACTGTGCATATACTTGGTGATAAGATTTCACAGATGCTGCGTGTCCTTCCCTGTAAGAGAGAGTCTTTAAAGGGTGCGTGTCCCCACGCTCGGCGCACTTAAAGGTTAAATAATCGAGACAGACACATGGCATAGTGTCTGTTCAAGGAATGAAGTGATTAACCGTGTTTGAATAATTCAAGAAATGTTTCAGAGAGGAGAGATTTGAGCTTCGTTCTTACAAGTCAAGAAAATTGTACCAAAAAGAAAGAAAAAGCCAGCCATGGAGACAATGCAGGGAGAGTTAGGAGCGTGAGGCACAGGCAGATGTGTAGAAATATGGGCTTTCGGGGAACCGTGGGCGCTGCCGGGGTGCAGGTCTAGGGGGAAGTGTGCGCAGGGAACAACCAGACGAACCTGGACAGATGGGACGCGGCCTATTATCCCCGCCCGGAGCGGAGGCTGCGGCTCCCTGGCGCACCTCTCATGGCTGCAAAGTGTCACCTGGCTCATGGTGGCTAGCTCCCCCTCCTCCTCAGCACCCAGCTCTGCACCGTGTACTGTAGGGGCTCTCCCCGATGGCTGCTTCCTCTCTCAGCTCAGGTCACCAAGACGCCTCTTTCTTCCTGCCGGGTCGCGTCTGTGTGGCTGTCCTCGATGACGGAACAGTGAGTCGGAAGCCGGCCTGGCTGATGCAGGCCTTGAGCATCGAAGCCAGCACGGCGCCTGCGTCTCGAGCTCGTCCGCGCTGGCCGGGGCCACGCACTGTCTTCCAAGCGGCGTGTCTTTCCCCCAGCAGACTACTCAGGTTTTCGTTGAGAAGGGAGACTCTGAAGTCCAGGTGGAAGCGGGTGGAAGAGACATGAAAGGTCAGCTGACTCTCCGGAAGCTCCGCCTCGTCAGCTCCTGGCTCAGGCTCAGGCTGGAGAGAGGCAAGGGCCGGGCGCTGGACCAGTTTCCAGGTTGCGACTTTCTCAGACTAACTGAATATTTTCCCAGACTACTCAGGTTTTCGTTGAGAAGGGAGACTCTGAAGTCCAGGTGGAAGCGGGTGGAAGAGACATGAAAGGTCAGCTGACTCTCCGGAAGCTCCGCCTCGTCAGCTCCTGGCTCAGGCTCAGGCTGGAGAGAGGCAAGGGCCGGGCGCTGGACCAGTTTCCAGGTTGCGACTTTCTCAGACTAACTGAATGAGTATTTTCTCAAACTTAATTGTCTTCAGCAAAACGAAAGAGGTGGTTACAGTGGTCACATGGAATGATCCAGGTGGTGCACCTGTCACTCTGCAGTCACTTAATCAATGTGAGCGACTTGTAAAAAGGAAGTTATCGAGTGTAATCGATGAAAAGGGAACTGCACGTTTAATCGACACGGTCTGCTGTTTGGACACGCGCGCGCCCGGAACACCATTGCGCGATCAGGGTCATAGACGTGTCCGCCCCTCCTGGTCCCCCGTGTCCCTTTCGTGTGTGTGCGTGCGCGTGCGTGTGCATGTGGTGGAGACACGTTAACAGGAGATCCGCACTCGGGAACGGTGCACGGTGGCGTGGTCAGCCACGGGGCCGCGTGCGCGGCGCATCTCGACTTTACGCGTCCGGCGTAAACGGCTGCCCGAGGGTGGGCAGCGCTCAGTGTCCCCTCCCCCAGGCCCCGACGGCCTCCATGTCGCTCTCTGCTCCTAGAAGAGTGACTTAGAAACCTCACCTAAGTGGCATTCTGTGATATTTGTCCTTCCGTGTCGTATTTCACGTAGTATGCTGTCCTGCTGGTTCGTTTATATTGTCACAAATGGCAGGGTGTTTTTTTTTTTTTTTTTTAAGGCTGAGACATACTCAGTTGTTTGTGTCGTTCGTTCGCGGATGGGCGGCGGGCGGCTCCCACGCCTTGGCGGTGTGGCCGCAGTGACACGGGCTGCAGACACCGCGCTGGGGCCTCGATGCCAGTCCGCGGGGACACGTGCTTACAAGCGGGGACGCTGGGCAGGATGCTGGTGCCGGTTTTAACGTCCCGAGGGTTCTCGGTCCTGGTTTCCATAGCGACTGCGCACCAGGTTCCAGCGTCTTCACATCTCACGGACACGTTTTGTTCCCCGCCCCCTCCACCTGGAAACAGCCATCCTGACGCGCATGAGGCCTCAGGTCTGGTCTGGGTTTGCGTTGCCTTTTTTCTGAGAGAGACCGCTGGGCGCTGGGCGCCCCGAAGTTCCGCCAGGAAAGGGCTTTAGCCCCCACGTGACAGCCTTCTGTGAAATGGGTGCGTGACCCCGACCCGTCACGC
>NW_006437828.1:12717993-12730270 GCF_000325575.1 Pteropus alecto | reverse complement strand
CTCCCCGCTCTCAGCCACCGCGCCAGGCAGGAGTGACAATCCGCGTTTAGGGGTGCGGAGGGGCGCGCTGAGAGATGACACCCCGGTTTCATTCACGCCGGGAGAGGATCCGGAGCCCACAGCGCGCGGTGGTCAGGGCTGCGATCTGGGGCGGAAAAGCTCGAAATAGAGACGCGTTCTTTCCCTTAAACGTAAGAAAGTGCAGGGCGCGGCAGGGGAACCCCGTTTTCCAGGTCCGGCCTCTAGTTGCTGACCGCAGGCAGATTGGATGGACACAGCGCTGCTGAGCTGTCAGGGCGCCGTGCGGGTCGGGGTACGTGTCCCGGCCGGTGCGGGTCGGGTCGCCGCGTGGGGTCGGGGCGCGGGTCGGGGCCCTGGCTCTCCTGGCTCTGGGGTGGCCGGGGCGCCCTGTTGGCTTACACCCCAGACTCTTTTCTGTGCCTTTTCCCCGAAGGTTCTTCCACCTCGCTCTTTCCTCCGACACAGGCTACCTTTGCCAAGGGCCTTGACCTTGGTCTTCAGCAGGGGCCTGAGGGCCTGTCATGCCACGTGCCTCTCGCACCTGCTCCATCTGTGACTCTGGACACAGGAGAGTCCACAGCGGCGGCGCGCGCACCCTGCGGGCTAAACGCCTCTTCATCTCCCGGCTCTGCCCACCGCCGCCTTCTTTCTGGGGCGCCGCCTCCTCGGGCCTTCTTCCCTTGCCTGCTCCCCCTGTTCCCCCCGAAGCGACCCAGGCTTTTCTTACTCCACCCTAGATGCATCCTTCGGATGGATCTGTGTACGTGTTTGTTGCTTTATCTTTTCCTTAAGTCACTGCCTAGAAGGAGAGACAGGTTGAGACGCGATGCGGCGGGAGGTGGGGAAGCGAAATACAGCTTAGTTTATTTAGGGGAAATAAACACTCGCGATGACCGGGAGCCTCTCCATTCCTTCCCCGCTATGTAAAAGGCTGCGATTCTTCCCGATTCTGATGAGAGAGGGGAAGGTTTTCTAAAATTGGTTTTTTTTTTTATTCCCGATATTGAGCCTGGGCTTTTTATGTTAAGGGACTTCAGGGTGGGGGATTTTTGTATATGATGAACATTTTAGTAGCATTTGAACCTGCACTTGACACTGTTTCATTGTTCCTTATTTAGAAAGGGTCATAGTACATACTCCCCTTAACTGATTTCTTCAAACAAATATTAATTGGAAATATAAATAAGCCGCTACTTATTATGTTGATATGTTTTTTTTTTTTTCATTTTGAAGAACCCCAAAGAACAAACCACTGCTTTTAGTCTAACTCCGCATCGTTGCTAGCTTGGGAGGAGGGGAGGCCTTCTGAAGCAGGTGTATATGACTTTTTTCCATTTTGAAGAACCCCAAAGAACAAACCACTGCGTTTAGTCTAACTCCGCATCGTTGCTACCTTGGGAGGAGGGGAGGCTTTCTGAAGCAGGTGTATATGACGGTTAGTTGCTTTGCCATCTCTTCCTGGATACAGAGCTAAATTGTAATCGCGCTTATTTAAATTTAATTCAAAGGCAGAGTGAGAAAAATACAGCATGAAAATTTATCAAGAAGAAAAGAATTTTCATGTAGAGCTGTGACCCAGTGAGACGTAATAATGCAGGAACAGCAACTGAAGATTTTTAAGTTTGATTCTATAATGCTTTCATCAAGCAAACCTATTGGAAGCAGAAATGAAATTTCTAGTCCAATGAATTATTTCTCTTTTTTCTCTTTCCATTTACTTTGGATGGTAATTCAGTTTAATAAGTGTGGAGTAGAGCTGGCTCTAATTTCACTGCCAGAGACTATGACTCAAAGGCTAAAATTTAGCCTCTTGAGACGCTGTCCCTGACTCACTGGCACAGATCAAAGGAACGATGCGTTTGTGTGACCCCCATAATCCCTGAGTGAGAATCTCAGAGTTCAAAGAAACAGAGACAGCGATAGATGAATCCAGAACATGAAAATTCATGATCGAGGGGAACGGGCCGGGACTGGGTCGCCTAGTTGTTGTTGTTGTTGTTGTTAAAACATGATTTCTAAACTGTCTCTCTGCTCTGGACCTGTTAGAATATGAATTCTTAACTAATTTCAAATTATTCTTAGTTTTTCCAAAAACGTAGATTTTTTTTTTCCAATTTCATTTGATGTCATGTTTAAACATGCCCATACACATATTTTAGAGTTTCTCTTTCATATTTACACAGACATCCAAGGAAATGGCAAACTATCTGCCGCTGTCAGTCGTATATACCAGAAACATACCCGCTCCGAATAAACTTAAGTTTAATATTTGTAAGTTCGAGTGGCCTTCTCTGGCCCCCAGCGGGTACATAAATGCACGACTCCATTCCCGAGGGACTTAAGAGAGAAGTGCGTTCATTATTCTTCCTCCTGTTTGCAGAATCGGCCCTACAAGTTCAGACATTTCCCCAAATGTGACAGTGTTCTCTGTTCCTGCAAGTCTCCTTAAGGAACTAGGCCGACAACTGACCACACAGACAAGAACCACCCCCGCCATGGCCAGGAGGAACACGAAGCAAAATACTCCCGTATTGAATTACTGTCTGGAAAAGGTCTTGCTCTAACATCAGGGGACATTTAGTCTTTTTTCTCACATATCTGTGTGCTCTTCCCGGCCTTGCTTCGTCTGCTAAAGAGATCGCGTAACCGCTTTCGTGTTCATTTTCCAGCGTGCGCAGACCCCTGTGTTTTCAAAGATCATTTTTATTTGACACCTGGATTCGGAGGTGATAGCAGTGGTGCCTTTGTTTTCGTGTTTGCTACGGTTTTGCATGACTCACACCTGTCTAGGGTTACGGGCTTCTTTACAGTGCGAGAGCTGGTGTGAAATAAAGACAGAAATACGAATAGAAAAGACAGGCAGAGAAGTAAACCAGAAACGCAGGCTGTAGATTCAGGAGTGAGACGGGGCGCCACCCCCAAATTGCCCGTCGCCTCGGGGCTCACGGGTTTCCCCAACTCCGGTACCGCTGACATTTGGGTTGGATAATTCCTTGTCCAGGGGTGCTCTCCTGTGTCCTGCCGGGTGCTGAGCTGCATCTCTGGCCTCTGTCACCAAATGCCAGTGGCATCCACTCAGATACAACAGCCCCAGTCTCTCTCCAGACAGTGCCGGATGCAGCCTCACGGGAGGGGCTGCAGACCACCCGCAGCTGGAAACCGGTGGGGCTCGGGAACTGCGCAGGGTCCTCAGCCATCGCCTCGTGCCAGCTCTGTCACCTTCTGGTGACAGGAAAGTGTTTACATTCAAGTTTAGTCTCCGATAAGGTACGTAAACGGGGTGAAAGTCAGCCTTGATTGGAGACAGTTTCTGGTTTGCAGGAAGAACTTGACCCCGGTCCAGGTGTGGGAGGTCAGGATGCAGTCCCCGCAAAACCTCCTTTGTCCCCGTGGTGAGCACGGAAGGGCACCAGGAGCTGCCCTCAAGCCGACGCAGCTTCCACGTTGCCATGGCTCCTGGCGGTGCTGAGTCCAGTGCCCGCCAAGGTGACGCTAAGGGAAGTGGTTCTGACCTGCAGCTCCTTCTTCCTGGCATCTGCACACACATCGCACGGGGGGATAATGGTCGGCTTGGTTTTACTGGTACTTTTATTCTGTTGTATGAATGTTAAACTCATCTTCTTTTTACTTGGGTAAAGATCGCATATCTTAAATTTTTAAGACATTCATCACAGATGGCTCTCAGAGTAGAGACTTATTCAATAAGAACAGTGGCAAACTGACGGAGGGTCACTTTCTCCTCCTTTCAATTTGTCTGATTTAAAACAGAAATTTCTAAGCTTTAGAGAAGACAAACTTCCAGCTGGGTCCGTAATGAAAGACAAAGAGACAGCTTTTTCTGTTGCTTTCCTCCATCTTTCTCTCTCCCTCTCCCCTCTCAAAAATGGACTATTTGACGAAGGAAGAATTGTTGAATATTGGCAAGCCACGGGGCTTTCTCACCACTTGGGGGATGATGTCTAAGCATCATGTTACAGGCAGTGTGAAGAGTTATGTCTTAAGAACTGTCTTGAAACTGTTACCTCGGGTTGTAGTTACCTGACACAAGGGGTGCTTTCTCAGCCTTGTGGGTGGCTGACACTTGTCTACTCTAAGGCAGAGGAATCTATCTTCTAATCCACCTCTCCCCGCCCCCGCCCCCGCCCCCCAGGGACCAAGACAAACTTCCAGAGCGCATGAGGTCACCTGAACACAGTGCTTGGAGAAGTAACCTTTCTCGGGGACAGTAAGGAAAAGAGCCTCTTTCAATTGCTTGCATCACTTATTTACTTCAAATCATTTGCGACACTGAATGCAGCTCAGTATTTCTGATCCTACCCCATGCATTAGACGTTTGCACAATTAAAAATATTTGCACATTTGCATATACTTAGATCTCCTCATTGGTGACGATGCAGGCGTCTCTCTTTTAATTAGTAAGGACAATAAACTGAATCCCTTTGAACTGGAATTCTGTTAACAAGTTTAGTGAGACTGTATGTGACGGCGTGTCCCATCATTGAAATAAAACCAACTTAAATGTGAAATTTATTTCTATATTAGCCTTCGTACGACACTCGATTTCTAAGCGGTGTCATCATACTCTGAAGAAACCTCTTAGAGTTTTTTTCCGAACGTCCTCCCAAAGAATCGCATTGCGTCTTCCTCTGCCGTGATGGATCCCCGCGGTTATCAAAATGGACAAAACGCATGATGGTGACCCCGAAGAGAGCTGGCATGTCTTTACACGGTCCTCTTCGGCTAATTTGGGAACTCATTAAATAAATGCTTCCAAACTCTCTGCAACCTCAAAGGAAAGCCAGTTAATTCGATGGCTACTATTGATTGACCCTTGGTTAATTGAAACGGGGAAGGACTGGGGGGCGGGGTTCCTCCCGCAGTCTGCAGGGACAACAAACTCACGCTGTCACTTCCAGGCTTGTCATCTCTGCTGTGATCACTCTTCTGCTTTGGCCTGTGTGCAGATTGGTTAGTGAACGCATTTTCCATTCAGGCCCTTTATCGAGTAAGTGTTTATTTCCTCGTAAGCAAGACTCCAGGTAGAGTCCAATTTCAGCTTACGTTTTGAACGATCTTTCATGTACCGGTTTTCAGCATTGTGAAAACACCTGAGCCGTGATGAAAGGAAGGAGTGTATCTTATTGTAATGTGGTCACATCATTGTGAAGCTTTTTAATTATTATTTAAGGGTGACAGCTTCTTAGTTTTTCCTTGGCTTAAGTGTCTTGTCACCTGGCGTGTGTGCCACCTTCAGAAAACACGCTGACACGCACGGCGCGCGCCGTGGGCGGAGTTCAGAAACCTGCCCTGTGCTGTGACAGAGTCCCCGGACGTCGTGACCTCGTCTGCCTCTTCTGTACGCTCCCTGCCCTGTGTCTTCTGTGCATGGGAACAACATGATTTGATTTTGTCTCTTTGTATCAGAACAATTCACCGCCAAAATTTATATAAATATCAAAGGAATGTGAATATGAACACACATGACCAAGTATTGTGAAAAGCAGGGACACTGGCCCTATAAGCGTCACGTTTAAACAAAGCAAACATTTAAGTGTCCCAAAGGTGGTAACCAAAACGGGGAGGCAGGGGCGGAGGAAGGAGCGCATCTCGCACGGGGGAGTCGGAGCCGGTGTGAGCTTGGGCCGGCGTCGTGCGTCGGGTGGGCTCTGCGTGCGGGGTACGTTGGGGTGGGCGAGAGAGGGGGAGATGCACCCAGGGCAGGGAGGGCGCCGCCACGGGCTTTCGGAGTGGGCTTTCAGAAGCCAGTGAGTTCGCTTTCTCAGCCCGGGGACAGCATTTTCTGATCATTGTCCAGCGCCTCACGGTCCCAATTCCTGCCTGTCGTCACAGCCTCCCTCTAATGAAAGCCCAACAGGCCACCGGCACCACAGTCCCGCCTGGGACAGAGTGAGTCAGACGTTCGGAGGTGGGTCCTGCCGCCCCAGCATTCGGCGACCCCACCATGTGACTGTGATGCAGACAGAGGTTTGAGAACCACTCGTTTCTGGGGGAAACGGGGTTGGAGGGGACCTTAAGGTCAGGTAGCCCGAAACCATCGCTGTCTAAGTAGATGAGCAGGTGGTTTGTACTGATCGCTTCTGTTGCGGGGACGAACAAAGGATCGCAGCCCCTGGTTCCACAGAATGATCTCGTGAATGAGATGGAGGTCAACAAATACTTCTGCAAACCTTTACCGGTGACAACTTTGAGCGAGAGCTGTAAACGGTGCGTCTTCATCTGTGCATCTGTGTGCAGGTGCTCGGCGAGCTGCGGTGTCTTAGAGGACGGTTTACTGTTTGCTGGGAGCTCTCAGAGGCGCTCCCCTCGGCCCGCTGCGCAGGTGGGAGTGGCCCGGGGCAGCCCGAGGTCTACTTGCCCCCAGCCTCAGACAGGCTCCCCCGTGTGTCTGGTGTGCTGCATGGCCGCCGTTTCGTTCTGTGCGTGTCGTGTGAAGAAAGGCTTGGAAAGGCCTGTCTGGGAGCGCGCTCCAGATCGAGCTTTGCTTGGCATGTCTGCGTAACGCGGAGGAGGGAACCAGGATCCTGGACGCTTCTGTGAATGGTGTGTGGCAGCCACCGACTAGTGCCAACGAAGACCAAGGCCAGGTCAGCGTCTGCAGCTCAGACTCGCCCGTGCTGCCTCGTGTAGCGCAGGGAGCGCCCCACTAAGGCCGTCCCGGACCCAGGCAGGAGCGGACGGCTGGCTTCACAGTCCTTTGGCACAGCCCCTGCCCTGTAGGCTCGTCTGGCCTTCCAGAGCCCGCCCGTGGAATGCAACCTCTGTGGTCTCCATGACGCTTCGGGTGCTGCGACATGGGGCCCGCTGGTGCGATGACAAGTCCGATCACCGGACCCTTCTCTGCTTAGCCTTTTCCTTACCCCGAGATCTCCGCGGCGCATGCCACGTGAGTCGGACACAGAAGTGGGGGGGTCTGACTCGTTCACTAACGGGCACAGCAAGGACGGGGCAGGCTGTCGATCATCGCAGAAGCTGCCCGTTCTCACGTCTGCTGACTGTCCACGTCTCCTTAGGTCGTGGCATCTAATCATCGAGTCATCCGCCCTTGCAAGTGACCGTGCCGCGGAGGGCGAGCAGCGCCGTCGCACGTGCATGAGAGTTCGCCCGCGAGCTGGGGGTCTGCAGCCCGCGACGCTGCCTCACGCTTCTCGTCAAGGCAACGGGGCTGGGGTTTTGCGTTAGAAGTGAATAGCCTCGCTCTACCGCAGGGTGCACCCCGCTCAGGAAAGTCCCCGGTCTGAGACGAGTTGCGAATTCGATGCAACGGACTTTCAAGTCAGTGCTGCCGTCTTCCTGGAAAGAGAGTCGGAGATTCAAACAACAGAGGGAACCAACGGGGAGTCGCAGGAAGATGCTCTGGACAGAGGTGCAGCTGCTCGTTTCCGGGATGATTTCCGACGCGGTGGCGTCCGGTAAGGGAACCATGGGAGGCGGCGTGATCATAGCCGCTCCCGAGGCTTCTGCCCAGGCCGTGACGTTGAGATCTACGGAGTTCGTAAACTAATGTGGCACGTTATTAGTCCATGCGCAAAACAGAGAAAACGTACCATAAACTTTTAAAGAGACAAATGTAGTTTCGAAGAACCACCCCATTAAGTGTTTGTTGAGTAGATAATAAAGTTGCTTTTGATGATAGTTTTATCACAGTCAACCCTCCGATTTTATTAGAATTCCAAAGGTTCCCCAAATCCGTCTTAAGAGAAGTTGCAATTAAGTAGAAACAAAAAAAGAAAACACTTTTATTTCCCTTAGTAAGTTGACTATAAAAGCTTTTATTGTGTATCACTTGGTATATTTCCTGGTAAATATGTCTTGCAAAAGCAGCTTTTAATAGTCCTTCTTATTTTTAAGAGAATCGAGATGATTTCAGAGAGAGATGTTTTTGAGTGACACGGCTGAAGGCTAACAGGTCTCCTATAATCAAACCATTTCCTCCAACAGCTGCTGTACCTTCTGAAGAAAAGGCAATTTAAAAATAGCACACCAGTTTGGGATGACTTTAAAGCATTTTAAGTGACACGGGAATTGGGCTGCCTATCTTGCCGGACACGTTATGCAAGCCACATCGCCTCAGAGAATTATAATTTACTTTTCTTCCTGGGTGATCACTTGGCCAGAAGGGGGGATTGCTTTGGGCCTCGCAAACCCCGAGGGACGCGTGTAATTCCATCTGTAAACGCGTCTCGGTGACGGTCTGTCCACTTTTCTGGAAGCCGGTGACAACCTAGATATCTCAGGGGCCTAAAATGAGATGACTCGGGATGCGTCCTGTCTAATGAAAACATTAGGATCAATGATAGCTTGAGGAGGAAAAGCCAAAACTTAATTATATGGAGATGCGTACGCGAATGAAACACCCCAGTGTTTACGGAAAACACGATCGACACGTATTATGCTATTTAGACATAAAGAAATCGCGACTTTGTAAGTCTGCTATTAAAATATGCAATTAACCAATTAACATATCATTAGCATCTATCCAAGCTCTGCCCTGGTGACAGTGCATTCGGGTTTCAAAGATAACTTGACATTTCTGGCTTAATGATCTTTGCCTTTCATTTACACGTATGGAAAAAAAAAATAATGAGAAAACATTCTCTGCTAAACACAGCGTTGAATGACTCTCAAGGGCTTGGTAATATTCCCAGCTTAATCACTTCTATTACTTTTCTTTTTGTCGAATACAAAATTGAATATTTTGCTGGCATGCTGCATAAATTGCTTAAGTTCCTGCTGCTGGAGGAAAATTACCGTGGCATCGAGACGTGGGTTTACCAGCATCCCGACGTTTTCATGAAAATGTCCAGCGTAGAATGTCACGGGAGAACATTCAAGGCTGTGTTTGAAGGGGCGCCGCCCCCTCCAAGGGGTCAGAGCCATTCCAGGGTATCGACCCTACCCCAGTGCCTGGGCACTAGTCCCCAGTGTGACACGATGACTGCCTGGGGACAAACTCCAGTCCAGCTCGGAGTGCCCCGTATCTGGTGGTTAGATGAACTCATTGGACGGGGTGCTTAGATTACGTCCTCTCTGGTACTTAGATTAAGTATCTACTACTAGATTAAGTTAGACTAAGTAAGAGCTACTGTTAATCTCTGACTAGATTAAGTTGTTTCCGGTAGTTAGATTAAGTAGTTAGATAAAATAACGCGAATATATTTTATCGACTGTTTAGAAGTTTAAAGCAACTAACGTTTTGCTAGGTCCTTCGCCTCATAATCAAGCATCGATCTCCCCATCTCTAAAATGAGAATAGGCGCATTTCCTGTCTCGTTGGGCTGCCGCGAAGATGAAATCAGATGATCGAAGCGCTTGGACACTTCCCGATGCGCACGGGGCGGCATCTCGGGGAAGCGCTATCGTCATTGCCTTTGCTGCTGTCACGGGGAGCCGTGCACGTGCTCGCGTTTCTGCGGCGAGTGCGCGTGTGTGTGCACACGGAACACGGGGCCTATCCTGGGTCCCTCGGAGCAGTCGGTTGTGGAAGCTGATATTTTCAATCGGGTCAGGTGACACCGGAGCCGTATTCCGGTTTTAGAGTTTTGTGCAGTTTTGATGTCAACGGCCTCAACGACGTATCGGCCAGCATTTTTATTTGCAAACTTGGCTACAGAAAAGCTATTACCCAAAGAACTGAGGGGACTGGTTAGTCGGGGGTGCGGGGTTGAAAACCGGGGCTCTGACCCATCGCACAGACACCCTGCGTTCACGCCGGGATCCGATCAAACTCCGAAGCCCCGACGCGCCCCCGTTCGGCGTGGAGGCCCAACGCCTCCCTTGCAGTCGGTTCGGTTCTGTGCACTTGGGCTGGTTCAAAGCTTTTGCAAATAATCCTAGATCTGCCAGAGACCGAGACTGATTAGAGGCCACCAGGCCAGCACGCTGTGACTTCCTAGTCACCTTCATGTCTCTTGGACCCATTTACTGCACTGACGCTGCTGGACGCCCGGTCGCAGGCCCCACCTGCCTGGCCTGGGGAGGGAGACAGTGGCGGGTTCTGCGGGGCCCCCTGGCTGCGTGCTGTGCACCACGACCACCTGCGAGGAGGCGTTGGGCCTGTCGCAGAGGAGCCACCAGGACCCCGAGGCAGGGAGGAATTCGCAGGTAAAGGACGCGGGGCAGGCTCGAGGGCTAATCCTCATGCCCGGACGAGGCCACCCACGGGCGCCGCGTAGAGATTCAGATGTGGCATAGGCAAATAGGACAAGAAGCCCCCAACGGGCGGCCGCTGGGAGGGATCTGCCTGCACCCCACAGACGAGCAGGGACCCCTCACCCTGCACGCGCCCCGAAGCTCATGGTGACCTCAGCTGTCACGCTGGCTCCATGGCACCCGTCGCTCACACGCTCCCTGTCCCCAGTGTCGGAGCCACCTCTCCCAGACCAGGAAGGGACCCGTGGGGAACAGGACCTTACCTCCCACGCAGGGCTGGGGACGTCACCTCAGCCCGGACGTCCTGAAACTCGAACGCGGAAAATCATGCTCTTTCTCTATGATGTGATGTTCTTATCAGATATTAAGAGTTATGTGATCAAACGCGACACATAATTTCTTTGTTTCTTGGCTCTTATGACATTCAAAGGTCGATTTAATGGTCAATTGCAGTCAATATTTTACAATATGTTTCCCCTTCTAATCACATTTTTAAAAATTTATATTTTGAATAATGGGTCTGTTTTATTATAAAGCGATGTTTTCATGAAAAAAGATCATAAAATATGTATAAAAGAACAGTTGGGCCTTTGGATGCATTTTGCTCATCTTATAGGCAAATGATATGGAATTGCTTTATAATCATTAAAATTGATAAAGTGATCAAATCCATTTTTGCACAGTTTATCAGATTTAATCACATAAATTTAGGAAAAGAGCATTTTCATTTATCTGGAAAAAAACCTCAATTTACGTCTTCTTTCTTCTTGCTTTGCAGTCACGTAATTCACACTGCGTATTTTTGATACCGCCTTTATGATGCATTAGAATTTGGGCTCAGGACACAAAATAATTTCTTTCAGCATTTTTACCTGTGGCTTAAATGCTCTGGACTTGCGCTTCGCAGAGCGGGAGCGTGTGTCTGGGCCCAGCGTCCCTCTGCTTCCGGTTCCTGCTCAGGGCCAGCCCCCACCCTCGGTCGGTCTCCGACTGGTCACCGTGCTCACACGGTGGCTCCGGCTCCCTGTGACCTGGTCGCAGCACAGCAAGCAGAGGGCTGTTTTCAAGTGTGGATCGGATCATGTCGCACTCCTGACCGGAACCACCAGGGGCTGCACGTGTCCAGTGGGACAGCACCCCAAGTCCTTGTCCTGACAAAAGTGGAGGTGATTTCTGGCCTCTCCCGCCTGATCCGGTGCCCGCCTCAGGTTCTCTGAGTGCACTGCAGCCGCACCAGACGTGGTTCTGGTTTGCGAGTGGTCCACATGTCCCCACCCAAGGTCCCCACCCAGGGCACCCGCGCCCCGCGTCCTCCGGCCACCCTGAGACATCCGTGCTCGCCCTCCCTGGGCGGGCTCCCCGACCGCGCTCTCGAACGGCTCCCTCTTCCCTCTGCAGCGGGGTTTTCGGTACAGGCTGAGCCGTCAGCTCTTTGTTAGAACATCTGCTTACGACCAGGCTCCCCACCGGACCCCTAAACCCTAAGCAACGAAAGTCCGCACACCCCACTGTGCACCGGCACCCGGAACGAGCACGCGCACGCGCACGCGCACCCGGCAGGTGCTCGGACGAGATTCTGAGAGGGCAGAGGCCTTTGACGCTGCTTCTGTCTCGCCGCACGGCAGCTACGGAGGACGAAGGTCCGCACTGAGGTAGCGATGGGCCGAGGTGCCGCCCCTCCCATTTCCTTAAGCCTAAACGTCCTCTTTCTTAAGTTTACGGAGGTGACCCTGGTTAAGAACAGCACGGAAGTTTCAAGCGTACGATTCCACGTACATCATCTGGACATTGCATCGTGCGCTCACCACCCAAAGTCATCTCCTTCCGTCTCCATGAACTTGACCCCTCTGCGCCCCCGCCCGGCCCCGCCCCTTGCCCGCCGTCATCGCCATGCCCTGGTGGCCTGTGTCTAGGACTTCGTTCCTTTGGTGCTGTTTTTCATCCCACATGTGAGCGAAACGGCCCTTTTCTGCATTTTGTGTTCTCATCATTACAAAAAGAAACGATAAAAACTTCACGCTAGAAAACACCATCCATCCTTTTTCCTACTTTTGAGGCTTTGGCCGGCCGTTCCAAGCCTCTTTCC
>NW_006437828.1:12687412-12717949 GCF_000325575.1 Pteropus alecto | reverse complement strand
CACGCAAGTGCGGGCTCCTGTTTCCAGAGGTGCACTTCGCCTGATGGAGGCGAGACAGAGGACGCTGCTTCAGCCGCGGCCAAGGGAGCGAGGCTTTATACTTCCAAGCGCTTCTACTGCCCGCTTGGGATGTCTTTTAATTAAAATAAATTAAAGAAAATCTTCAGGAGCTGGATTTCACCGAGTTTTGAAGTGTCACGGTTAAAGGAGACAGATGACAAACTCGTAATTGCTTTATTACCGAGGGCTTAAAATCGTATAAATGGTTGGCGAACACGTCCTGCAGTGAGTCTGCATTTCGCTCCCTAATGAAGCAGGTAGCAGACTTACTCCGCTAAATCTATTCCCCACTGAGCCTAGCGTGCAAACTCACATCAATTTCCGTGGATGAAGTGGGTGCTTGTGTATAATGCTGCCAATTTTAATAGAAAAATCATTTAAAATGTAATAATGTGAAGGTTTTTATGAAAAGGTGGCATTGAACCTTTTAATTAAACATATCTACAAACCCGCACGTACACAGGTACATAATGGGAACGATTATAAAAAGTGGCACTAGCTTTTCAGAGTGGGAAGGCACGGGAGACGAGTTTCCCTGTGCGTGCCCTACATCTCCAGAGGGTGCGTCTCTAAGGCGTACGAGGTGTGTGGCTTAGCATGCGTCAGCCTTCAGTGACTTTCTTCCTTACGACAGAGACATTTTTGGACTGCCGAAGCATCAAAGGATGTTTTCATTGTGCCTTTTTTAAACAGCCTCATTGAACTATAAGTCACTTCCCTTAAATTCCACCCAAAGTGGACACATCCATGGGCTTTAATCTACAACACTGTTTGCCCACAAAGTCTAATTTTAGAGTACACTCATCACCCCAGAATGAAATCTGTACCCATTCCCCTACCCCGCCATCGGCATGGCTGTTCGATGCAATCGTGCCGAGTGTGGTCTGCTGTCACCGGCTTCTCGCACTCGGCATGATGGTTTGAGGTCCATCAGTATTCTAGCGATCGGTACCCTTCCCTTTTCATTGGCAAGTAATATTCCATGAGATGTACAGGCCGCATCTCGTTTATCTAGCCACCAGATGATAGACACTGGCGTTTCCCCATTTTGCGTAGCATGAGTAACGCTGCTATAATTCCCCGTGTACTAGTTTTTATGTGCGCATCCGTTTTCAGTTCTGTTGAGTATAAAACCGAGAAGCAGAATTGTTGGATCGCATGATGTTACTATTCTTAGCCCCTTGAGGAAGTGAAAAACTGTTTTCCAAAGCATCTGAACCATTTTCCTCCCCACATGGTAAGGCATCTAATTTCTGTACAAACCTTGTCACCTCTGTTACTATTTGTCTCTTTGATTACAGCCCTAATAATGGGTATGAGGAGCTATCTCATGGTTTTAAATTATTTTCCCTAATGATTAATGATGTCAGGCATATTTCTATGTCCTTATTGACCATTTGTATATTTTCTTAGGAAAAATGTCTACTCGCATCCTTTGCTCAATTTGTAATTGTGCAGTTCTTTTGTCGTTGAGTTGCGAGAGCTCTTTACATATTGTGGACACTAGACCCCTCTTAGACATATCCGTTGCGATTTTTTCCTCCCATCCCGAGGGTTGTCTTTTCATGTCATTGATGGTATTGCGTGTTGTCCAACATTTTTAATTTTCATGAAATCTAACCGATTCGTCCCCTTTTATTGCTTGTGCTTTTGGTGTCATAGCTAATAAATCATCGCCCAACTCAACATCACACAGATTTACCTCTGTGTTTTCTTCTAAGAGTTCTGTAGTTTTAGTCGTTACATTTTGGTGTATGATCTACGGAGGTAATTCTTTTGGTGTGAGGTTAGGAATCTGAATTCATTTTTCTGCACGTGGATATCATTTTCCCAGTACTATTTGGTTAAATGAAAACATTTTTGAATGTGTGTCAATAATTGTGTTATGTTCATTGTGTAGGATGTCATTTGTTTCTCAAATCAGCTCTATTTTAACTCCTTATGAAATTAAACTTAAGTGATTTGTCCAATATAATTTCTTCTTTTTGATTGAGGTATAATTGACATATAACATTATATTAGTTTCAGGTGTAAAGTATAATGATGCAATGTTTATATATATTGCAAAATGATGACTGTAATAGATCTAGTTAACATCCATCAGCATACGTGGATAATTATTTTATTCTCCTGATGAAGACTTTTAAGGTTTATTCTGCAGCAACTTTCAAATATGCAGCATAGTAGTATCCACTATAGTCACTGTGCTGTAAATTACACCCCATGACTTAATGACTTAATAACTGGAAGTTTACGCCTTTTGCAGTCCCCGGCGTCCAGAACCTTCCCGTCTGTTCTACCTAGGAGCTGAGTGTGTCAGTGTTAAACCCCACGTACGGGTGAGGTCACACGGTATGTCTTCCTCTGACTTATTTCACGGAGCATAATGGCCCCAAGGTCCATTCATGGTGTCACAAGTGCAAGATTTTTCATTCTTTTTTTTACGGCTGGATAGTGTTCTCCTGCGTGCGTGCGTGCGTGTGTGTGTGTGTGTGTGTGTGCGTGTGTGTTTCACACCTTTAGGCATCCATCTACTATTGAATACCTAGGCTGCTTGTACATCTTGGCTATTATAAATAATACTGAGATAAGCATGGGGGTTAGTGTTGTTATTTTCTCCGGATAAATTTGCAGAAGTAAAATTGCTGGCTCATATAGTGGTTTTGTTTTTCATTTCCGAGGAGCCTCCTGCTGTTTCCCATGGGGGCTGCACCAATGCACCGTTCCACCAACCATGCACGAGGGGTCCCTTTTCTCTACGTCCTTGCCAGCACTCATTTCTTGTCTTTTTAATAATAGCTGTTTTAACAAATGTGAGGTGACATTTCATTGTGGTTTTGGTTTGCGTTTCTCTGATGATAAGCGACGTTTAGGAACTTCCTGTGTACCTATTGTCCATCTCTATGTCTGTCTAATCAGATCCTCTCTCCAGTTTTTAAATTGGATTGTTTATTGTTTGCTATTGAGTTGCATCAGTTATTTCCATAATTTAGACGGTAACCCCTCATCAGAGATATGATTTGCAAATCTTTTCTCGCACTCAGTGGGTCTCTCTTCATTTTGTTGCTGGTTTCCTTTGCTGTGCCGAAGATTTTCAGTTGAATGTAGCCCATTTTTTTTCCCTTGCTTTTGTTGCCTGTGTTCTTGGTGTCAGACCTAAAAAATCACCAGGACCAGCACCGAGGAGCTTACTGCCTGTTCTGTTGCGGGAGTCTTACGGTTTCACATCTCACATTCAAGTCTTGAATCTACTTCGAGTTAATTTTTGTGTGTGATATAAAATAATGGGCCAGTTTCATTCTTTTGCACCTGGTCTTGCACTTTTCCCGATGCCATTTACTGAAAAGACGGTCCTTTCCCCATTGCACAGTCTTGAACCCTTTGCCATCAATTGATTGGTCATGTAGGTGCACGTTTATTCTGGGCTCTGGATTCGGTTCCTTTGATCTGCGTGTCTGCTGTTATGTCAATAACATATCGTTCCAATTACTAGAGGTTTCTAATGTAGTTTGAAGCCTCCGGCTTCGTTGTTCTTTCCCAAGATGCTTTGGCTACTTGGGATCATTTGCGATTCCACATAAATTTTAGGATTGTTTGTTTCATTTCCGTAAAAAAAATGCCATTGGAAATTGATAGTGATTGTAATGACTCTACAGATACGGTAGTATGGACGTTTTAACAATATTAATTCTTCCAATCGATAAGCACAGATCATATTTCTACTTATTTGTTTCTTCCTCAATTTCCTTCACTAATGTCTTTTACTTGAGTGTACAGTTCTTTAACCTCTCGGTTAAATTAATTCCTAGGTATTTTATTATTGTTTATGTAATTATAAATGGAAAGCTTCTCTTAATTTCTCTTTCTGATAGTTGGTTATTAGTGTATAAAAAGACAAAATACTTTTATACAGTGACTTTTAATCCTACAACTTACAGAATTTATTTATTCTATTATGTTTTTCGGTGGAGGTTTTTGGGTTATCTATATATTACGTCACCTGCCAGTAGTGACGGTTTTACCTCTTCCTTTCCAGTTTGGATGCCTTTTGTTAGTTTTGCTTGTCTAATTACTCTTGCTAGAACTCCCAGTACTGGGTCAAATAAAAGCAGTGCCAGTGGGCATCCTGGTCCTGCTCCTGATTTGGAGGAAAAGTTTCACCTTTTCACGGCTGAGTATAGTTCAGCCATGGGCTTTTCCTTTACGGCCTGTGCGGTGTCTATGTACATTCCTTTATACTCGCTTCGTTGGCACTTTTATTACAGATGGAAGTTGCATTTGGTCAAAGTTTCGTCTACAGCTAATGAGACGATCATATGAATTTTACCCTTCATTTATTAACATGGTATATCCTGTTGATTTGTGAATTTTGAACCATCCTCGCATCCCTAGAATGAATCTCATTTGACCAAGACATATGATCTTTTCAGAATTAATTAAACTTTTGGTTAATAAAATCCTATAGGTTTCAAGGGAACAAGTCAATAATATGTCATATGTATCCCGAATTGTATGTTCACCACCCAGAGTTAAATTTCCTTCCATCACCGACCACATTGTTGAATTTGTTGTGCTCATGTTGTTTTGAGAATTTTTGTATCTATGTTCTTCGAGGATACTGGCCCGAAATGCTCTTTTCTTGTGGTATCCTTATCTGGTTTTGAGATCGGGGAAAATTTGGCCTCTTAAAACAGGTCTGGTGACATTCCCTCTTTTATTTTTGGAAGAGTTTGAGATGGATGAGAATTCACCAGTGACGTTGGGTAGTCCTGGACTTTTGTTTGTTTGTTGGGAGGTTTTTGATTATTGATTTAAACTTCTTACTAGTAATTGGTCTGCTCAGGTTGTCTATTTCAGCACGATTCAGTCTTGGTAGAAGAATGTATATATTTGAAGAAATTTATCCATTTCTTCTAGGCCGTTAATCTGTTGGTGCGTAATAATTTTTCGTAATCTCTTATTCCCTTCTTATTTCGTATGATCTTTGCATTCACGATTCTCTGTGGTATCAGTTGTAATGCTTCTCCTTTCATTTCTGATTTTTCTTTTCTTGAATGGACGGGATTGGGGTCCACAGACATTTTATATTGAATCTTTGGATTTTAATGATTATATTTAACTGTATTTTATTAGCATATTTCACTATTTACTCTAATTTTGTTTCTCATTGTCCCTTATTTAAGTAGAACACTATCTCAATAAGAGACAAATTGTCCTATGACACGTGCTAATTTGTAACAAATATTTATGTAATTTGCAGTGTTATTCACTTAATGTCAGCTTGAATGAGCAACGTTTTTACCTGCAAGAAATTACTTAATTATAGCTCATCTTCTTTGCATATTAACCAAAATAAATACTTATTTCAAACTTCTGAGAGGATGTAGTATGTATTAGGTGGAACCTTGTAGACTCGCCATTTTCGTAGGTCAAAGGCAACAGAACGTTGCCAGATTCATAGAGTTTAACCTAACTTGTTTTATTGATACCATGAAATGAAGTAAAAGTCAATTTCTAGACTCTGATGACCAGAACATTTCATATAGTCATATACACTTATAACAAAGTTTCCCACTATGGAAGACGAGCGAAGACGAGGACGGGTACAGGACCATGATAAATGGTAAGAAGGAGATCGTCGGTAAACCGACTGAGGATGTCTGTGGGGAAAAGCCGGTTTGAAGAAGGATAAGAAAAGAATGAGCTAAAAAAAGAGAGAAAAGGATGGACTTCCTTCATAATCTCACCTTCCGAATTAAACTCTACTGACATGTTGGTTATCTCTGCAGATAGTGATGATCTTCATTTGAGGGTGACCACATTGACCTGCAAGTTACAAGCATTCGATTTCAGTGGGGGTTTGCTAGGTTTACCTCCAAGCAGTTAAACTTTCCCTGTTGGATAAATATGTGAAATAATCATGGAATTTCTACTCACTGATTTTGTAGAAAAACATGTTTACTGTTATATCAGAATAAAATAAGTAAATAAATCAACCAATCACAAGCCCTTGGAAGATGGGGAGGGGTGTCGAATCCTTATTTTGATACCATAACATATGATACAATGAGACACAGGGAGCCGCCGACGAAAAGCGAGCCGTCGATTTGACGGTTGTAAGTACCGAGTCAGTGCTCCCTGCTAGAACACAGGTGTCGGCCATCGGGTCACCTAGAAAACCACGCGAGTGACGTTTTATGAGCATGAAGACTTTTATTTACTCATCGCGTATTTACGTGCTTTCAATGTGACCAGGTATAGCATTTGAAGTCCCTAAAATGCAGGAGATAAAAGGGAGCGGCTGGAGGCTGCACACATCGCGGTGACGCAGGATGCGCCCTCCCAGAGGACGAGGGCTCCGCTCTCCGCAGACGATGCTCCGGAGCTTCACCGTGTCCGGAGTCGGCTGGCGGGGATCACGGGAGAACACGGTTCATTAGGAGGGATGGGGCCGGGCGTTCTGCGCGTTTGACGAGCCTCCGTCGAAGCCGATGGTGTTCCACCGCGATCCATGTTTGAGACGCAAGTCCTGATCTGTGCAGGGGACACTGGGACAAGCCGCGACAAGTTGGGACAACCGGGATGAGGGATGAGGAGAGAGGAATGGCCGCTCCCCGCGGCAGCATCTGTCCAGGTCTAGGGGAGACCGTCAAAATGTCGCTTCGCCCAAAGGGCGGACGGTGTGTAGTTTGGAAAGTAGCACATCCCGTCCCTCAGTCATCACGTATCGAGTGGCTCCAGTGGGCAGACCCTAACCGTTGGTGTCCCGCAGAATAACGAAGGAGGCACAAGTCGTCACCCCTGTCCTCACGTCATGAGCTCAGTTTCCAGAGAGATGACTGGACAGAAGGAAAAGGCGCACGTGGACACCATCACCCTGCACCGCAGCAGAGTCCCACGTCGTTTACGGGTGCTGGGAGACCACCAGAGCCACCGAGGTGAACGACTCTGGGTGACATTGAAAAGGTTTAATACAGGAGTTGCATTTTAAAGGGTGGGGAAGTGGCTGGCGAGCCCTGAGGGGGGCGGCCCATGTGTGCAAGTCCAGAGTCAGAAGAGAAGAAGCCCATCCGAGTGGGCGGCTGGTGCTGCGGGGCGGGCGTGACCGCAGGCGACGGGACCACAGAGACCGCGGCGAGATTCTTGAAAGCTGATATGTAAGAAACATATTGGTTTCTGAAGAGAATGAAAAAAATGACATGATTTAAATGACAGTCGCGGACACTCAGGCTGGATGAAATAGATCGGGATGGACAGTCTAAAAATATCCGAACAGCCCGAGAGGCTGCTGCAGTCCCTTGAGACCGATGGCGGGGAGGCCCTGGAAAGGGGCTCAGCCCGGAGAGGTTGAGAAGCATATTGCCAAACAGGAAATGCCAGAAGCTGTCGGGCCGAGGACGAAGTGACGGATGGTGAGGGTCGATCGGAGTGTCCCCTCCCGCTCTTCGGGGTGCTTGCTGCCATCGCAGCCGCTTGCATCCCCGAGGCTCCAGTTAGGGGACAGCGAGGGTGACTTCCGCCTGCTGCGACTTTTAAGGCCACCTTCAGAGGGACAGTCACATCCAAAAGCGCCAAAGGAACAGGATTCCACGAGTAAAGACATGGGGACTTGAGACGTTCTCCAGGGAAATATTCAAGGAGATTTGAAATTGCATCCTGTGCCACAGATCGAATAAATGAGAAGCCGCTCCCTTCTGTCTGCCGAACCCGCGTGAGTTCCGAGATGGAGCGGGAGAAAGCGCCCACCCGAGTCACAGACGCGTCCCCTGGTCACGTCTGCCCGGTAGCGTGGCTGTGTCCCACTCAGAGAAGGTTCGGTGATGGCGGGGGTCAGCTCTCTCTGTAAAGCGGCAATGGGTAACTAACCTAGTGGCTGTCACGTCTGCGATGACGGTCACTGGAAGGGTAGACCAGAGCCAGCAGCAGGGGGAGCTGGTCTAACGTCACTCGTCCCGAAAAAGTGATGAGTTCTGACGTAACTGACAATAAGCAGAAATTTGCAAAAATGCTTAGACTTTTAAGGAGAACATAAAGCCTTCTGTCCTAAACTTGTTCTGTAGTGCAATTTTTTTTTTTTTTGTAATCAAATACATATGTCATTGTTAAGAACTAAGGAAGCCCTCTGTCCCCGGAAGTCATCCTCGAAGGAGGAAATCAGGGGACTCAGGGTGAGCTTTGAAAGTGTGTGCAAGCTAGTCGACTTTTAGAAAATTAGAAGTAAGCAAAGGAATTAGGGATCAGAGAAGACGCACAAGAAAGTGATGATGAGTCTGAAAGATGATAAACTAAAGAGGATTTTGGAAAGTTAATTAAAAGAATGCTCCATTCCATAATTGTAGAGAAGATTTCTAGGTTAGTTAAAATGTGTGCATAATGAATGCCTGCTACCTGTGAGCACGAAGCTAGCAAGCTGCGGGAAATACACAGAAATAAACAAGAGTGCCCCACTTGGGGAGCTTTTCAGAGACTTTTGTTTCCAAATTTATTTTCCACATCTTAGTTGACATTTTCCTATGAACTTTTATTATATTTAAATTCAAATATGTGAATTATGTTCCTTAATTACAGCCGCTTTATAACACACACTTTGGGAACGATTGTAGACCTACAAAGCCATTTTTTTTCTTTTACTTTCCAAACCAACACATTAAAGCGCTTCTAAAATATAAGTGATAGTTTAGAGAGATTTGTTTGTCATAAGCCCCGCATTTCAGTTACGACGTCTGCCATCAGATTTTATGAAACCGATTCCCCTCTAAGTGGTAAACTGCGTTGGAAGTGGTCATGGTTTTGCTGGAGGCTCACTCTTTTTGTCGCCGATCTAAAGATACTTTTGGTCATCTGCTTGTGAGTCAAGGTGACCGGGGTCATCAGTCGTTCTCATCGCCTGACAGTTTTGACACGTCCATTCGCGGGAGACACTTTTGCACCTCCAAAAGCAGCTGCCCGGGGGAGCTTCCATTTAGGGTCCTCTGTGTCTTTTCATGGCTCCACGGCTCACTCCTTTTCAGTGCTGAACGCTATTCCATCGTCTGGATGGACCAGAGTTTATCCACGTACTGTCCAAAGGACATTTTGTTTCATTCCCAGTTGTTGGCAGTTGTGAGTAAGGTGTCATAAGCATCTGTGTGTAGGTTTTTGTGTGGGTAAAATCATCATGTTATTTTATATATTCTTCATAATTATTTACTTACATATAATTATATGTTATTGCATCTATAATTATTGTAACAAAGTAAGAAGATACTAATGGTAACTACAATATTTACTTATGTATAAAGCTTCATTTTCTCCAGATTTTCTCCTAATGGGGATCGCATTCCCGCTCAGGTATCGCTGCCAAGGTCGAAACATGCCACATCTGGTTGTGTATGAGTCACAATCATCCGTAGATGACTGAAAAGTCAGTTAACACCCAAACCCGCTACGCTTATTCCTCGAGTAGCCAGTGTAGCTACCTCTGGAATCATGAGCATCACAAAGTAGGGGCACTAACTCGGGCTGCCTCCCGTTTAAAGTGTGGGCGCAGAGGGGTTCTGGGGGCACTACGCACTTCTGTGGGGTCGGCGGGGGAGAAGGAAAACCCACGGGCTGTCGTCAAACAGCCCTGAGGTGTGTGACGTAACGGTCACCGTGCGCGCTGGCACCTGCTCCTTCTCTTCTTCCTGCTTCTTGCGGCAGAGCTGAAAATGCCACTTTCCCGTGAAGCGACGCTACTAACGAAAACTAATTTCCTTTCCTCCCCATCTTTTAATGTCATGATACATTTCCTTAGCAGCCAGGCGGGTATTCAGATTATTCGGTGACGCCGTCACACGTGGCAGAGTCAGGACTGAACCGGCCCGTGCGGGCGGAGCCCACGCCCGTCCCCACTCGCCACACTGCTACCCTGGTGGCTTCCTTGTAACACGACACACGTAATTTTGTTGCCACTGTTGCTTAAAATCATGTTAAACGATAAATAGTAAAGAAGAAACAGACTAAAATAATTAATGTTCTATTATACCCAATGCTGTTTTGTTTTTTTTAACTGCAGAAAATTCGAAAGTCTTTCATATCAAGTTTTGCTTGGCTTTGTTGTGCAATCATAAAAGGCGTTTCTTCTTTAATCGACAAACAGGAAAGAGGGTGAAGTGACCGTGTATATCAACACTCTCAACCTGTTCACTGCTAAAACGACAGGGCAGACGGCAGTTCCAGGGAAGGGGGCAAAGCGGCTGATCTGTCACTTGGTCCTGGCATCCCGCCCCGTGAAACCGCCTCGCCCTCAGTGTGGCTGGCCTCGCTAACCCGGGAAGCACGGAGGCGCTGCGCCTGCAGCAGGATCAGCCCACGGGGGTTACCCTCTCGAGTCTCCGTGGTTTGATCCCGCTGCATCTGGAGCATCTCGTCACACGGGCAGAGGTGGTGACACACTCAGAAAGTGGACTCAGCCTTTGCTGCAGTGACCGCGTGGTGAATTTGCAGAACTGAGTACCTTTGAATGTGTGCGCAACATGCCATTCCGTTTTAATTAGAAAGACTCAAATGACAAAAGATCCAACATTAGACGTGTGTACGAAATACGTAAATATAAGATAAAGAAAGTAACATTTAAACTATTTGCTTAAACTTGCGACGTGAGTCAGAGGTGATGTTCCACGTGGTGGCGCCACGTGGTAAATACACTATTTCTAGATTTAATGGCCTATTGTAAGTCTACAGTTCGCTTACGCTGTTGAGACAATGAGAATAATGTTAATTTAGTAAAATGGAAAAGAAAATCAAAATGGTAGATATAAGTAAAACCACCTGGAATGTACATGCTGTGACAGATGCCATGATGATTTCCCTACGACTCGCTGCTTTTTCTCTTAATTTCCAGGGTTGAGTTGTAAACGAAGTATTTCTTTCCCCTTGCCAAATGGCTGTAGGCATCTGCAGAGGCAGTTCTAACTTTTTTTTTTTTAAAAAAACAAGGAACTGCTGAATTAATTATATCCTTTCGTAAAATAAAATGGCCAGTAGAATGTTATATTATTTAGAGTTGTTTACTGGCTACAGTGCTAAGGACCATTAGGAAAATGTTGTCTGCGCTCTGAATATATACGGAAGAATACAGTTTTTAACATTTGTCACTTCTCCTTAGATATATGACTGAGGCCTAATCACTCGGTTTATCACAGATAATTTTAGCTAAACATCATTACATCTTTCAAAGTGTCACCCACTCACGTTCTTTTAAGAAGCTGCTACCGCATTTGAGAGTTTCACAGTATATTTTGTTAGGCTCTGGCTACATTCTGTATTTTGGGTTTTACATCAATGGTTTTCTTGAATGTCTAAATACAAGAATCAGCCGTGAACAGGCGGTGAGCTTCCGCTCGTGGCTTGTGCTCCTGCTGCATGTCCGTTTTGCCACTTGACTCGCTCTGGGCATTCTGGGAGAACGTTCGTTCAAATCCATGGTTTTTAAAACTGGCAACGCATCAGGTCGTGGCTCTTTTAAACATTACAGATGCCCATGCTCAACGCCATTCTTATTAAATTAGATTTAGCTCGTTGAGTAAACTCCTGGAGGAAGGTCAAGAGCAGCCATGCAGTTAATTGGTTTAACTCTTTTTAAGGAACGGCTAGTGGAAAGTGGTCCAGGAGGTCTCATACAGCTGATTCTTTCTTTTCTTGTGTAGCTGATTTTTTTCCTTTTAATTAGAAACTACAGCATGTGAGAGCGACGGCATTGGAAGGCTTGGGTCTGGACTCGCGCGGGAGCAGACGAGGTGGGTGAGGAGAGGCTCCGAGCTCAGACAGCACGATGGCTCAGGTCCAGCAGAGGGCTGGATGCCTTTAACGCGGAGATGGTAAAGAAGATGGGCTTTTGGTTTTCAAGGCTCTTAGGGAACAGGAAAGAGAAGAAAAGCAAAGCACAGAGTCCAACTGCAGCTGTAGAATTTAAGAATATAGATTTTTAAAAGATAGAAATAATGTAGCTCTTGGTCTAGAGGTGGGGGCAGCGGGAGGAAAACTAATTTCATTACTTCAGCCCTAATTTCGTCAGGATTTGGCATAAAAGGTCTGTGTGAATTCCTCACATCTAGCATGGCATTTTTGGAGTAAGGAAACTCCATGGCTGGCATGCTGGGGGCAGTGAGGAGTCACACTCTGACACAGATGGCTGTCCTGGATCCGGCGACAGCTCGTTCTCCTGCTGTGCAGCCAAGGATCCAAAACAGGACAGGAAAGTGCTTCTGCAGTGACAGTTTACTTAGACTTCTCGAGGACTTTTGTCACTCAGTTACGCCTGTGCCCATAGCCCGTAAGTCACGTTTGTCTTACTCCTGGGGGAGGGACCATCGTCACTGGGGTCATTCTGCTGTCCGCGACATATGCCGCCAACAGTGCCATTTCTAGCGGGATGTGGCTCTCACAAGCTGGCGTAAGCTGGGCCACAGGACCCGGATCGCTAGGGTCTTGAAGGCTGGAGCAAGCGGCAGAGGTCAACCTGACCACGTGACCCCATCTCAGGCTGAGGCTCCGCCCACTGCCGTCCACTCAGTGTGGTGTCTGGTTAGAAGCCGCAAACAACGTCACATTTCGCCAGACGTCTGAATTAACATTCGCTACCATCTGTGCTAAGGAATCCTCAGAAAGCGAGTCCAGTAAACTTAGAAGAACATTATTCATTTTGGGTGGACTTTATGTTTATCGCTTTAAAAAGAGAGCGGAATGTAATAAACCACTAATACCAACCCCAAAAGTTATGGATGCTGAATTTTAATTTTAAGTGAAAATGTGAGATGTTTCATGTTTTCTTTACTATTATCAGGATTAAGCATTTGGTGCAATTGAAAAATGTTTTGAATTTCTTATTCATTGAGAACGTACGTCTAGTAAGAAAAAGTAATTTTAAAAAAGTACATGCATTGTTTACTTTCTGCTTTCTAATATCCTGCAAGTTTAATAAATATTTAGTATGCATAGAGCAGGAAAAAGACTAAAATAATTGTGATAAAGTATCTAGTTAAAAAGAAAAAGAAAAGAAAAGCATTTTTTTTCTTCCTAGTCATCTGGCTTACATATCTGGAGTTTTACATAGTATAAGAGTGAATTTATCTAAAACACACCTGTGTGGTAAGACCTCATTAATATCCCTTTTCCCCCAAAGTCTGTTGAGCAGAAAAAGAATCGAAATGATTTAGAGTTTACTGAGTAACCTAAATTACTTTGTTTTATTCTCTTTCGAAATATGTTTATCTGACTCTGGAGGTATTACGAAATCATTTGGCTCATTCAATGCATTTAGGAGGCTTTTCAGCTCAGTAATATATAAAAGGCATATATCACGGAGCGACTGCGTGAGACAGAGGGAAAAACATTACTTTCGGCGGCATCAACCCTGGCCTCGCCCTCCCCGCCCCCGCCCCGCGTATTCCCGAGGGAGAGAAGCCCTGGAGGCCTTTGGGGAAAAAGCACGCGAGAAGCCGAGCTCCCTATAAGATGCTGTGGGAAGATGCTGTGGGGAGATGCATGGGCGTGCGGGCGGCGTTTCCAGGAAGTTTTGCCATTGGTAACACACTGGTATTTCCTAAGTTGGAGAGATTTCAGTGACAAAGTTCATTCCTTTGGAAGAGGTTTGGCATCCACTGTGTGTTTCTTTCGTATGCATTAGAATGCTGAACCAGTCCCGACGTAAGAAAAGAGGTCAGGTTTATTCAGGTGTTGTACTTTTATTATATTAGTGTTATTTTTATAATTTAGATCTTGCACGTAGAACCAATTAGTCCAAAATGGATGTACTGCTGTGTTCTGACCCAATTCATCTCATTCGACAAAGCCCAGCTCATCACCTTTGCTAGGCCACCTGCCGAGTGCAGCTTAAAAATGCAAAGAAAAATAAGGCATTGGCGGGCATCTTTGGGTGAATATTCACCACAATACAAGGACCCACAAAGAACGGGAGCCTACTGTGCTCTCAACACGGGCTAAGGAGACGCCGTGTTCACAGTTCGTTTTACTTTTTAAGGAAATTTGAAAACAAAAATCCAGACTTAAAATGATGACAGACTTCACAGTGAAAATGGGCCCATGATGCTACCGACATAACTGAATAGAATCCTGGCTAAACTAGGATCTTAATTCTATCAGAATCCAAGCTAATCAGCAAAAAAGGGGTGATTGATAAACCCAGTCAGAATAATCCTCAGCTCTTCTTCATGATTTAAGCTGCACCCCAGGGTCTGTGAGTGCACATGATAGCATGTGATCACTCGAAGACTTAATATAGACAAGGAGGAGGAAAAGTCGACGTCCATTTAATCTTGTCCACATTCTCATCGTGTGTCCACCGAAATCAGTAAGGGACACAGAAAGCAGTTATTGAGGAAAATTTCCACCGTGTTCAAAATGAGCAATTATCTTGTCTTTCAAATATTTTTAAAGCCAAAGGAGAGCTAACGACATTAAGGCTAGGGCAGGCCCTTCGTCGCGAGGTCATTACAGTGGCAAAAAGTCTTCCGCGGCCCGTGGCTGGGCTAGCGAGACGCCCTCCGCGCGGGTTCCCGTGTGGGGTGAGTGCATTTCTCTGGGTTTTCCAAGAAGAACATTAGTATTAGGAGAACCGATGATGAAAAGATGCTCCCAGCCATCCTCGGACAGGGCGCTCCCTTCGTCAGCATCATAGAGCGCCCTAAGCAGTGCATTCACGCTGTTCAATGGCACGCGTAGAATCCTGAGCGAAAACATCCCTAATTTAGAGCAGCGCAGGGTTTTATCACGTCCTAGTCGGTCTAGCCTCTGAAACTGTGACTTTGCCGTGTGCCGAAGTGAAACTCGGTAATGGAGACCTGGCCTGAGTCACGTGCTGGTGAAACGGCCACGACGTTTTGACTTTGTTGGGTCACTGACTGACGGTGGCACTTTGATGAAAAGATCGAGACTGTACCAGAAAGGTGCTTTCCTTTGATTTTATTAGACTACCGCATTCATTTGCGGGCGATTGCTACAGCTGAACGATTGTCCTTATTGTCGCACATTCTCAAGCTGTCTTTCATCTCACTTAGTGATTTAATAATAGCAAATAGAGGGTGTCACAGATGCATTGACATCTAGAGCATGCATTTTATTAAGCTCGTAGGAATTAAAAAGGGGCGTGCAACGCACATACAGTGGAAAAAGTTAGGTTGAGGCTTGGAAGGAGGATGGCGGGGCCCTTATTGTATTTGGAGTGACAAACACACCCGCCTCATGTTCGGACTAAACTGGACACGGTTTTAAGTGTACAGGGACACTGATGTCCCTCAGGGTTCAAGGGTCATGGTCCTAGACAGGACATCGCTGTTACCACACCTGCATTCGAATGGTGAAGTCTGGCTGGGCGGACCACACCAGGAATATTTGTAACGTACTGTTCCGCTTTGAGCTGTGGTTCTCAGACTTAACCACAGAGAATCGTTCAGCATTTTCGCGACAGCGCCCTTGCCGCATGCAGGCCAGCGAGGTCGCCTTTGTCCATCCGCCCACAGCCCTCTCAAACAGGCCCGCTCCTTGTGGAATTTGATTAAGAACACACAAAAAAATGGTGCTAAATGTGTAAGAATAAAGTTAAAAACTACTAACTTACATTTTGTTTTGATTTAATTTTTTTATGTTTTGAAGGATTTTAGTACTTGTCACTGCTTTATTATGTAAAGTATATGAAAGGCAGTTTATTTTTTTTTTCTCCCTAATAACCGCAGAACTAGAAGTAGACAAAGTACTCTGGGATTCAATACACTCCATTTTTGAAAGATGTCAGATAGTTGACTAAGTTATATCAGAACATGTCTTAGAAGTTCCCCAATAAATTGTTCCAGGCAAAATTATCAGTGGGTGCTAAAATTAGTCGCTGAAAATATTATGGGAAATGGAATATTGACACAGACTCAACGAATGTCTCCATAAAATACTATTTATGAAAAGAAAAAATGGGCTTTTCAGTTGAAATACCTGCCAGACATCGCTTAACCAAGAACTTTCATATCCCAAATAATAACATATTAAAAATATGTGTCTCCTGCAGTAATGAACTGAGACAAACACAGTACAATCCTGAATATTCTGCAAAATAAAATTGTCTAAACCTAATTATGAGGATACAACCCCAAACTGAGGGACAGTCTACAAAATAACTGGTCTGTGCGCCTCAAAAATATCAGGACAGGAAAGACACAGAAAGACTTTCATGATAAGAGGGACAAAAGAATGAGGAGAAATAAATGGAATGTTTAAAGCTACATGGGATTTTGGACCAAAAAAAAAAAAATCTGTGAGATAATTGGTAAAATTTGAGTTAGGTCTATCAATTAGGTAATGGAATTGAATCAATGTTAGTATCTTGATTTAAACAATCATATGGTGATTATGGAAGCTTGTTTTTATTCTCAAACATTTCAGGAAAAATATAGAGAGAGAAAAGAATAATTAAGCACGTGATTAAATATCTCACGTCTTAACATTTGGGGAATCTTGGTGAAGGGCACATGGAATTTTTTGTACTATTTAGGCAATACTTTTATAAGCCTGAAGTTATTTCAAAATAAAGTTAATAATAAAAAAAAAACACCTCTCTTATATTAAATTGTTGTTATTATTTGCCTTTTTTAATGAGAGGGCCACAGACAAAAACTCACTCTGTGCCATGGGTAATTAACCTCTGTAATGATTCTATTTATTACAGCATAGTTTCAGTAATGAAATTAATGGATTCTGGCTACGCCTGAATATTGACAATAAGTGAGTAGGTGATCCTTCTTTGTATGCAACCGATGGGAAAACCTTTCTGTTTTTTTTTTCCTCTGTTAAGTCTTCATGTTGTCAGGTCACTTTAACCTTTAAGCAGAGTCTGAGTTTTAATCATAACACATATTCAAGCAAATGAAAACTACTACAAGTTTTGAAGCATTTCGTGTGTGAATTCCCAGGTACGTCGAAAGAGTCACTGACGATCTTCCTACGAAATCGGTGGGTTCCGAGGGGACAGAAAATAAAAAGATCTGTCATTAAAAATGCCTGTGGCCATTCGTCTCCGGTCAAAACTGCAAAATGACTCCCTCCTCTGAAGTAGAATCTCAACTACTTTTTTACAAATATCCAGACGATCTATTCTGCTTTTGTATTTTTTTTTCTCCAAAATTTATTAAAACCATCAGTTCTCCAAATTGGCCACATATTTAACAGCTGGTCCTCTGGATTCGTTTTCTAGGTAACCCCCACAGCCAGTGTCCCCACACCAAGACTGTCACCGTCTTGTCCGTCAATACTATAATGGCAATGGAGAAGTGCAATGATCCCCGGTCTCACGTCGGTCACCCTCACATCACACATGGAGGCTTAGATTTCCAGGAGATCTGAGAACCCCAAAATCCCTCGTTATATAAATGGCTAATCTGAGACTCAGAAAATGTGAGTGCGCCTTTCCTGAACTTGTCAAAAACTCAGCAATACCCAAGTTGAAGAACAATCTTCGCTAACTTGATCATGATAATAAGACCAAAAGGTAATGACTGGCTTTAGAAAATTGTTTATAGATTTAAGTTGAATATAATCGGAAAGATAAATTCTGTATCACGTAGGTAAATCGAAATGCTCACTAGCTTCATCGGAAAGTAACTATATTTAAAAATACTGTAGGCATAGTAAAGATCACAAAGGTTTTACAAACATAACAGTTGATACCGTATTAATTAAAGGCACTTTTTTTCTTTTTACAGAAATGATGTTTTATGAATAACTTCAATAATGTAAGTGCTGAGTCTTTTGTTTTCATAGTCAATATTCTCTACGCATTTTTTCTATTTCAAACTGTAACTGACCGTGGTGAAGGCCACTGATTCAGAGACGTCGGAGAGCGACTATCCACACGATGCGGAATGGACATCAGCGCCACGCAAGCCAACGTCCGGACGACCCGCTCCGCTTGTGAGGCGCCGCCCGTTAGTCCCCCTGCGTGAACGACAAGGGCAACTCTCACCAGCACTTGCTGCTCCTTTCCTTAGGGCACAAGGGACCGAGAAACGAGAAATGGCCTGGAACGGGGACACGGCAGTGCATGAGAAGCAACGAGCATCCTCACCAGCCGACCATCCCACGAAGCAGTGGAAACGTCAGTGTGTCTGCCAGTGAGAAATCTTCCAGGCGTAAGGACGCTCTGACACAAGTTTTAGCTGCTACGACAGCTGGAACGGCCAGTTTTACGAATAGCTCAAATTTCTGGGAAGACTACGCGTCAGACACTACGGCGAGCTCTGTATCACCTACGACGCAGGTGTCCCTTTTGTCTTCATTTCTGTACAGACGCAAACAAACGCTAAGGTCTGGAGAGGGGTCCTCGCCTTTCCCCCGGAAAGCGCCCACCTGCGCACCTGCCAGGTTGGTCCCATAGCAGCTGGGAAATAGGGTTCAATCGGGCGATGGGCTTGGAGGCTCCCCATGCGCAGTATCAAAGAGCGCAGTGGGTGCAGATGTGGGAAAGGTGATCTTTTCCTGATTACATGACCACTCTTCCTTTTTCGGTCGGAGGTCCAGGTCCCGGGTCAGTGCTGGCCCGTCTCTGGCCTTGCTCCTTCCTGCATTCTGTCCAGCCGCCTGACCCACCGTTCGCCATTTCCTCGCCACTTTGAGCCTCAGCTCAGGAAGTGTCAAACCGCGCACACGTCCTCCAACGCCGTTCTTCTTTATAAAACTCATTGGGGCGATTCTAGACTCTCTGCCATTTCTTATAAAGTTTAGAACCAGTATGTCAATTTCTACATACCCCCAAAGGTAGAAAAAGAGAGAGAAAGAGGGAGGGAGGGAGAAAGAGAGAAGACAGAATGAGGGGAAAGCCAGCATTCTGGGCTCCTGATTGCAATAGTGTCGATTCCATAGACCATCTCCAGGTGGGTAAATTTATATGTTAAAAATATGATCTTCTGATCCGTTATTTCTAGCTCTGTATCTATCTGTAGCTCTCCTTTTATTGGGATCTTTTATAATCCTCTCAGCTGTCTTATCATTTTAGCATAGTCTCGCATGTACTTTGTTAGATTTATTCCTAAACATTTTATATTTTGATGCTGTTATAAATAGCATAGTCTTTAAGATTAAACGTTCCCACTGTTCATTGCTGGCGTTAATATAAATGTTGGCCTTGTTACAAGGTGCGATTGTTAGGTCAGTTGTTCTAGTAAATTTTGATAGATTAAAAAAAAAATCCATGGTGGTGATGATGTCCTAGAAATAGACATTTTCCCGCTTTATTGCTATGCTTTTCATCTTATTGTCTTGCCTCGTAGCACTGGTTGGGAACTCCACAACAATCTGAACAAAAGTTGTAAAAGTAGGTATTTTTGCCTTGTTTTTGATCTTATGAAGAACACGTCTCTTTTCGAGAAAGAAATGAGCTATGAAATGTCTGTGGATGCTGTGTTTAAGAGTTTTCCTTTAGTCTCTCATTAGCTGAGAGTTTGTACATAAATAAGTATTGAATTTTTGTCAAAAGCCTTATCTGCATCTACTGATATAATCGTGTGGTTTTTCCTTTTTAGTCTGTTAATATTGTGTGTTACATTAATTTTCAAATGTTAAACCGAACTTCTTTTCCTAGGATGGACTCTCCTTGTTCATGGTATGTTCTAGTTTATAAATTACTGAATGTGATTTGCTGAATTTTAAAAAGTGTTTTGAGTTTCTATTTTTATGTAGTGGAAAATGTTTTTTATTTTCCTTGTGATATCTTCTTTGACCCATGAGTTGTTTAGAAGCATTGTTCATTTTCCAAATATTTAGATATTTTCCAGATACTCTTTTATCAATTTCCAGTCTAAATCTGTTCTGATGAGAGAATAGACTTTATATAATTTCAAAACATTTTCAGTTTATCTGGCCATTTTTTAATGACCCAGGATATAGTTGATCTTGGTAAATGTTCCACGTGCACTTGAAAAGAATGTGGATTCCGCTGTCGTTGGTGGAGTGTTTTAAAAATAGCATTAGGACAAGTTAGTTAATAGTGTTAATCAATTTCCATGTCCTTATTAATTTAGGTCTACTTATTCTATCAATTATTGAGAAAGAATTGACAGACTTTCCAACTGTGGTTATGGATTTGTCTATTTTACTTTTCAAACGTATCAGTTTTTGCTTCATTTATTTGGAAGCTCTGTTATTAAGTGCAGACACATTGAGGGCTGTTATATTCTTTTGATGAATTGACTCCTTTGTCATTATGAATTGTCTACCTTTGTTTCTGGGATAGCCTTTGTTCTAAAATGTTTTTGTCTGACATCAATATAACAGCTCAGCCTTCTTTGATAAGTATGTGCATTACATATCCTTTTGTTTTTATTTTTGACTTTTCTGTGCATTTATGTTTACATAAATTTCCTCATAGATTGCAAATAGTTTGGTTTGCTTATAACTGACAGTTTTCCCTCTTATTTGGAGATTTTAGAGCATTTAATCTCACATATGTGTTGTTAATACACGTAGATTTACACAGACCAGCTTACCATTTGTTTCCATTTTTTTTTCCATTTTGTTTATTGACTTTTTCCTTTCACCCTCTTCTCATGGATTGATGATACTTTAAATTTCCATTTTATTCCCATTATTCACTTGCTAGCTAAACCTTAATCTCTTACTGTTATTATATTTTAGTGGTTACTCTAAGGTGTCAAGCCTTTTTTTTCTTACTACAGCTTTCCTTCAAATGACATCTCATGTACCGTGCGAGAACAGTTCAAGCAGATATTTCCAGTTGCTTCCACGTGCTCGCTGTGTTAGTATGTCATGTATTTTTTGTTCGTATGTTATAAACCCTAAAATACATTTAATTTTTTTTTGCTTTAAACAGTCAATTCTTTTGTAGTCAAAAAGCTCTTAAAAAGATTAAAATTAGAAATATATTTAGTCACATATTTACCATTTCAAGAGCTCTTTATCTCTTCTTGTAAGTTTATGTGGCATTTGGTATTTTTTCCTTCTGCCTATACAGTTTTCTTTGACATTTTTTACACTGTTCACACACACTGGCAATGAATCCTCTTAATTTTTTTTTCGAAAGATGTTTTCTCTGGGTATAAAATTCTAAGCTACAGATATTCTTTCTGTTTTCCCTGCTTTAAAGATCTGACTAAATTTTCTTCTGGATTGTACAGTTTATCTTCTGAGAATAAGTCTGCTATCATATGATGTTTGTTCCTCTGTACATATGGAACTTTCGTCTCTGGATGTTTATAAGATTTGTTTTTCTGCTTGGTTTTCAGGAATGTGATTTTAGAGTGACTTGGTATAGTTGTCTTTACTCAGGTAGGTGTTAGTTATGCTTCTTGTAGGTTTGCAATTTGCCTCAAATCTGAAAATTTTAAGCCAATATTCTACAAGTATTTTTTTTTTCTTATACATCCCAACACCTCTGTGCATTCGTGTTCCATGTATATGAGATCACGTGATTTTGTCCCATTGGTCAAGAAATGTTCTATTATTATCATTTTTTTTTCCTTTTCTCTGAGCTTCACGACCAGAAAAATCGAAAGAGGCGTAGAGATAAGTGGTGGGTAAGTGGCAGAATTACTGTGGGCAGTAGCATGTGGGGGAGCGTGTCCTAACCATCGAGATTAAGCACAGTCCCAGATGTGAACTAAGCAGCAAGGACTCAGTGCAAAGGGTAGGGAGCCAGTGGTGGGCAAGCCAAGGGCGGGGTGGAGTGAGTCACAGTTCCTGAGAGCGCGTGGACGTTCGGTCAGCGAACGATCGCTTGCACTGGAGTCCTTTAAAAATGGGAACAGTGATGGCGGCTTTGTTATTGGCTGATCGAGTTAACATGCGGATAGTGCTTGGAACATAGGGTGTTCCACGTGAGCCTGTGAAAAGTGAAAACAGGAAGGCACGTGTGGTCTGCATTTCAGCAGTTATTGCGGGGTTTAGGATTTGGGGGGCTGTGACAGCTGGTGAAGAGTGGACTCGGGGAGGAGATCTCTGTGAAAGAAAGAGCGCTGGGGAGAGAGGGAGAGATGTTGGGGTCCGCCGGCTTTTTTAGTGGGGGTTCTCAAGAAATCATTTAAAACACATAATTGCTTTTTAATTATGTTTGGATACTGGACAGATATATATATTTTTAATTCAGGATGGATGATGAAGCAGCTCTGGCACATTGGTTTTATTGTTTGTCGCTGAATATGTTTAAAAGCACAGAATTCTTATAGAAATAACAATGACTGATTGGTTACATCCTATCAACTTAATAACAAATAACACCAATGACCAATGATAGCATTACTTAATCAGGCAGAACAGAACAGAGGTGGCATCCTTCAGTATGACTTACACCACCAAAAGCAGAATTTTAGTATCAGTTGACATTTTTATGAGACATTGCTTTGCATGTAATATTTCAATTTTCAGTGCTTTCATTCTTTAGAGGCAAACAGGAAGAGGAATTTCCTCGGAGAACAGACTGGAATAAAAAGTAGTAGTAGAATATTGATGAGGTGCTATTGAAAAGTATTAATTACCAGGGTGAGAAACTATGTGTTATAATAATTAAAACTAATCGATCCTGAACTAGAATGTCCTCATTTGTAAAATAAATTTAACAGTACTAATTTTTAAATTATTACATGAGCAAGGTCTATAGACGCTCTCAGCATTTAGAGGAGAGGAAAAATATTAGGCATCAGTATTCCACAAATGAAATGTTAGCATCACTGTTCCGAACGGAGACTCCTGAGGGGTCTGCGATGCTGGGGACCCCGGTGCTGAAGACTCGATTTGAGAACCTGAGGGTACCACCCTCGCCCAGCACTCTCCCAGGCTGCAGAGCCAAACCAGGGGGTCGCGGGCCGGGGCGCCACGCGGGGATGCTCGGAGCAGCTGCAGGTGGTATGCTACTTATAAGAGACTCACTTTAGACCCAAACACTCACATGCAGAATGAAAGTAAAAGTGTGAAAAAAAGATATGCCAGACAAATAGTAATCAAAAGGAAGTGGAGTTGGCATTACTAAACTAACATCAGACAAAAGAAACTTGAAGTCGGACTTTTTTTTTATTATAAGAAAAGGGCATTATTTATTGGTGAAAGGGTCAATTTATCATAAAGTAATCAATGTTAAGCCTATACACACCAAAAATAGAGTTCTGAAATATATAAATATATGAAGCAAATCCTGACAGAACCGAAAGAGAAATAGACACTTCTACAAAAGTAGCTGAGACTTCAATACTGACCTTAAATAATAGATAGAACAGCCAGACAGAAGATCAGTCAAGAAATGCGAACTTGAACAACACTGTAGTCTGACTAGACCGAAAGAGCACCCTAACCAGCAAAATCAGAATACAGCAGACTGCACGTTCTTCTCAAGTGCATGGTGCGTTGAGCTTTCCACGTGTTAGACCTTAAAGCAATTATCGACAAATTTAAAAACACCGAAAACATAGAAAGTATCCCCTATGACCATAATGTAATGAAGCTAACAATTAACAGAAGGAAAACTGGAAAATTAACAAATATGTGGAAATTAAACCAGCCACTCCTCAGTAACCAATGAACAAAGAAATTACTAGGGAAATTAAAAAACACTTTGGGACAAATAAAGTAAAAGAAAATACAGCCTACCAAAATTTAGGGGACACAGCAAAAACAGTGCTCAAAAGGGAATGTATGCCTATAAATTACTCCATTAAAAAAGAAGCGATATCTCAAATCAAAAATCCAATTGTACACTCATGGAACTAGAAACAGAAGAAATTCGCAAACTCAAATCTAGCAGAAAAAGTAATTAAAATAGAGATAAATGTAATAGAAAATAGTTAAACAATATAGAGAAACAACAAAACCAGGAGCTAGTGCTTTGAAAAGAACAACACAATTAACAAGACGTTAGCTAGATCGACTAAAAAAAAGACACATCAACCTTATAGAAAATAAAAGGATTTTAAGAACTTACTATGAGTAATTATAAGTGAACACATTAAGCAATCTAGAATAAATAGACAAATTTCTAGAAATAGAAGTTAGCAAAACTGACGCAAGAAGAAATATAAAAACTTAGTCCTATAAAAGAGATTGAATCAGTAATAATAAAAATAAATCTCAACAAAGAAAAGACCAGGAGAAGATGATATCACTGGTGAATTCTACCAAACATTTAAAAAGAACTCCGATCTTGCTCAAAATCTTTCACAAAATAGAAGAAATACTTTCTGATACATTCAATGAGGCCCTAAGCCAATGAAATATACCACAAGCAAATTGCAAATAATATATCCCCGATGAATATAAATGTAAAAATCCTCCATAAAATACTAACAGACTGAATCCAACAGCACATTAAAAGGGTTCTACACCAGGACCAAGTCAAGGTTATCTCATGAATGCATGGGTCATTTAAGACAGAAATCAATAAATGTCACACACCACATTAACCAAGAAAGGGGGGAAAAAAGAGACTACAAGATTATCTCAGTGGACAGAAGTAGCAGTTGGCAAAATACATCACCTGTTCATTATAAAAGCACTCAAAACAACAACAAACAAACAGACACTGAAGGAATCTACTCAGCATAATAAAGGGCTTTGATCAAAATAATTAGAGCTAACTTGGTAATTAAAGCTGAAAAATTGAAATCTTTCTCCCTAAAATAAGGAACAAGTCAAAAAATGCCCACTTTTTACCATTGTTATTCAACGTGGTACTGAAAGTCCTAATCGGAGTAATTAAGCAAGAAAAAATAAAAGGCATCCAAATGATAAAGAAAAAGTAAACTCTCTCCGCTTTCAGATGAAGCGATTCTGTATAAAGTCCCAAAGAATACACACACACACACACACACACGCCTACAACACCTACTAGACCTAATACAGCAAAGATGTAGGATACGAGACCAACCTACGAAATCCCTTGTGTTTCTGTGCACCAGCCATGTGCCATCTGAAAAAAAAGCTTAAAACGCAATTACATGTATGGCAGCATCAAAAAGGATAAAGATCTACAAATAAATTCATGCAAACTGGCACAAAATGATTTGGGCTCTGAAAATGGACATACGCACTGCCCAGGTCACAGAGTCCTGTTTCGGGCGTGGTGACACAGGTGATTCTCTGTGACAGTGTGCCGGCCAGGGAGGAAGCATCTAACACTCTCAGAAAATGGACATACGCACTGCCCAGGTCACAGAGTCGTGTTTCGGGCATGGTGACACAGGTGATTCTCTGTGACTGTGCCGGCCAGGGAGGAAGCATCTAACACTCCCCGTATTGTTCTTACGGGCAAACGCTGCTCTCGTTCTAAGGCTTTTTAATTTCACATACATGCAAAAGAAAACAAAGCAGGAAACACCACATGTGCTGCGTACACACTCACGGGAGTTTGCTCATCTTCAAACTCGCGGAGGCGGAGGCGCGGGGAGCATCTCACCGCCACGCGCCCAGTATCGCCACCGAGGAGACGTGAGTTTCCACATTCTCTCTTGTTTTTAGAGATGGTGTAAGAAATGTTTAAGTCAAACCTTCTCCAGGGTGCCGGGGATTGCTTAATATTTAAAAGTCACTAAGTGTTCTGTTTGAAGGACAACAAGGGACACGTGGCTGAACAGAGCCAACCCCTCTGAACACAGCCGTCCACTGGAAGCTCGACTGCTAACATGTCTGCCGCCTCCTCTGTGGAAGCGGAAGCAGCCAGTCCCCACTGCACCTGTTCACGTGCTTTCTAAAGTGGAACCTGGGCTTCCACTTGGGACGCACGTCCAAAAAAAGAAGTTGACTCTCGTGCTGGTGGGATGTCATTGTCTCTACAGTAAAAGGGTCAGCCAGTACCTACCACATCAGTAGAGGATCTGAGGCCTGAACACAGTGTTTTGACATTACATGCGACGATTATGCCACTTGTGCGACTGAATTCTGTTCGATACAAATGTCTTATCAGTAAATAATTTTCAGTCTCCTCTCCTGCTGATCCTAACACAGTGTCACAGAGGGGATGAGGTCGGGGATGTAGGGACATCAAAACACCTTAAGAACTGCCCGAAAATAAGAAAAAAATAGAGTGTGAAAATTAGTGTATACATATGTTCAAACCCACAAAATGTAAAGTTATTGTAAATCAATTGCATATAAATAAAGCTGTTAAAATTAATTAAAAAATATATGGACACCCAGCTGATCAATGTCCCATAGAAATAAATAGTGTCCCTGGTTGACCGACTCAGAGGATTTTACTATTGTTAAAATATTGTCCATACTATTCAAAGCAATCTACGATTCAATGCAACCCCTATCAAAATTCCAATGGCATTTTTTTACAGTAATAGAACAAACAATCCTAAATTTCTATACAACCACAAAAGACCCTGAATAGTCAAAGCAGTTTGGGGAAAAAGGAGCAAAGCTGGAGACTTCATGCTTCCCGAGGTCGAATTATACCACAAAGCTATATTAATCAAAACAGTGCAGTATTGGCATAAAAACAGACACTTAAATCTGTGGAACAGAACAGAGAGCCCAGAAATAAACCCACGCACATATGGTCAATTCATCTGCAACAAAGGAGCCAAGAATGTCCAATGGGGAAAGGACGGTCTCTCCGATAAACGCTATTGGAAAAATCGGACAGCCACATAGGAAAGAATGAAACTGGACTGTTATCTTACATCATGCACAACAATTAACTCAGAATAGATTGAAGATTTAAAACGTGAGACCTGAAATCATAAAAATCCTGGAAGGAAGCAGGCGGTGAACTCCTTGACATCAGTCTTGACGCTGATTTTTTTTTTTTTTTTGATTTGACACCAGAAGCAAACGCAACGAGGCAAAGATAAGCAGGTGAAGCTAAATCCTATAAAAGCTTCTGCACCACAAAGAAACCATCAACAAGATGGAAAGGCGACCTAGTGAGTGGGGAAACGCATTTGCCAATCACAAACCTGATAGGGGTTCTTAAATATAATACTAAGATAAAGTACAGCGGGCAAAAAAAAAAAAAAAAAAAAAAAAACACTTAGAAAATAGAAGTTCTGAGTAGACATTTTTGTCAAAGGCATATAGATGGCCAATAGCTCCATAAAAAGATGGCCAGCATCACTGATCATTAGGGAGAGCCAAAGCTAAACCACAACGAGATATTATTTCAAACCGTTTAGAACGGCTCTTATCAAAAAGACGAGGAGTAACGATGGTCAGCAAGTGTGAGGGGAAACGGGAACGCCGTGCCCTGTGGTGCGAATGTCACCTGGTGCAGCCACTGCGTGATCGAGTAATTCCCCTTCTGGGTCATTAACCAAAGGGGAAAAAAACCACTAAGTCGAAAAGTTATACGCAGCCCGTGCTCATTCTAGCAGTTTAGAACAGTCGAGTCCCAGAAACACCCCGAGTTGTCATAGACGGAGGGGCGTGTGGGGATGCGGTGCACATAGTCACAACGGAAGACGACTCAGCCATCACGAAAGAATAAAATCTTGCCGTTTGGGTGACATGAGCGGAGCTTGAGCGCGTTATGTGAGGGAAGTGAGCTGGACGGAGAAAGATGTCACTTCCATGCACAATATAAACCACGGAAACAAACAGCAAAACGAAACAAAACGAGCCCTATGCCGAGAACAGCTGGCGGTCGCCAGGGACGGAGGCTGGCAGGTGGGCAGGAAAGGGGGTCAAATGGACAAACTTCCAGTTTTAAATAAGTCGCGGGAGGCGAGTCCGTTTCCTGGTGGCCTGGGACAGGAATGGAGGCTGGTCTGACGCCACAGGCACGTGGGCCGAAGGGGGACTCTCTCCTCCTGTCCCTGGCTTCTGACTTCCCCGCTCTTCTTTGCCTCCCATCCCTGTCTCGTGGGTGGGCTAGACGTTTTCCCACGGGGAGAAGACAAAATTCGGGGGCCAGCGGGGCCGCCGGCTGCGCGTCGCGTGCGCACGGCGGGCATAACTGTGCCTTTCGCCTCCGAAGCATCTTTTCAGTCGTGGCTGTCATTCGACGCGTGTTCCCGTGTGTCTCCCACACGCCGGGCACTGCGCAGGGGACAGGCACACAGAGGTCGACGTGCTGCCGGGGAGGGAAACGCACACACGCCAGGGCCCTGAGGCCTCGTGTCCCAGGCCACGGCCTTGCGCCCTGCCTCGCGGACCGCCCGCGAGCGTTCCAGAAAGTCCGACATTCTGTGTGTGGTCCGTCACGGCTGATGATTTCCTCACTTCGCTCGAATGCTCGTGGTCCGAACCGCCTGGGCTATCTCCACCAAGAGGCTAAGGGAAGAATGTGCCTTAACTTCCAGCCTATGCTTTCCCACAGCGACGAGAGTGGCTGTCAGGAGTAGAGGGCAGAGGCAGGGGGTGACAGACACAGCCCCCCAGGCGCACGGGGCGGCCCAAGGCCACGGCCACCCCTGTGTCCTCTGCTCGCTCCTGCTTCTCACCGAACCGCCTGGGCTATCTCCACCAAGAGGCTAAGGGAAGAATGTGCCTTAACTTCCAGCCTATGCTTTCCCACAGCGACGAGAGTGGCTGTCAGGAGTAGAGGGCAGAGGCAGGGGGTGACAGACACAGCCCCCCAGGCGCACGGGGCGGCCCAAGGCCATGGCCACCCCTGTGTCCTCTGCTCGCTCCTGCCTCCCTTTGCTTGTTTCACATTCCAGGCGAGTCAGTGAGTGGACAGTAAGGGTGACACGCTGGTGGCTTCCATGTGGCCAGGACAACCTACAGCATTTGCGAGGACGTTGGTGTTTTCTTGGTAATATTGGGGAGCGTGTTGATGTCCTCGACGCCATGGTCCTTAATGATCTGGAAAGTATCTCACGGGTCTTAGAGCCCAGCCTGACACGGGTGTCGTGGAGTATAAAACTGTGCGTTGGGAATATTTGGGGTTTGTGTTTTAAAACTGAGATACTTTCCCCTTTCAAAACATAAAATCCACAATTTTTTAATTTAAATATATTCAAATATATGGAGTTAACGAAAAAAGAGTAATTTGAGGTTTAAACTTAAAGAGACAGTGTATTATTTCTTTTAAAAATATTAATGCTAAATGCATGTCTTCCTAGATAGAATGTGATAATTATGATGGCAGTACACATGTCACAATAATTTATAAGCTGTCAGACGAAAATTTCATATTTTGAAGTAAATATTGCATAAAACTTCCTTTTTAAACAAATTTAAACGCAAACAATTTTAGTTTATGAAATGAAGGTATCTGTGTTCATTTACTCCTGGAAAATTTTCTAGCTCGGTCTAACCTTAATTTTCTCTCCCTTAGTAAAAGAAGTTTGTTGAATTTAAAAGCTGTTTACTCAAACAAAATAACTTGAACATTACCATAATATACAAAGAACCTTCATGCTTTGCATAAATTATTTTTCATTAATAGCACAGCATGAGATGCTCGCTTGAATAACTTTTTTGTCAATAATAAAAAGAAACTGCTTTCAGAAAAGAGTTATGCATAAAATTCGTAGACAACTAATTTTCATCTTAACAAATAAACATTAAAGTCATTTTTTAGAAGCCTGTGTAATTCAGAGTAATTTCCCGAATTATACTTTTGGCTGATATGTCTCCTTTGAGACTCACAGCTCACATACTAACATCCCTAAAGCAAGCTGGTGGCTCTAGGAACATTCCACGGTCACTGAACAACACGTCTTGCCGTGACTTATTTGCCTATTCGCACTAGTAAATTCACGTGTGTTTGCTTTACTTCCGGTATGTCATTGAGACCGGGTCCTCTGATCAGGCCTCGTTGGTGGTGGGGAGACAGGCGAACGCCCGTTTGCCTTAACTCCATCTCTGAGCGTGGAGCCCCGGCTGGGAAGAAATGAACGCCAAGAAATGAACGCATCGAGGAAGACTTCCCGGTTGATTTCCTCATCCGGTCAAATCCCGAATATAATTTTTGAGCTACAGTTGACTATACTGAAGAGGAATTTTCCCTCAAAAGGCTAATCAGCTCTTTGTTCTGCTTCTGCAGATACGCTTGCTGCGTGGGCCACACTCGAAATTAACTAGAGAGCCACCTTCCCTTTTGCTTGTTCTGTCTGAGCAATAAATGTAACTGCCTGTACCCCCTAGCAACTCCTGCACTTTGCAATACTAGGTAACTACCTGCGACCATAGCAACTACCTCACTTTGTAACTCTTGTAACTGCCTGCGACCCATAGCGACTCCCACGCTTTGTAACCGTCTGAGGACAAATTAACCAATCAGCCCATGCCAAATAAGTTCCATATAGGCAATGTTGCAACCGAGCTCCGGGCCCAGATCTTCAGAGCGCTAGCTCCTCTGGGACCGAGGGCGTAATAAACCTGAGTTCTCCAACTCTCCGAGTGCCGCTTGGTTTCTTATAGGTGGGATTTTTGCAACTTTTCTGCAACAAGTCGACAAAGCATACAGCTTCCAAGGTGGATTAATGCATCTGTAACAACCAGCAGCCCACCTCCCCCACCAGAAACCCACCAGCAGAGCAAAGGGTCCTCGGTGGGGGCAGCAGTGGC
>NW_006437828.1:12681542-12685859 GCF_000325575.1 Pteropus alecto | reverse complement strand
TTAAAGGTCGTAGAGCCACATTGCCCAGTGAAAATTCTGGCACCACCATTTACTAGCCCTTAGGCAAGTCCTTTAACCTTGCTATCTTGGTCTCTGTGTCTGTAAAATGGAGATAATAACGGTGCCTGCCTTGCAGGCCAACTCTTGGAATAAAATTATTACTGTTATTATTATTTTAGGCGAAGCAACCGTTGGTTAACCTCACAGATTGCAAGGACCCTGCCAGCTTACAATTCCTTATTTTTTTATTTTTTATGCCTACAGCACCTGGTCTTCCTAGGTGGTCTCCCATCCAAATACTAACCAGGCCCGACCCTGCTTAGCTTCCGAGATCAGCCAGGATCAGGCTTGTTCAGGGTGACATGGTCCTAGACTAATCGTTATTATTTTTATAAGAAGTAAGTGCTGTTACAGTCACTCGAGAAAGCCTAACTTAGGGAAAATAAATGCTACTATGAAGAACGGATTCAATTTCAGGAAAAGGAGACACCGATTAGAGAATTATTCTAGAACGAAAGCAATTAAGGTCTAAGTAAGTGTAGCAAGGAGGGGCCGGAGTGGAGCGTTTGCACAGAAGCCACCCGCGCACTTCCGTCACGTTCTGTCCATTAACAGGGAGGCGAAGGAAGGACGAGGCCCACGACGCGACAGTGTGAACCGTGCCAGATTCCAGCCGATCGGCTCACTGGCCTCTCCACGTGCCACAGTATTGTACAGACGCACAGGAATGCAGAGAGGCCGAGTGATGAGTGATGGAGACGAAATTTCTCTCCATCATTCACTCTCTACAGTTGATAAACACACAAGTAATGACGTTTTGAAACAATTTTGATGTTTTTTTTTTCCGTTTCTATCGCTATCCTAGGAGAAATATAAGAGCTGGTCCCAGGGGGAAATTAATGGGTTTTTGCTATTTCCAGGCTTATTTTATTGCTGATATCTCTTCTGTAAGTTCTAGCTCACAGATTTTGGCATGCACGTCTCATATTAATTAGTTTTCCAATTAGTCTACAAAGTCCTTGAAAGCAACGACCATGTCTGTTTCTTGGGCTCTCTGACTGTGAATCATACAGTGCCTGGCAGGCTACAGGCATTCACGCACACACCCACACGCACGCGCACACACGCACACCCACACAACCTGACTGGGAGGTCTGTAAGTGGGTCTCACGAAATAACTTGTCTTCTGTTTGAATCAAGTCTGTAGAGATCCTGGTTTAAGCAGGCTCATGTTACATACAATGTACTTGACGTATCATATGTTTTCAGTTTAAATTAAATGCCAGTGAACGGAATTAAGAGGTCAGCGGTATGATAGGGAGTGATCCAGAAAGCCGAGTTCTCCATCCAATTTGAAAGTGTCAGGGTGAGGTCATACCCTCTGCAGCCACCCAGCGAACCGTGAGGTCGTCTCAGAGGCAGACGCAGGCTGTGCAGTCCAGGCAGCAAAGCCAGACACATTCGAAAGGAAAGCCAGAGATTCATTACGAAAGGAAAGAAGGCTGTGATTTCCATAATCCCAGAAATAGTGGCCGTTCGCATTTTCCTGGTTTTTAGAACGTCCGTTTCCCGTTCCAACGTCTAACTCGAACCTTCGTGTCAACTCCAGATATTTGCCCACTGAGGTTTAATTCTTTCTGTGCTTCTCTCCTGGTTCCCGTCCCCTTTGTCCCCTTACTCACTGGTGAGTGGGGGGCCCTTCGCCTTCCTCGTTTAGAACCTGAACGTGTAAGGGCAGCTCACAGACTCACTGTCCTCAAGCTGGGTTCTTATGCCACCTGCCACCGCTTGACGGTGTTAGCTCCTCATCCCAGCTCTTCGTTGGCTGAGAGGAGGGGACAGGGAGCGCTGCTGAGACAGACACGTTGCTGACTCACACGGAGATTTAACGACAGGAAACCATAGTCGACGAAGCATGGGCGAGCTCGGCGAGCGTCACCCGTGTGGTCTCTGTGTTTGCGGTCGGACGGCTGACAGTGCCGTGGGGTCCTTCTGTGGGGTCACGCGCCTATCAGTTCTCTCTCCACTTCTAGCCTACAGTGTCCTTGTCAATAAAAGCTTCAACCCCAAGGGGAGGCGAACGTGGGAAGCCGAGGGAAAGGCGAGCCCGAGGGAGATTGCAGTGGGATGCAGTTAGTGTCACACGGGAGACAATTAGCTTTTCGGAAGAGTATCGTCTGCTTGGGCGCACGGACTTATAGGGGAGGAGGGCAAGTTATCATGAAAGCATTCTGTTTTCTCGACGAAGAATTTACCGGAAAATTCCTTTGTCGCTCATTTTACCCAGGTGCAGGTATGAGAGGTGTAGCCTGGACAGAGCGCTGCGGTTCCCCAGATGCTGGAAGCGAACGCTCTGACTCGGCGTGACACCGAATGTGGCCGAAATTCCCCTTCCTGCCTCTGTCAGCATGCGGACACAGCCATGAGCCGACGGAAGTTGTTTTTTTTTTTTCCTTAAAAAATCTTTGCAGTTAAATTCGCCTTGCATATAAAAGATAATTAACTGCCACACTGCTAAGGCCGTTTTTCAGATCATAAGAAAGTTTTAGCAAGTACAGAGGGGACAGGTCAGAACGTTTGCTAAGGAAGATGTCATCCCCTGCGCAGAGCACAGAATAATGTTTTCCTGTCCCAGCTGCTCCTCTCTGTGTGGACGTGCGGGGTAAGAGCTCGTCAGTGTTAGACACGGCGCTTGCTCTCACCCAAGGCCCCGTGACACGACGGGACTCAGCGTTCCCGCGGCTCCAACAACCACGCGGGGGAGGATGGGTAGGAGGGTTGGGGATGACAAGGAGGAAGAAACAGAAAGAGACTGATCCAATATGCGTCCATATTCGGCCGTTAATTATATTTAACCACGTACGGTCTTTTGTTTCAAGTCAGTCATATGATTTATATTTTCAGAAATTTTCTTCCTAAAAATATTATATTGCATAATGTTTTCTCTTGAAATTGTCAAGGCCTACCGTTCTTTTTTTTATTAAAAGCTAATGCAGACATGCATGTTAAAAAATAACAATTGCACAGAAAACAAAATCATCAGGAAAATGAAAAGGCGAACTGTGGAATGAGACAAAATACTTACAAACCACAGATTCAATCAGAGGTTAATAGTCAAAATACACGTGGAATGTCTATAACCCAACGGCAAACAGACAACCAATTTAAAAAAGGGTAGATTTCCTGAACAAACATTTTCTACAAATGACATCCAGATGTCCAACAGATACACGAAAATGCGTTTAACTAGTTATCAGGGAAATGTAAATCGAAACCGCCATGAGCTGTCACCTCAAACCTGTCAGAACGGCCATCATCAAAAGACGAGTAATACCAAGTGCCGGCGAGGATGTGGGGAAACGGGCCCCTCGTGCACGGTTGGTGGGATTGTGAATTGGTGCAGACACTGTGGAAAACAGTATGCACGTTCCTCAAACAATTCAAACAACGACTTCCATGTGATCCAGCAACTCCTGACTTTTTGGGAGTGTATGTTAACTACATTTGCACATAGGTAACTGTGTGTCGGTACACACACACTCAGGCGTGCCTCGTTTTATCGTGCTTCACAGATCTGTTTCTTTTACAAATCGAAGGTTCGTGGCAACCCTGTATCGAGCGAGTCTACTCGCGCCTGTTCCCTCTAGGATCTGCTCACTCCCGGTCTCTCTTTCGCATATTCGGGCAATAAAGTGTTGTTCTAAGGTATAATGTACATTGTCTTTTAGACACAGAGCTATTGCACACTGAATGGACTACAGTATAGTGTAAACGTAACTTTTGGGAATTTCCTGTGACATTAGCTTTATCTGGGGGGTCTGGAGGAAAACGCACAGTACATCTGAGATGTGACAGGAGGCACTACCACTGTTTTTATTCAGTAAAACGGTGGCATTTTTCACATGAAAATTCCCGGGGAACTTCAAAATTTTTTCAAAGTCTCCCTAAAAGCATCACTGAGATACCTGCATACTGCGTTGAATATATTTCTCTTGGGAATGATCGTCCAAACACAGCAGGTGGCAAAGTAAACAAACAAACAAACACCAAACAAAAAAAAACATGAGTTTTTTGCTTCCAAATCTATTTTGCTTCCTAGTTCTGTAGCCACTCTGCCAATTCGCCAGTATCAGGACTTTTTCGTACCTTGGATTCGGGGCCAAGGATCGGGGCACAAATTTTCTCATGAGTCTGAGCAGCGTGGGAAACAAAAATAAGCAGAACACGCGAAGACTGTCCTCACCGTGCTTTGTGCAAAATGGTCATCACGGGAAACACGGCAGTGCCCCGCAGGATGGAACCGGCTACATCCTAAGT
>NW_006437828.1:12672762-12680785 GCF_000325575.1 Pteropus alecto | reverse complement strand
AGGACACTCCCCATCCTAGCAGCCAGGACGGAAAGAGAGGCACAGCCACAAACGGCCTTTCTTGCATTTTCACTGCGGGTGGAAATGGCAGCCCATCGCACCCCCCTACCCCACTCATTATGACCCTTTAAAGAACACACTTAAATAATTGAATTAATGTCCTTTAAACCTTTCTCATCTCAAAATCCCTGAAGCAAGGAGTCAACTTTATATTCCATGTGCTCGGCCGTCCGTTGCACATAAGAGATGCTCAGTGTCCCGGATGCTACTTAGGACTGCGAGCCTGGGGACTCAGCCACGTGAAGTTTGTGTTTCCTCATTTCTAGAAATACCGTCACCTGTGCCCTTTATTTTGTCATGGCTGTGTACCCCAAAGCATTCCTAACTTCGGGATGTTTTTTTTCTTTAAAAAATATAATAAGGATGGTGACAACTGCTTGTCTCATCATCAAGTGTAAAGTCACACCTCTGCCCTCTGTCCATGTTAAAGTGTGTCATGAGGACAGTCCCTTTGGGTCCCTGTGAGTCCTCACTGCTGGGTGAGCTCGAGGTGACTGTGTGTGACTTAAGATCGAAAACAGATGCAAAAGACAACGAGGTGTTTGAAGAAGCTGCGAGGACACGTCTGCCCCGTATCTGCACCTGGACATGGGCGACGGAAATCAGAAACTGCATCCCGACCTGATGCGGCTTAAAATGAAACCATGACCTGAGTCACCTCCACAACATGTTGACGGCTGAGGTGTCTGTGGTGGGGCGACCCCGGCGGACATTCCTGATACATCCAATGGTGATTTCGACAATAGCCACCTGCAGTTGCTGCCAAAGAATCATATACGTTATTATTTATTCGCTGAAGCAGAAATGCAACAACTCACCCGAAGAAAGGATTTTTTAAATAAAGGGTTCACCTATGAGAGCATTTCCGGAAAGCTGTCGGTTTCGAATGCTGAGATTTAGGAAATTCAAAATAACGCGTTCTACGTTCACTGTATCACTCCCATCGAGTCGCTAACCTGTGAAGGAGGGTGAGTTCGATGCAGCTCTGAAACTAAGCACGCGTTTGCACTGGGGCTCCTGACGTGGTCGAATGTGTCCCCAAATGTTTCTGTGACATGCAGCGGTCACGAGAACGTGCGAAGCTGTGGGTTTTCTTTCACGGAAAGAGAGCAAGGACTTAGGAGGTGCAGCGTGGAGCAGGGCCGTCCACAGACCAAACCTTCAACACGCTCTTTGCGCGTGCAGAGGGTGCGGCAGAAGTCGGTTCCATCGGAGGGTGTCACGGGCAGGTCCTCTGGGACCAAGCCGGACACCGGGCCCAAGGGCTTCGGCTCGTACTGATCTTTATCGCTTAATATTCGGGCACTGAGTTAATGTGCAGAGAGGTAAGAAGGAAGTGGTTGTTTAGGAAAATGTTAATATTTTCTACTCTTCGCTTAAGATTGTTTTCAATACAAATAGTTTTGTTCAAGACAAGCTTTTGACCTTCCGTTGTGTTAATTTAATTTTTTATACAAATACGCTTGTTTTTACTTTTGTTTCATTTCTTATATACTTTTTTTATATGAATTTACAACTTCACATTTGAATAAAATACTTCCGCAAATAAAAAAAAAAGAAGCAACTACGGGAAAATTCACCATCTTTTATAGTTGGGCCTCCAGAAATACAATTAAAGACGCCAAAGCCGGAGCGTAGTGTTTTGTAATTGAAACATCGCTATGGACACAGCGGAACCATGAGCAAAGCAGGACGAGAAACCATCCAGGGCCATCGTCAAGAAAACGCCGTAATGTCGGCATCAGATGGCCCGCTGCTGGCTCCAGATCCTCAGTTAGCATTTGCAGATTCTAGCAAAACAGATATTTGCATGTCCACGTATGAGGCACATCTCAGATGGCCTTGAGCTGGGTCATCTCAGTGTCTCTGAAATCAGGACATGCTAACCCCCCCGGGAACACGGCCTTCGGGCCCGGTGGGTGGACACGTTGAATTTCCCGTCCAGGCTGCAGGCGCCGAGCCTTCAGGCTCCTGCCTCTGCCTGTGCGTCTCTCAGGTGGTGATTGAAATTCCGCTCACCTCCACCAGACCCCTCACGAGCGCGGCAGGCTGCAGCTGCCTGGTCAGATGTGTGCTGTTTCCAGCAACATTCTCAAAATACGAATGATGACTCTGCCCGTTAATTTAGCATAGGATCTTTTTCAGGAAATTTTTTTTTTTTGTCCTCTTTATGTGCTTTGGGTTTTGACTAGTCAAATGAGAAGTTCAGAACTTTAGATAACCTACTTAGTAAACCTGAATTCTCAGGCGTGTAACTGAATTTTAGCTGGGAGGCAAACGCAATGGAAATTTTAGAAACTGCAATACCACGCTTCTGCTCGATGGGCTTACTTTTTAGAGTATTTTCACTTACATGTCTTCATGTGAGCCTTAAGACAACCCTATTCCATTTTAAAAATAAGGAACAGAGGCCCAGAGAGGCCAAAAGCAGTCAATACCGTGTTCTCACTTCCGAGGTCAGTTCTCACGACCGAATGAAGGGCTGAGTTTTCAACACGAGACCAAAGCAAACGCATTTTCTTAAATTCAATAAGGGGCATCATCAAAGTCAGGAGTGGAGTAAAATGTTGAATTATTTTGGCTGGCTGGTGTATAATTACTTGGAATTTTTAGTTTGCCTGTATACCCACGGCCTAAATTCCCTCAGCTATGATTTAAGTCACTTTCTTAGGGGAAAAAAGACAATAAAACAAAAAAAAAACCAAAAAACTTCATTTAAATCATATTGACACTTTAAAAAAATAGAAGCACTGGTTACATGAGTTACAAACACAATCGGCTTTAGAATTCCAGTTTTCACGATCGTTACTTTTTTCTACCTGTGAGCACTTTTTGTGAGTATTCTACACACAGAATTCTACACACAGAAATCTACGCACAGAAATCTGCACGCAGAAATCTGCACACAGAAATCTACACGCAGAAATCTGCACACAGAAATCTACAGGCAGAAATCTGCACACAGAAATCTACACACAGAAATCTGCACACAGAAATCTACGCACAGAGGGCGCGAGTGAGAAGCACCATGACCGCCGTCCACGCAACATCAGGCCTTTGCCTTTCCTTGGTCCTTCCGTCTGTTCTTCCCTGGGGTAAATGGTCATCTGTCCCTCTGTCCTTAGAAATATGGTTCTGACACATCGCCCCCAAGGCTGTCTTACATCAGTCGTATTTATGAAGTGATATTTATTCACTTAAGGGATCTCATATTTGACAGTAAAGGTAGCGACTGGCTGGAAGCAGTGTTAGCATGGATATTGCTGACAGGTCACACTAAACTCTTCTGCAGAAGGACACACACAATGCCCGTTAAATTAAAAATGTGCATATTCCATGGGCAAGCAAATTTCAGAAACCTACCTCATGGGGAAGAAAATGGATATTTACATGTACCCTTAGACATTTATTTCGTTATTGTGAAAAACAGCAGAGAGAAAAAAATCTCACCGAAATATAAAGTAGACTGAATGACCAAAATAGGGTTCAGCTAAAAGAAAAACGTCAACAAATAAAAAACAGAATAAAAATGATTTACAATGCCGACGGATGTTATTTACCATATGATCAGTGCTTCCTTCTTTCTCTTAAGAACGTTTTCCTCTGAGATCACAGGGAAGTGTAATTTTGTGGCAGATTTTTGTTCATATTAACTGAATACTTAGCACCTGCCGTTCGTTGCCTTGGAGTTTATTGATATTCTATGTAAACAGCTATATGACAGAAAAGGTTGCTGATTCGTTTTTTTCTCTTGGTTCTACAGTGTAATTTTGGGATCGTTTTAAACGTGGCCGTCAACCGTACATACGAGGCTCTGTGCCTTTTAGTGATATGTGATGAATCGAACACTTGTTTTTCTAACCATTAGGTAGCACCCGTGAAAACCCAACCATCAAGCGCAGACACGTCGCCGTGGAATGGCGGTGACGGCGGGCAGCGGGGTGAAGGCTCTTCGGCCACAGGCGTGCGTCTGCTGAGGTGGCTCTCCCACCTCGGCATGCCGGCCAGCCCTTCATCGGGACAGGCGGCACACCTCATGTGACTCTCCCGACGGGCCCTTGTGCACACACCCGCCGTGGCTCCACAGCGGTGCGTACCCACACGGGTGCGGGAAACGTCGAGGGATGGCGGATGTACAGGCCAAGGTCAGGGCCAACTTCTCTGCATGTGGACTGAGCGAGACGGGGAATCGTGGCCAAGCAGGTGCGACTATCCTTCTACAGTCACTTCTCAGAAATGCTGGCATATTTTTCATCAAAAACACTGTTCATATAGTTTCTAGCTATCGTTGCCCTTTGCTATTTAAATACTAAAATGATATCGTGTTTTCATGAGTTGTCACGTGAGTGGGCATGCCAGCCTCACGCAAGTGATTCACAGCATGTTTTATCAGTCGGTAAATTAAGAATATTATGGGAATGAAAGTGGGAGGTTTATTTAATATGTCTGATAGAAATCTACACTTCAGATGCTAGATTTTTCTTTTGCCCAGAACTAGTAACCTTATAGAGAAAATTCATTAACTGTAGAGAAGAAATTCTATAGCAATGATGAATAGCTAAAGATTTTACATAAGAAATGACTTGCGTTTATTTTTTAATCACTTATGTACTGGTTTTGAGAATACTTTAAATATGTTTCAAAAAGCATTAAACCTGCATCTTTTGCGGTTACTCTTACCTATCAGAGCAAACACACACACATTTTCCTCATAGCTCAACGCCTCTACCGGTACCACAGCAGGGGGGTGAGTGTCGCCATGATGGCGAAGATGCTGAAGCCATTTTCAAGTTGTATGTTACTCATTAGCTGAAACACATCAGGATATGTTTTTTTCCCCCTCTTTTAGTGATTAATGCATCTGTTTCCAGGGTCTAGAAGAGCGACCGACACATAAGGGATAATACGCATTTGTTGAATAAAGTCATCGGACGCTATTACAAGCTGTGGTCGACCTTACTGACCTTCGAAGAGCAAGTTCCAGAAGGCAGGGCCTGCATGGCAGGCCTCGCCATCACCCGGCCGTCCTGGGTGAGCAGGGCCCAGGCTTTCCAACAGCCTAGCATCTGCTGTCACAAGGCTTCTCATCGACTCACTGAATCTCTGCAAGAACCCTATGAGATCGTCCCTATTATTAGTTTAATAGATGATGATGAACGAGCCCCACGAGGCTTGATGATCTCAGTCAAGTGCACATGCCTGGAGGGTGGCATCCGTGCCTTTCCTCGCTGTATTAAACTCGCCTTCCCTGGGTCCTGTAGGACTCAGGGGCACTGTGGGAGAGGTGGCCGTCTGTGGCAGCTGCCTCTGTTAGTGTCCCAGGAAACACCTTCTCTGGCAGACGAAAGGCGGGGAGGCTCTACGTCTGCGTGTGTGCCACCGAAGACATGCCGTCTCAGAAGTCTGAACCTCTCCCTTCTCTACAAATGCTTCCTATACCTCACACGTTTGCAGTGTACCGACTGCCATTATTTATAACATTGCAGTTCATAGTTTTGCCCATTAGTTGTTTTTCAGCGTTTTGGACTAATTACTTAGGATCATGTCCAGGACTGAGATTTAGGATAGGAGGGGATACGTAATTTTCAGATTCTTGCCAAATTACTCTCTAAATAGAAACATGTTAACTCCTAGAAGAGTTGATTCTCTAGTTCATCATAGTTTCAGCCTTTGGCAGCCTTAGAACCATCTAACTGGGCAAATAGTTTACCGAACTTTTGTTTTATTGGAATGTGTTGCTAAGTAGAGAAGTTATTGTGTATTATATGTATATATTATATATTATGAAGTGAAGTTGTCATATATAAGCATAAACCTAAATTTATATGTAAGTTTACGTATAAGAAGCTTATATCCCTATATTCCTGATAGATAATAGATAGATAGAGTATGTATTTACTCTGTTCCGCGTGGCCTCTTCATTTAAACCCTCGGGCCTCTGACTCTACAGCATCTTTGTAGACATTGCCCCTGTTTTACATGAGTGTATTTTGGTCAAGTGCATAGTCTTGAACCGTTCAACGTGGTCAGACTGCGCATTCAACGTCGGAGTCTCATCATTGTAAACCCTCGAGTGTGGGGAGAATACAGAACCCCCAACAAAGGGTGAGGGCGAAGGCCGGGCTTGTACGCCAATACATGTCCAGTGGAGGCGGGTACTGTTTTTTCTCTAATAGCCAAGAAAGTGTGGGTGAGAGATCTGAAGAAACCAGTTCCAGTTCCAGAGGTGGCAACTGGGAGCGTTAACCTCAAATCGCCTCGGATGCGACGGTTACTTCCTAGAACCGACCTTCTAGACTAACTCTTCGATAATTGAAATATTTATTTCTGATCTTAAAATGTTGACAGTCTGTCTTCCTTTCCCAGCTCAGAGAAGGACACACTGGCAAACAGTTTTAGCTTAATTCCTTTCCTTCTTTCTCAGCTTTACTGAGGTATAATTAGCTTCGAGTGAGTTTTATACTTTTATATGTTCTCTTGTTACTAATTAGCCTTTTATTTCATCTGGAAGAACTCTCTTTAGCAATTCCGTAGGGCTGGTCTCGTCGTAATGAACTCCTTCAGCTTCTGTCTGGAAATCTGAGACTAATGGCTTTCAAGGACTGATGTGACTTATCTGAGTGGACGTCCTGCCATTCTTTGCTGCTTCTTCTCTACCTCCCCGAACCTCAGGCCTTCCCTGCTCCTTGGAACGCTGTCTTGCCAGACTATGACCTCTGCCATTATCTTTGGCTTCCCCCCGTTTTACTCACGGCTTTTACCGTTGTTGAAGGCATTCACTTTCCTACGTGTTTATTCTATAAAGAACACTGCACACAGCCTAGAAAAAGCAGGTAACTGTTACAGTGAAATGAACGGATAAACGGACTCGGTCTAAGCAGACGGTCTCCCCAGGTAGAGAAGAGAATGAAGCCAGTTTCGGCCGCATTCGACGCCTGGCCGATGCAGGGGCAGAGTTTCTGCCTGATCCCCAAGCCCTTGCCCTTCCCACCATGGAGAGAAACCTTTCCGCTTGCACACTAGAGCGTAGACATATTTCTACTTTTAGAGTCTAGATTTATGTTAAAGCCAATATTGTTGGCAAAGGACAATTGCCAAGTATATGAGTTTTGTTTCCAGTTATATAACAAATATTAAAATTTTATTGGTAGTTTGGCCCTTATTACTCACTTTATATATGCTATATTGCTTTTACACCAAAGAATAAAGCTCGCTGGAAAATGAATTGTGGCCCCACGAGATCAATGCAAATTCTTAAACCCGGATCCTTCAAGGTAACGGCCACACAAAAGCATGGTCAGTTTTCCACACGTTCAAAGCGATGATCATCTGAACCGAGAGGCTTATTTCTCAAAGGGGTGGGGAGCAGCTGACGGTGGCCATCGATCCCATGACGATACGCGCACATACTGTGAACACTTCACATTCTACACGAGCGATTCCTGCCACAACCAGATGTAAACAGGGCTCTTTGACACAGAACTATGTCTGCAACATTAGAATGAAGTTGTTCACACTTATTGCTTTTAACTATAGCAAGGTAATCATAATGTTAGTTGGCCGGTATGTTATTTATCATCCAGACTCATCGTCCATGATTGAATCCTACATATGTTTATCATATTCTATCTGGTAGAATAAGTATTTCCTACGAGAGGGTCCAATGAGAAAAATTGGCTCCTTGCTTTCTGGACATCCAGCCATACCTGGCACAGCGACCTGGGTTAGATCAGGCAAATACGGCTTGCAAAGGAAGAAAGGTATAAAGGAGTGTGCACGTGAGTGTGTGTGTGTCTGTGTGTGTGTGTGTGTGCGCGCATACGTGTGTCCTCTGTGCGTAGACTTGACTTAAAAAATACATTGAGGAAAACTCGCAGATAATCTGCTATTGAATTCCGTATTCTTCTGTTCAGAACAGCAAATATTTTTATTTTTTTGGGACCAGGCATAGAAGAGAGGATGG
>NW_006437828.1:12655596-12672177 GCF_000325575.1 Pteropus alecto | reverse complement strand
TGTTGATAGCGAAATGGATGGCAGGGCCGCCCTCAAGAAGAGCTTCCTCTCTAGAGAAGAAACGGCTGGTCCACAGCATAGCTGTTACTGCCCCCTGGGACAGAGCCCGCAGGGACTCCGGGTCCCACTCAGGGGGGCCGTCACCCAGCGTGAGAAGCTTCGGGCCCCCCCATAACCTCCCGGCCCCTGCGACCCCACCGTGGACGCATGTCTCTCTTTACTTCGGCCCCTTTTTCCCCTAAGCCCCGATAACTTCTCGCTCTCCTTTATAAAATATTCATCGTTCACAGATTTATTCACCTCATATCCCTTCTACTCGCACATTCGGAATCTACCTACCAATGAAGGCATCATCGCAAGGAGTCCACGAACGCGCCTGTAATTTTAAATGTCCCGGTCCCCCATCCGGTGTGGCATGGAGCACACACGTGCGTGCCGGCCAAGCGCGTGAGCGACGCAGGTCCTTCCGGGGCTAATGAACAGGTCGAGGCCTGTTTCTGCGGAAGCGATTTGACAGGCACGTGGCTCCTGCGTTGCTCACACCCGTCCGCGCAGGGCCATCGAAATTGCGCTTGCCCAGCTGGGCTGTAATCACCACTAATTGAACACCCCGACTGGGGTGGCAGAGCTGTGTCCCCAGCATGTCACGCGCGTGCATCCGGAGCTGGTGCTTGTAAGGGGAGCAGCCCCGCTTTCGGGAGGCAGCTGCCGTCTGCGGGGGTCTAGCCTGCGCCCCCCAGCTCCCCGCGCGCCCAGCAGCTTACAGAAAGGAGCACAGCGCGGCCCCAGCCAGTGGGCAGGGGACCCGTGTCATAACGCGCGCGTCTGACCGCCAGCCGCCGCCCGGCCGCCTAGAAGTCTGTGCTTTGCGACAATTAGAACCTGGGAGGAAGGACGAGGCCCCGTAACTCCGGGGCCACAGGGGGTCTCCTGCGGACACACACGGCGGAATCTGAGCGCGGTGACGCTGGATGGTCCCCGTGCCACCCCTCGCCCACGGCGCCTCCGTCCCTTGTCCGTTCTGTCGCCCGGTCAGACGCGAGCGTGTGCGGACACGGGCGCCACGTCGTTCGCCTCCCGTTTCGGGTTGGGGACTCCGGCGGCCTCGTTCCTGGGGCAGATGGCGATCCGCTCTGATCTGTTTCGCGAGCTGCGTCAGAGGTGCCAGGCCGGTGTCGCTCCGTCTCGATCGCTACGACAGGATGTGACAGAGCTCGTGATGACACGTCAGGAGGCGTCGGCGCCGCCGCGGGGCTGAGTGGACGGAGAGGACGGGGCGCGGGGGCAGCAGGTGCGCGTTTAACCTACGGGACGTGCTGTGGGGCGAAACGTGTCCCCGAAACGCACGGCGAAGCCTCGTGCCCAGTGCGGTGACGTTAGGGGGTGGAGGCTGCGGTGACGAGGGGCGGAGCTGCGTGGTGGGTCCGTGTCCTGCAAGAGGAGGACGAGACTAGACCCCTCTTCCCCCCAACGTGAGGACACAGAGTCGAGCCCCCAGGAAGGGCGCGGTCGGCCCCTCAACCTCGGACTCCCATCCCCAGAGCCAGGAGAAGTAAATTTCTGCAGCGAACCAGCCACGCGGCCCACGGGACTTTGTCGCCAGCGGCCGCGCGGTCTGACGGCGTGGGAAAGCGTCTCGTGACGCAGGCTGCTCTCCAGCTGCCGTCCACACTGGGCAGCCCCGCGGCAGCCTGGCGGACGGGGACCGTCCCCGAGAGGCCGTGCCCTCTGCCGACGTGACTCTGGTCCGGGCGGGCGGCACGGCCACCAGCGCGGCATGGACACTGGGAGGGGACGTGCGGGGTTCCCGCTCGACTCTCCCAGACGCCCCTACACGCCCCGCCCTCCAGACAACACTCGCTATTCCCACTGGGTTACTTTGCTCTGTTTTCTCCTTCCTGCATTTTTTTTTTTAAATATAAAATTGGTTTCACTGCTCCGCGCGTGATAAAGCCTTTCTGAGACGTGGTTTGTGGAGGGCGAGCCGTGCGCCAGGAGGTGGCCGCACAGACGGCCGCGGTGACGTCCCGCTGGTCACGCAGCCGGCAAGGATCTGGGACCCACGGAGTTTCCTCTGGCAAAGCGAACGCGCTCGCTCTCCCCACATCTTTCAAAACGACTTTCCACAACACGTGACTAAAACGGTCCATTTTAAATTTGATAAACTAGACCAGCAAAGCCCTCCCTCGAAATGCCTTTCGATGCTCTCTCTCGTCGTAGATTCTTTCGGATTCTGAGGGTCCCTGAGGAAGACTGTCTGGTGGTCTGCACAGTCACATACTGCGTAGCGGACCGATGGTGCCACCTCTGGTCCAGCCACCACGCGGCTCCTGGCCCAGGCCAGCGGGGAAGCCGCAAGCACCCGGCGGGGCAGCGGGCAGAAGCCCACTCACTACCAACACCTCCGACCTAAAACTGGTTAGGATTCCCCGCATGCTCTGCTGAAGTCGGGGGGCCGAGAGCTAAACCCTGGCTCTGCATGTGTAAGCTGCGCGAGGTGGGGCGGTCTATGTGATCTTTCCTAGTTTTCTCTTCTGCAAAATGGGGGTAATAATTGTACAAACACCAGGGTAGACGGTGGAATTAAATGAGCTACTTTATGGCGATCATGACAGTGCTTGATGCACAGATCTCAGATCTTAACTTCCGTTGTTATTACTATTTTCAATCCTCTGAGGGGAGAGGCTCATTCAACACAAGTTACCTGTGTATTATTTAGATCTGGTGTATCGCTCAGAAGTCCGCCTCTCACTAAGAAGCTCTGCCTCACAAAGAGACCACTCTAAGCTCCATGGGCTCTGGTGCTGTCCAGGACCGCGAGACTGCAGTGTCCCAGGAGATCAGGAGACAGAGAGACAGCCGGGCGCACGTGGGGACAGCCGGGCGCACATGGGGACAGCCGGGCGCACGTGGGGACAGCCGGGCGCACGTGGGAGCCGGGCGCCGCAGTGTCCCAGGAGATCAGGAGACAGAGAGACAGCCAGGCGCACATGGGGACAGCCGGGCGAGGGGCCAGCTGATGGCAGAGGAAGGGGAGACAGTGGGGGCCACGTCGGCAGCAGGGACGGCAGGTCTCCTCATTACAGCCGGAGGTGGGGAGGACGTGACTTCACCACAGCCAGGGCCTCTGGTTATAATGGTGAAGCCGGATAAAGAGAAACGTGACTATGAGCGTCTACGATGGACTCCGGCGTTCTGTGGCGACTCACTAGGCCAGTGCGAATCGCAGCGCACGCAGGTGTAATATTCTGATTTTTCACCTAGGTACGTTAAGGAAAAATATATAGACAAGTACGATATTTTGATTTTTCATTCAGAGGAAGACACATTATAGCTAGAGTCATATTCGAACAAGCTGTCAATCTTTTCTCAAAAAACCAACATGTTTTCTGGGCTTGGCATCCAGCGCCTGGCCCACGCGTATTCATGTACACAAGCATACCTGTGCAGGTGCATTGGGGTGCACAGCCAGAAGGACGAGGGGGCACGGGTCGGCGTTTGGAAAATCAACACTCGTACTTCAGGTCTGAGTTCGATTCATGTTAAACAAGTTACAGAAATACCACGAATTAGAATGTGGCGGTGACGCGTGAGGAAGAATCATCCAGACACGGGAGTGACCGCTGGTCCCGGGAGCCCGGCCAGCTCTCGCCGTCTGCGTGCACGCCCTCGGCGAGCCGACGTCACGCTCTGATGCCGCTTCGGCGCGCCTCGTCCTGAGCAATGACGCCGTAGCACGTGTGCCCTTCCGAACTTCGGGATACGAGGACGGATGGAAACGGAGCCTCCCCAGCCCCCTCCCAGCCGGCAGAAAATGAGAAGGTACCGAAGAAGCAACGATGTGTTATAAATTACCGCCCCGTGTCCCGCTTTAAGACATTCTCCTCCCGTGTACAAGGCATGTCGCTGAGGGTAAAGAATATTTTTAAGCAGGCATATCTGTTTCCCTTTATTAGGGTAATATATTATGCTTATTTTTAGTTTTGGAAGATAGTAAACAAATACATACCGACCTCCTGTCTAGTCTGACACACACACGTGCCCGCACGCACATACACACTTTTGACGGAAATCACTGCTTAAAAACTACCCATTACGATGGTGTGAACCGTTAAAGAAAGTGTGCGCACAATTTTACTAACTCGACTGTTCTCTTGAACACTAACGGTCCTCCCACCTTGGGCGCTGGCCCCTTTCCAGCCTCCGATGCTCTGAGAATTAAGCGAATTCGTCGGTGTTGAGCTTTTACCCTGGGTCTCTCTGGCCACTGAATACTTTTTCTCTTCCAGTCGATCACACTCTTGGTTGGAATATTCCTAATTCTTTTGCATAAACTAGAAGATCCCTTCTTTTTACTGATTCTGGCCTACCGGTTTCCTGTTATACTCTTACTCCGGATTAAGGCAGAGCCCCTCTCCGCCAACCCCCAGCTCTTCACTGTGTCTCAAGCTTCTGATTCTTTTCCTATTTCCTTATAGCAAGAGCCTGCCCTCAATCAAGACCCCCGCGGCTGAGAGCTACAGGCTGAGATGAGTCGAGTCTCTCGGCTGATTTGGGACCACCCGCCTTAGAAGACCTTCTGAGAGCCTTTCCACTTTAGACCATGCAGGGTCTCGGGGGTGCTGGGGGACGAGGGTCTGTAGCAAGCAGAAGGGCAGCAAACAGCCTGGGGACACCCCCTATTCTCACGTTTCCCCATATTCACCTCACGCTTCGAAAAGTTCAGTTAAAACTCTTCCAGATTTCTGATTCAAGTGGAGAGCCCCAAACACGGCCGGACAACCCCCATCAAACTTTGCAGCCACAAGACCCAGACATTTAAACTTTTAACAAGCTCTAAGTTTAAGTTGACACTGAAATATCATACAGAGCCGGTTGCCAAGTCCAGGGCTGGCACCGTCCCCACCCCGTCTCCCGTGGTCACACGGTCTCACACAGCCCACGTGTCTCACTCAGAGACATTTATGATCGTTTATAACATTCCTTGTCTCCACCCTTTCTCCAGTCCACCCAGCAAGCCAGGGCTACCATTTAATCTCTGTACCATCTACCATTGGCCCAAACTTCTCAGATATTAAACTGAAGGTTTTGGAAGTAATAACGTAAAAGGTAATTTCGCCCACGTGAAAGAATGCTTCAGTGAACGGCCATGCACACATGACTTTGCATGTCTGCAAGCGTCTCAGTATGGTAAATTCTTAGAGCTGTAGTTACTGGGCAAATGCATAAGGAAAATTTGAATTTTCCTCGGCGCTGCCAAATTACACTCCAGAAAGTCCGTATCAGTTCTCACCAATGAGAGAGCATCCTTTACTTGAAACCTAACCTAACATGTATGTGTAAATTATATACGTATATGTAAAAATTAAAATAAATCAACTTTAGTCATTAAAATAATTTAAAATAAGTTAAAGCAAAAACAAATGATAATAGATACTATTTCATCTATAATACTCAAAAACCATGTATATTTAATTTGTATTACCTATTAGCAGGATGTTTACCATTATTTAAACTGTAAGTCACCTGTAAACCCTTTTAATATCCATTTACTGTTCTTTAGCCATATGTTTACATATTAATTTAAATCATTAGAGTAATGGAGGGTTGCATTATTATAAAAGAAAAAAGAAACATTACCAATATAATTACTTTCTTTATTACTATAATTCTTTTACCATCAGTGCTTGGCATTCTAGCATTTTTACTTTTTAATGCATGTATATAGCTTTATATGGATCTATTAAATGTAAAATATTGCTTCGAATTTTAATCAATTTTTTATTAAACATGAATTTTTCAATCTATATAATTTCAATCTATATAAATCTATATTAGTCTTTGTACTAATTTGTAGTTTTCTGTGACATAGATATAATAACACTTACGTAACAATCATCTTATTATTAAACATTTAGAATGTTTCAAATTTTTTTATAATAGCAAATGATGCTTCACTGAACATTCTTATATTTGCTTTCTGTGCAAATGGGCAAATAGTTTTCTAGAATGAAAACCAAGGAACTAAATTAATGGAAAATAGGGAACAGATATTTTAACACTTGATAATAAATGACCCTCTAAACAGCAGCACCAATTTAAGCTCCTACTAGTGGTTTGAAAAACACTCCCTCCAGTTGATATATTACTTTTTCTGAAATAATGGGTCAAAAAAAAAAATCATGTCTCACCGCTTACATCTTGCATTTTCCTTAATTACTAATGAGATGAATGTCTTTTGATGTTTTATAAAACCTTACAAAACATCCTTCCTCTGAGTGTCTGATTTTAATTTTTCTTAGTCCTTAGCTTATTGATTTGTGGAAACTCTTTACATATAAGGAATGCTAATCTTCAAATTCATATTTTATATGATGTGGTATTTTTCTCACTTCATCATTTGCATCCTAACTCTGTATCATTTTCATGTAGAGGTCAATCATTTTCACGTAGGCGAAATGACCTTTTACATTACTTCCAAAACCTTCAGTTTAATATCTGAGAAGTTTGGGCCAATGGTAGATGGTACAGAGATTAAATGAATAATGTACAGTGTGAAGCTCATGATAAACCTGTCACAAATAACTGGCCATGAACTCCCTTCTCAAAAAACAGCTATCTGGTTTTGAAATAAATTGCCGGATGCCCGTCTCCTAAAACAAGGCAGCCTAAGTTTTCATCTCTTCTAGCGGCATACCTGGGCTCTGTTCGATAAAATGCGGATGCAGTCGCTGGGGTGATTGTCACATTATCTTGGAATAAATTATACCGCTATTTTAGGATAAAACCTGCCAAAGGTCAAATCCATGTTTGCCTTTTTCATTTCTTTTCTTTCTTATTTGTCCCTTTTCCTCTTGCTCATGCGGTTCCGACCCATGATGGATGCTCGGCTAAACCAGAGTGGTCAACGGAATTCTGAGATTATGCACTCCGTTCTGCGTTTTTTGTTGTTGGTTTTTTTGTAGGTAGGAGAGTCCAGCTGTGAACTGAATGTGTTGTGTGCCATTTGCAAAAACATGGATGGACGTCGAGGCCATTATGCTAAGTGAAATAAGCCAGAAAGAGAAAGCCGAACACTGTATATGTCGCTTACATTTTAATCGACATTAAATGATGATCATGATAAAGCCAATCTCATGAAACCAGAGAGCTAGAGCCTGGGGCTGGGCGGGGGACAGGCTGGCCGCTGGCTGGACTCTCAGAGGGGAGGTGAGTGGGTTCCGAGCTGCTAGATCCAGCGTGGCTAAGAGGGCCGCGTTGCACACTTGCAATTTAATGAACTACTTCAATTGTCGCATTATTCCGCCAACTACCTCCACACCCTCAGGTACTCTAGACCCACACTAGTCGGTCTGGGCCACAGGCCAGCGGCCTCAACACCGCCTGGGAGCTGCTAGAAACGCAGTGTCTCAGGCCCCACCAGGACCTGCCGAGTCGCCGTGCATCTGAAGAAGACCCACATGGTCCTTACATGCGCCTGACCTTCCAGAAGCGCTGGACTAGCTCCTGTCACAGCGTCCGGCAGGCCGTGCACATCCAAAAGCTTTTGCTGGATAGATACATACAAACTTTGGAATAAATTTTAGTCTCACATTTTAACACTAAGTTGAATACTTCTCTTCATGTGATCTGGGCACGTATAGCGCTGGATTTTCAAGAAATTGAATGGTATATACAGCATTATCCCTGAACCTGAGAAATGATTTGCTCCAGTCGAACAGGTGACCAGAAAACACATAGGGGTCGGCACCGTGATTTCGACTTTTCATTTACGGCGATATTTTTAGTGGCTTTATTTTCACAGAGGTTCATAGCAAAGATAAGACACGGGTTTTAAAAGTTCAGCATAGAAGGAATGCTGCTGTTATAATGGAAATAATTAAAGGTCATTGGCTGAAAACAGCCTTTTAACATAAACACAAGTTAAAAACACAACTGTGTTTTTAAATTTTTTTTTTTTGCTTCAAAGATGATGATTGTGTTTCAAGGTAGAAATTCCAGATCGCTATGGCGGTTTCTCAGCCCCGTCAGCGTGTAGCTAGTTCCAGAAACCGCTGTCGGCAGCAGGCCGTGTGCCGATGGCTGCCCCGCGTCCCTCTCCGGCCACCTTTCTCACGTCTCCCGCTGCCTCTTAGCGACCACCGCCTCTCACAGGCAGGCAGCTGGGACTCGGGGCCACCCAACCTAGCCCAGGTCGTCAGCTCACAGGCTGCAGAACTGACTCGAGAGCCCAGCCTGATGCACGCCGAGGTCTGAACCAGAAGCCAGGGCTTGGCGACTGTCCTGCGCTGCCGGATAACGGAAGCGAGAGAGGAGCACGGGGCACCGCCCAGCGCCACCCGCGCGGACAGCTGCACAGCGAGGCGCGTCCAGCTCCGACGCCAGTCGAGCACCGGCTTTGCTCCCAGCTGGCCGTAGACTTAGCACCGGGCCCTGGATATTTTTAGGATGCAGTTTTCCTACCCACATAGTCAAGCACAGCATCGGGAGCCCCTCAGGCTCCTGCTATTCCAACATTCACAGGCGAAGCCTCCAAGGTACATATATTTACTAAGAAATGACACCATAGTTCCCTAAAGGGTTTCACATCAGAACAACCGCAGCTTTTTTATGTATTAAACTCAAAAGTTGGTAGCGCTAATGTTTGTGTTCTGCGCTCCGTGGAGGACGCGTCCAGCCTGCAGCAACGGGGCGGACTGAGAAACAAATTGTCGCATCCGCTGGGCAGGCACTGGACCACGCAAAATTCCCTTATTCTCTTAACCATTCTGCCATGAAATTGTGCAAACTTTAAGAAGAAAGAGAAAAATTGGGTATTTAGAGTTTTGAGAGAAACTTTAAATGAACGTACAATTGAAACACCATGATGTGCAAACTGGCTTACTTGGGAATAAATGAAAATTTGCAACCATTATTTGAAAATGACTACGATAGAGTTGGCATAATGGCCCCTTTAAAATGTAATACATTTTTAAAAGGCAAATTTATTTGAAAGTAAGTTTAACTGTGATTTTTTTCATAGTTGTTCCCTGGACAAAAAAACTCTTACAAAAAAGAGCAGTATGATAGTATGACCACAAAAAAAAAAAAAAAATCCAAGTATTTCATATTTTGTGAAATGAATTAAAATCCCCAAAGGGGACATTTTTCTTATTGCCTGCAACATAAATAATTTACAGGGAATGTCTTTTTTAATAAAACGAGGACAAGCGATGGGTAGGTCACCTGACGAGAGAAACGTCACCGCAGAGCTGTGGTTTCTGGGATGTGGCTCCCACCAGGACCGTGGGACTCTTTCTAGAACTCTCCAGGCTCATTGCAGTCCCTGGTTCCATCTTAGACACCAGGAATGTTTTATTTTTCTCTCGTTTGTTACTCGTGAGTCTGGCCCTTTTGCACATGTAGTCCTAGAGCAACATTACAGAGCTACCACCGTTAAATAAATTATATAAATTTCCGATGTGCAGAATATTTATTAATTAAAATTGTTTTTAACTTCATCTGTCATATACGTTTGGATTTCTGGGTATTGATATCGGCCCCAAACGCAAGGTAGATCTAGGACGAAAGCGAGGTTCAGTTCCCAGCAGTGAGATGGTGCCACGGCGTCAAGCGATGACCCGTCACCTGTGTGAGGAAGGACGCAGACCGGCGGTGAAGCTCCCCCTGGGGTGTCATTGCCTGGGAGATTGAAATACGGCCGCGGGGTCCCGCCGGCCATCACGACGCCCTGCCGCTTTGAGTGTCAAGGTAAATTCCGGCACGCAGCACTTTCCTGTGGCACCCACTGCAGATGTTGCATTTGGGAACGGGAGGGAGACAGAGCCTTGGAGAGTCACACGTGAGGTAGGCGGGAAGCCGGGGGAGCTGGTTTCACTGCGGCATTGCGAGGTGGACACCTGATCTGCTTCGGTAAAATAAATGTGGTTCGGATGATGCGGGTGAAAGAATGTCGTGCACACCTTGGAAATCAGTGTCCGTAGCATGAGTCGCCATTGGAGAAATTTCCCTCTCCTTCCTACTGAGTATTTGGGGGGACAGGTAACGGCAGGGTTTGGGGCGATCTGGGCTGGCCAATATTTTCCCCACCTACTTCTAGTTCCACAAGGGCAGAGCCGTATATAGAAGCTTTAACATGTACACGTCGGGAACTGTCTACGTGATGACTTCAGATGCACCATTTATGCCTCATTTTAGGAACCTCCCAATCCCTGTGATCGTAATGAAGGAGTCCTTTAGGGGTTATCACCTGGCTTCGTAGTTGATGACACAAAGAAGGAGACTGTACCTGGGCATTTCACGGTAACAACACCGGGCCGTAACAGGGCTAATTTAGACTTGAAGTCACCCCACGCGCCCCTCGGCCCCGCTGGCCCATGCATCCTGGGAGTGAGTCTAGGATGACATTACGGGGCCACGTACTAGTCCTACCTTCCTAGTTTAAAGCTGATACAGAAACAACGCCTCGACCTGTTTTAATAAAGGGGGAAACGCAGCCTGGGCCCGTCTCCGTTTATATTCCCGCTGTGCCTGGTGGCTGTGTGGTAAGTTATTGAACTTCCCTGAGGCTGCTTTTGTCATCTGTAAAATGGGGACGATCGGGTAGCAGCTATTGTTCATATTTGCCTGGTACATCACCAATCGCCAGTAAATATTATTACTTAGTATAGATTTTTTAAAAAAATACATGATTCAAATAAAGTTTTGGAAATCGGTATTTTGATGAAAAGAGGGCTTTTGGAACGGGCTATGCACACGCACACACCCCACCCCCCCCCCCCGCCAACAAACACGACACAGACATTTATATACACATATGCACATACGCACTCTTGTGATATTGTTTCTTATTTATGTTATACTTGCTTCTATAAAAATTGTGGTCTATGGCCACACCACCCTGGACAAGCCCGATCCCGTCTGATCTCGGAAGCTCAGCAGGGTCGGGCCTGGTTAGTACTTGGATGGGAGACCACCTAGGAAGACCGGGTGCTGTAGGCGTACAAAAATAAAAAATAAGAGATTGGCCGACAAGGTCCTTGCAGTCTGTGAGGTCAACCAAGAGTTGCCTCGCCTAAAAAAAAAAAAAAAATCACAGACACGCATGCATTGTAAAGGCTCGTGTCATATGATCATTAAATTTAAGTTTAAAATGGGAAACTCGAAAGAAAGAAACCCAGTTATTTTAGTCGGCGGTAATGGGCAGAGTGACGTGGCCTCGACTGTGCGCCTGGGTGTCGGCAGGACAGCCAGGAAAGTCAGATCAGGCCTGCACAGTAGCCAGTCTCCCCCGACCCGGGCTAATTTCTGGGTTTCCATAATTACGCTCTGGTCGCGTAAGATGATAAACGTCAGGAAAAGCTGGGTTGCGGCTTTTAAAGCAACCCCCGGAGCTAGCTTTGCAAATTCTCTAAAACGATTTCCAAATGAACAGTTCAATCGAATGAAGAGGGGAGGAGACGGGACCCCCTTCTTTGTACCTTGGGGGGCGAGCGGAAGAGTTGATTTCAGGGAGCCTATTACTGAGTGTGTGTCTCTATAATCCTTCCTCATTAGAAATTAAATATACACCAAGTCAATTGCCAATTAAGTGACAAGTTGCATAAACACCGTGGGTGTTAATCGACCCTTCAAGGCTTCTCTGAAGCTCACTCAGCTTCCCCGCCTCCTTTGAAGTTTTGTTTTGGCTTCAGAGAGTCACTGATTAGCTTGATTGAGCAGTGAAATTGTGCCAGTCTAATGGGAACAAAATAAAGTGTAGCTCCCCAACTTATTTTGCTCCCACAAGTGTAACCTTGCCCAGTTCAGACAGGCAGAGGGGTAGAAGGACGCTGCTTAGTCAATGATTGAACGAAAGCCTCATAAAAATCACAAAGCGACAGGCTTTTTCTTGGAATCATGAGGCAGATCTAACCGAAACCGGCCAAGAGGATTTCTCGCGTTTGTTACCACTGACTGTCTGGGAGGGAGATTATACAAACTCCTTGGTCCACGTGTATTACTTCTTGAAGTGCTCTGCCATCTGTATGTCACCCTCAGCACCATCTTAATTCAATCAACATTAAATTGGGTCATGTGGGATTTGCACGTGGAGGCACCTATCTGAACGCGCATGCAAGGGGTCCGAAGGGAGCTCGGGTGAAGCCTGGGACACGTTCAGTGTGGCGGCAGGGTGGAGAGCTAGTCCCCGGCAGTGACAGGCTTCGAAAGGCAGGCTCGGGCTTTTCGGTTTTATTTCATGACCCGAAGCTCAGTCTTTGAAGGTTTTTAAGGAATTGATACTCTGAAGTATGTTTGGGGACACATTCTAAAGGCATTTGTTCTTTGTTGCTTTTGTACCCTACGTGTACACCTTGTCACAGAAGGGGGTAGATAACTCATTCTCGCTTATATGAAAGAACGTAAATACCCCCTTAATTGTTTCCTGTCAAAACTATATATTCCCAATCCCTTTAACCACTATGTCTTAATTTAGAAACCATAGTAGCTTAACTCTGAAATAAAATCAATTCTCTTTCTTCTTGGTATTTCCAGAGTTATGAGTCATATTCATATGCTACGCCATCAAATCACTTCAGAGAGAAAGCTTGCTCAGCTTCCCTATTAACTGTGTTTTTAATTGCAAGAAAAATCATAATTACTAGACCGTGTTGCACAGAGAACTCGAAATGGCAGCTTTCTGTTAATGTGGGTATTGACAGAAAACCAGTCTGTGTAAAATTAGAATCTGACTAGTTAAAAAAAAAAAAAATCAGCCTCATCTGATGCACATATAGTCAATTAGGCTGAAATTACAAACCCCTCCACATTTAATATACGGATAATTTTGGCATATTACATCATTCGCCACTTTTAGGCTGCCTCTACCGTAGCCATGGCAACCCTTACACAGAACATAGCTGAGTTGGTAATTTCACTCGAAATTAAATGAAAATAAGGCTAATCCTATTATTGTTAACAGTTTTCCAAGTAGCTTCTTCTCAGAGTGCCCTTGCTTATATATTCTGTCTTTTAAAAACAGATTATTGGAAAATTACACGTGTGTGTGTGTGTGTGTGTACTCACTCTGCTCACGGCCGTCACCGCTCTCCAAGCGGCCACTGCCCAGCCCGGGCACCGCCACCTACGTCGCTGCTTAGGATTTTTCTTGCAGTCCGGGGATGCGTCAGTCTTTTAAATGTACCAGTTTGGGCCAGGAACCATTTCAGAGACTTTCACTCTGAAATTATGTTAAAATGACAGTCTTTGTAAGACAAGCCGCGTTACGCATTGGCATACATTTTCAAGCGGACCTGGAGCGATTCCCTTTCGTACTGTGAATGTGCTCCTGTGCTTTCTACGCCTCCACGGAAGAGTCACCGGAAGGTGAGAGTTGTATTTAAAAAGTGGTCCCATGGCCATGCCGGGATACTGAGATATTTTTGCAACTGTGGTAAGCGCCGGGGGTCACGGCAGGAGCTGTCCTCCCTGACCGTCCGTGGATGCAGCACGTGGAGAAATGGGCTTTCGGTCAGCCGCCTCCCCCGTGAGCCCCCTGCTCAAGGCTCTGGCATCCAACCCGAAGTCCCGACGCCGAGGAGAGGGGTCTCCCCGCCGGGCGTTCAGCTCAGACCCCGACTGTCCCGTGAGGACGGCAGAGTAAGGTGGACGGGTGACGCGGACGCACAGACCTCAGTGAGCTCTAGCTCTGCCGCGTGATGTCTCATTTTCGCCTGCTCCTGTCCTTTATGCCTCTCGGGGTCTTCATCAATACGGGGCAGATAGTACCGATTATACCCGTGGGGCTCTCGCTCCAAGCCAGCAGGACACCAAGTCACGCAGAGCGCGGCTGTCCCGCTGACAACGCCTGCCAAGAGCCAGCGTGTCGGCCAGCAGGCAGGCCGGCCCCTCCGACCAGAGGGCACAGGGTCAACGTCCGCGCCCGCGACCTTCCCGATGGCCACCCTGGTCTCTCCAATGTGCTCCCAGGTCACCAGTCCCGGTGTCCCGGCACACGCCTGGGCTGATTTCGAGGGGCAAGAAGCACCTCCGAGCCCGACCCAGACGCCAAGGAGACGGGTCCGTTTCCCCAGCTGCCAGCCCCGCAGGTGCGAACGACCCACTCGACGCTCCAGACAGAACGCGACGCGCGCTCTCACGCGACCCCTCGGCACGCGCTCTCCGAGCACGCGGGGGCACGTGGCAGGGGACAGCACAGAGAGAGGAGGAGCAGACGGAAGGCTCCAGGGGAACCGGTGGGCGTGAGGAAAGAACGGGCACCACCAAGGCCCAGCCCCGCCTGTGGCCGCGGCTGGCCGCTCGTCTCAGGGCAGAGAGGGAACCGAGGACGCCACGCCCGCTTGGTGGCGGCCCCGACGGCGTGGGCCAGCGCTGGGGGCCCTTCTCGGGGCTGCGCGGCGACGTCATCGGCCTGTTTCACAGCCTTCGTTTACATCGGAGACTCAGATGTGGACACGTGCGCCTTACCGTTTTCTTTCTTACGTAAAGTAAGTTTGTTCCCAAAAGCTGTCCTGATCTGATCGTGGACTCTAAAATCACTGTCAAATACGGAGCACTTTCTCATCTCTCTCTCCCAACCTGACGTCTTAACCGGCGAGGTAGACAGTCGATACCAATTATCTCTAGAATCGCTCATAAATGAAGTCTTTTTTCCCTTAATCGTATACTTTCTGAGAACCGGACACCATGTATTTTACACTGCGATGATTTTCTGGAAACCGAAAGTGTGATTTTAAAACTAAGAGAATGCGGTCTTGCCGAATCTCTTTTGGTGATTGAGAGAGAACAGGTGCTCAGCAGATGTTTAATGAATTGATTAAAAAGTTCACGCAGCACAGCCCCTGTTTTATGTAACCAGTTAAAGGATTTGCCAAGGTCACGAGGTTGGCTTGTGGCAGAATGGGGGGTAGAATCTTAGACATCCAGCTGTCAGTCCGCGATCTGTTTCCACTAACTTTATATTACACAGAACGAGATAGATAATAGCAATAAATTCTTGAATGTTTAAAGATAAAATTGTCTAACAAAATAAATAAATAGGTAAGTCAGACTAATCTAAAACTATTATTCAATATGAATAAAATGTAAAACAAAGATTATGAAGATAGTGGCCATTTTTTTTTTTTCTTAACTGAGGTAGCATTTAACATAAGCACAGTAGAACCAGTAAAAGTCATGTAAGGAAATAATTTATCCATTAATATGAACCTTCTGCTTTGAGTCTTGAGTCTTGGAAAATTAAATTGAATATCAATAACTGGCTTAAAACAGGTGCTCTAATGTGTGACATGCCTTAGGTTTGATATCTTTATCTATTAGTCTTTGTACTGAAATGCAAACTTCAGCCCATAGAAATATTCGCGGTCACTTATTCCCCATTCTCTGCCATCACTGCACAGACGGTCAGTTTCCCTCTGCGTCCCTTCTAAATTTCGATCTACACATATTCAAGATCTGAAACTGACTCAGTTTTGAAAACTCTAAGCAATGAAACAATTAAAAAAAAAAACAGTTCGATCTCCAGCAAATGACTTGATATGATAGACTTTAAGCCTTTCAATGTTTTGAATTCTCCTTTTCCAATGCTTTGAATTCTCCTTTTCCAATTGTGCTTAGAGACGCAGCTGACGGTCTTCTGGACACCAACATCATAAACCTAAATCGACTGTAATTGATGAGCATTTTTTTTTTCCTGGCTCTACTAGCATCACGAGCCTACACGCCAGAGTGCTGCTCGCCAGCCGGCCGACATAATGTGTACGCGGACTAATGAGAGCAGATCAACAGTGGGTAACGCCACATCTTAAAGTGTCCACAGTCTAAAAACATCTGATGTCTTTGAATCGACTCCGGGCCCAATCCGAAACTTACCTCGCTTAGCTACCACCTTCCCTGTGGCTTTATGAGAGCCTAGATGTGGGCCACTAAGTTCCAAAGAAGCAGCCAGGGCACAGAGAAGTCCCCCCTGCTCCAAATGTGAGCACGAAGCTAGCTTAGAGACTTTGAAGTCAGTCACAGTGCAGATGACCTTTTAGCAGCCAGACAGCAAGGCCAAGAAAGAACCACCGCGCTGAGCACCGACTCTTCAGGGAAGCGGTTTCACCCCGCGTACACAGGAAACGGGAAGAAAGTGGGTTTCCTCCCCGGACTCACCAAATGGACGGCGCCTCCGTGCCGCTGATCTCCAGGAAGTCGTAGCCCTCCTCCAGCTGAAAGTCGGTGAAGACTAACGCGATGGTGTCCCCGGGCTCGGCGAGGATGGTCCACGTGCAGTCCGCGTTGTTCTCGTACTCCGAGGGAAAGTGAGGGCTGGAAATGGTGCTGCTCGTGCCCCGCAGGGTTCCGCCGCAGGCTCCCTCGGCTGGAAGGGACGAGGGCAAAAAGAAATCTCTTTTAAAGATGGCCTCATGTGCAGGGGACATCTACCAAGTGTCACTGTTGATCACTGACAAATACTTCCTAACCCCAAATTGAGGTTCCACCTGTAAAGGGTTTCTTTGGATTGCTTAATTCAGTTCCATGAAAAGACTTACAAAAATCTAATGACAGCATCACATTATTAGCTGAATTGCCCTCATAGGA
>NW_006437828.1:12651525-12655580 GCF_000325575.1 Pteropus alecto | reverse complement strand
GAGTCTGGAATATGTAGTGGCCATACGCCTGACATCCATAGGCAGCTTAATGATATTTTCAAAGATTTTGGAAGGCAGAGCTAAGTCAGCAAGGTTTTAAGCCTTAAGTGTATCGACGATCTTTTCCTAATTGGTACACGGCTTTGAAAAACCAGTGTGTTTAAAAGAAGTAGTCACCATTATCCTTATTTCCTATAGAGTTTGGAACGTGCATTTGGTTTTGAATGTCACGTAAGCTCTTGACTAATATCATAACAGAGACACACTGATTCATGACAAGTTTCCAAGTAGGAAATAGTAGCATAAAATCTTAAAATGTAGTCTCTTAGAAAAACGGCAAGTAAAAAGTCAATAATGATGAAATGTATATAAGATGCTAATTAGCATTGTAATATTTACTAGTTTAAAAAGAAATAGACTTTGAAAGGAAGGCAGAAAGAAGATATTATATCCATAGACATATGTTAAAACATGTTATTTTACACATATGTATCTATATGTACAGTTTACTATGTACAGAAGATTTTTTAATAGACGATGCTAGTTTTGTAGCCAGCTGTATATTATAAAACGTGCTCGATAAAAGTAAATGGCAGAAAACTGAACTTTACTAAAGCAGCTGTTAGCATCTTGAAGCCGGAAGGTAAGCTGCCATTTTTCTATCTCCTTATCGTGCTAAAACGCTGAGTTACCTCGGACCATCTGCACAGAGTTAAGGGTGAGACTCTGTTGCCCACAGCTCAGTACATGTTTGTTGATTTTCTGTGGTCATTTTAAAGACTCATACAGCAGTAGGAGTATTAGTGATAGTTCAGAGTTCATGGAAAAAAAATCTCTCAATCTAAAGGTTCCAAGAAACGGAGACATAGTATCTGTCTATGCCTGTTCTGGTTATTAATGGCACCGCCGATTTCCAAACGGGAAAATATGAAAATCTGAGACACCCGACACCAGGAAAAATTCGCTCGCGTCCCATTTTTAGCCATGTTGTCAGGGAGTGTCGGTGACTGAAGACCCTGCTCATTCTAGGAGACTCCTGTAACTCGCTATAATAGGGATCTCCTATGAAACGGAGCTACCAGGAGGGTGCAGTTTCTTTTTAAAAATGATCACTAACAGATGCCACCGAGATCGCGGCTGCTCACCCTGACTCCATCGGCTTTTGGGAGCACTTGGTCCTCTGTCTGGGGACTGTCCTGTACACTGTGGGACGTGGGACAGCACCCTTGCCTCCGCCCGCTCATTGCCAACCCCCCCACCCCACGCAGCTGTGATGACTAAAAACATCCCCAGACATTGCCAGATCTTCTCTGGGGGCAAAGAAGAATCACTGACTTAGATGAATTCAATTACTGCTTTGCCCAGTTCTTTTGATTGGTTTTAAATAGAGCCTTTTAAACAGGATGAATTAAAACCATATTAAAACGCTATGGAGTATTCTTCCTTTGAGTCAAGATTAATAATTTATTACTATATATCTGGATTATTTAAATGTATTAAAACATAGGAAGGACATACATGGTGTTTCCCCTTAAATAATCTGTATTATTTAAAATAATTTAATTAAAAGATTTTGAGTTGCTGCAATAGTATGTGAAAACGAGTCTCATTTTTGATACGCATTGCACAATTTTTTTCATCAAGAATAAGCCTAAACAAATAAAGTTAATTAGGAAACGGCCATTACATTTTTTTAAACTAAAGTATTTTGTCTCTTTAGAAAAACCTGAAAATCAGTATAGATGTAATAGATTTCTTGTGGTTGTTTTCATATAACGTATCTCAAACCCTAAGATTTGTATTTTGATGGAAATATGCGTGTGATATTAGTGACTCTTTTATAAGAGAAATGATATTTTCAAATTCATAGGTTTATAATTTCTGAGATGCGTTTTCACAAGGCAGGCTTTGCTCACATAGAAAAGAATAACAATGCAAGAGCATAGTAATATATTATCACTGAACACTGTATTCTAATTATTCATAAATAAAATACTAAAAAGTGCTCTGCTAGGAAAATCACATATAGGCCTTTCGAAGCCAGAGATCATCAGCCAGATTTAGAAAAATTCGGGCCACAGACCTTTGGCAGTCTCCTCGATATTGTTCATACACACACACACACACACACACACACACACACATACACACACACACAAACACACACACACGCACACACACATACACACACACATATTTTTTCTATGGCTTATGAAAAAAGAAGAAGCATTTCCATTATGTTCTGTTTCTTTTGAAGAATTCCCTGAGGAATTCTTCTAAAGTTGAGGCAAATCAGCCTACACAAATACATCCATTTACAATCTCCTTGGAAACTAAAATTGCTAACCAATTCAGGCAGCAAGCAGCAAAATGTTTTCTCCAGGTTTTGTCGAAGAGAGAACACACACACATACACACACACACACACGCAAGCATACAGCACACACAAGCACTTAAAACTAATCATCTTCTGGCTTTCATCTTCTCTCCATAAAAAAATCTCCACTCGGATCAGCCAGATCGATCCTTCGCGAGCTTAACTTAAATCTTAAAATCTTCTGTTCCACACTGTTGAACTTCTCACATTAAAATCCAAGCTCACGGTCAGGTGAGCAGTGAGCGCGGGGACCGCCCCTGCGCTCCCCGGTGCGCGTGCCCGCCCGCACCTGCTGCGCGGCCACCCACCGCCTCCTCACGCTGCGCAGGCCCTGGCGCCGCTGGGGACCAGAGCCAGGCGCGCTCCTGCCCCGGGGCCTTTGCCCGCACCATCCTGCTCAGGGGCTCCTCCTAAGCCCCCCTCCCGGGCCGCCTTCTCCAGCCACCGTACGCAGACCAGCACCTGCGCGTCACTCCCCGGGGCCCTGTCCTGACTCACTTTGCTCCCAGGTCCTTGACGACGCGCTGAGACCTGGACGGCTGCTGTTGAGAGCGCGTCTTCACTCCGTGCCCCCCGATTCCTCGGGGCCGCCCAGAACTCAGCCAGCCTCCCTGCTGTTTCTCCCTTCCCATCGAGTGGATGGCCCCCACATTTCCCGGGGGGTTAGATCACTCTCGACAAACCTCTATTCGGCCGTTGTTAGTAAAAATAAATTTCTGGGGTTATACATGGCATCAAACTAGACCATTTCTTCTAAGCGTAGAAGCCAGAGAATAAGTTAATTCTGTAATAGAAGTATGTGGCATGCTGAAATATGAGGTTTTAAAAAGAGCACTCCACGAAAACTGAGGCAAGACTCTAAGCAGAGCAATATTACAGACACACGTTAACTGCCAAGAAGGTTTTGTCATGGGTAGCAATTCACGGAGGGTTTTGGTAACATGTTTCTTTTGCTTTGTTTGCACCAAGTAGAAAAGCCACAAGTCTAGGCATTTTCTTTTATAATTTGTTAAATTTTATTAAATTTATTGGGGTGACAGTGGTTGATACAATGGTAAAGGTTTTAACGCACGGTTGATTGATATGTCGCATGTATGTTGTGTGCCGTGTCGCCACCAGAGTCAGATTTCCTTCCTTTGCTGGTAAGGGAGGGTTTTATTTTGATATTCGCAGAGTGGCAGGGACATTTCAAGAAGAGAACGTCAAGGCCAGCGGAGAGAGTAAACCGATCAAGGCAAAGCATCAACGGGATGAGGTTACTAGGAGGCTCCTGGCAGCCGGAAGGGCTAGTTCAAGTTCCACAGTTAACCGTCTGCGGCAGACCCAGAAGTCACGTGTAGCAGGTAAATGGCATTAAAACGAATTAGGAACCATTAGAAGAGACTAATTCCGAACAACATATTAATATAATGTAGGCCTCTTTTAATCCACTGGTGTTAATAAACAATTCAACTCTCAAACATTTGCTTTAATATTAATTTTGTTGTATCGAGAGGAATCTTTTTATTCGGAAGCTGGAAGTCGGGGGGTCTAATTGAGTCCATTCTATCCAGAACCCCATCCTCTCCCAGCTTCCTCTTTCACACGTGATGGAGAAAGAACACGGAGTTAGGTCCAAAACTGCCAGGTAAATACTTGACTGTGAAAATTAGCACACAACAAATACCTGTTAAGGAAA
>NW_006437828.1:12627023-12651013 GCF_000325575.1 Pteropus alecto | reverse complement strand
CTAAACTCTAAAATTATTATGTGCCTTGCCTGAGTATAAATGTTGCTAGGAATATACCTTAAGGGCAGAATGAAAAATACAGAATAAAACATTATTTAGAGACACGTTTTGCCATATTTCTCATAAAGAAAAATTGAAAGCAACTAAATGTTTAATAACAAGTAAATCGTTAAAGTATGACGTATCTATCATATTCTGTCCAACGTGCCTCAAGCACGCGCAACGTTGACTCAGTAATTTCCTGAGGATATTACATTTATAACATGTAGGATGAACGTGCAGTATGGAAAAATATTCAGGAAAGGAAAACACACACACACACACGCACACGCACACACATGTGCGCACACGCACACGCGCAGAGACACGCACACAGACACAAACACGCACACAAGCACACATGCACACATGCACACACACACGCACGTGCACACACTCATGCACACACATGCACCCACACCCACGTGCACGCACACCTACGCACACGCGCGCACACACACCCACACCCACGCACACACACATGTGCACACATGCACACACATGCACACACGCACATGCACACACATACACACACGCACACATGCACGTACACACATACGTGCACACGCACACACGCACAGATGCACACGCACACGCACGCTTGTAACATCAGTATCAAACCCCGGGAGATACTCTAACGTGCTCTCCCTAAGGCTCTGTAGCTCATTGGCGCCGGTTCAAACTCTGAACTCTGAAACAGTCCGGTTTGGATCTGAGTGCTCCCGCTTTTGTGTCACGAGTTCCTCCCTTCTTTGCGCCTCGGTTTGGTTGTTTTCAAGTGGGGGTGACGAGGGCGCCCATGCAGGGCGTCGTCGTAGAGGGCGCGGATTATCCGGAGCACCGCCGGCCAGTGCTCGCTCCTCCCTCTTTCCAACTTGGCACAGAGATCGCTCAACGATAGTGTTTTAAATATTATTTTTGAACATGTTATCATAAACTTTGGAACTTGCAGTGCTTTGGATGAAACTGTCCTTCCCAAATCTATACTCTGCTTTCACTGTGAGTGAAGTGGCTGTTCCCAGAGGTGACAGGGTCACAAAGCGCTAGGGTCAGGCTTCTGGTCCTCAAGGGGCTGGAGCGCAAGGGGCACAGAGCCCGGCCGCCCCTCCCACCTCGGCGGCTGCTGCCTTTGCCGACTCACGTGCCTGCGCTGTGCCGACCCCATCCAGAGACCGCCCTCTGTACCCTCTTCCTCGGCACCAAGGTCACCGTGAGGGGCGCTGGTCTCCTAAGCCACCCCCACCGCCTCAAAGACCACGTCTCACCTGTCCGACTCCACCCGTCCCAAGCGCTGAAACCCACCTGTCCCTCTGGAATGCAAGGCTGACTGTCAGGCTGACGTCCTGCGTCTCCGCCACCCCCGAGCTGTGTCCCTGCCCCTCCTTGCGCTATGGCAACATGACGTCTTCAGAGGATGCCGCATCATGAAGTCGCTGGTCCATGGCGACTGCTCGGCACAAGTGAGTTCTCTTCCCAGCTTCCGTAAGCTCCCAACATTGGACAGCTATCCATTTCCTCTTCTTTAAAATGATTTGCTGGACTTTTAAAGCTTTTCGAGAAATCTTGAAATAATAGCAGATCCACGAGAAGTGGCTGCGTGTGGCCTCCTCCCCATTTACCACCGATGATCTCGGCTTAGGTGTGCGTAGCACGGATCAAAATGACAATGTGACACACGGGTGTGGTGTGGACATGTGACTTAGTCACTGATGTTTTACACGCATGGCTTCCTCGGATCGTGCTGCTGTTTCTTCTCGGCCCCTTCTCGGTCACCCTCCACCTCCAGTCCCTGAGGACGTGACGAAGAGTCCGTCCTGGGCCTTCGTCCCTCTGTTGACGTCGTCCCGTCCAGGGGCACGGATTGAAATGCCATTTGCATGCGACAGTTTCCAAATTCGTAGTTCCTGAATTCCGGTGTTGTGTATCCAGCTGCCTCTGTGACAGAACCGCGGGGTCTAAGCAGCACCCGGCCTTGCCGGCCCCCAAGCCGAACTCTCCATCTGTCTCTTTGCACATCAGAAACGTTCGCTCTTCTCCGTTTCGGTAAAAGTCAGTCCCGTTCTTCCCGCAGTTGGGATGAAAACCGGCGCCATCCCCGCTTCCCCCGTTGCTCACTTCGCCACAGCGACTTGGCCGTGCGACCGAGGCGGCCCTTCGTCCATCGCGTCCGAACGCCCTCGCACCTCGCGGGCGCCACGGCTGCTCTCATCGCTCCAAATGACGTCAGCTCTCCCCTCGATGACCGCGGTGGCTTCCGACAGGCTTTCCCGCTTTGTCCCTCCTGCTGTGCAGTCCGTGCTCAAAAGAGCAGCCAGAGTGATCCCCTGAAATTCCGAAAGGGGCGACGCCGCTTCTCCTTCCAAAGCCCCCCGGCGTCTCCTCATATTGCTCAGGACAGAAGCCAACGTCCCCGTCACATCCACAGGACCCCTGACCATCGGTCGCCAGCCGTCCCCTCTGACCTCCTCTCCCACAGCCCACGCCGCTGCCCACTCCGCTCCGGCCATCCTCGCGGCCACACTCACTCACTCCAGGGTGCTCTGGTCGTTTCTGTGACCTGGACCATCGTCCCGATAGTCTCACATGGCTTACTGTGGACCTCCATGAGGGGTGCAAATAACCCTGCTTTTGCCAGAGACAGAATTCCCAGGACATGGGACTTGAGCGGCTAAAAGCAGGACTGTCCTGGGGAACCAAGAAGCTGGTTGCCACAGCCCCTAATCAGATCTAATAATTCTCTTAATGGAAGCATCTCTGAGCACTGGTCATCATCAGGGTCACGCATTTCATTCATTCGCTTTTACTCATCTGTGCACTCATTTGCATGGTATACCTTCACCCATTAAAACATTGTTTCCATGGCGGTTGGGGCCTTTTTCGTTGCGGCTGTCCTGTTCACTTTGTATTTGAATATTAGGACCTCATATCAGCAGATCACAGCTCATGGGCCACGTGCGGCCCCGTGTCTGGCTTTGTAAATGGAGATTCCCCAGGACACGGTCGTGCTTATCCATCCAGGTCCAGGTAGGGCCCGTGGAGACTCGCTGCACGGTGACGGTGGCAGCCGAAGCAGAGGCCACGTGGCCTGAAAACATAACATGTTTGCTGTCGGGCCCTTGACAGCAAGCTCCCTGCCCTGACTGGTAAGCGGATCGAACGAACAGTTCCTTAAAGAACCGACCGCCCAACGCTCACAGCAAACGGGTGTCTTCACTGGAAATCAAAAAATGATCGCAGGAGCCTGAGGGCGTGATGTCAACGCTGCGAAATTCTCACCGATTCGCGGGAAACGCTCCCATCGACCCCGAGTGGCCATGGCGAAGGCACGCTCGGCGTGGGGACCGGCCAGCAAGCCTGCAAAGCGCGGATGACGCCCCCAGAATTCTCTCCTTGGAAACTAAACGGGCGAGAGAAAAACAGCGCGCTATGTACGGAGACGCTGATTACAGCGTGACGCGTGGACGTCATCACCGGAAACACTCATTACACTAAATTACGGGGAGAGAAATGCTATTAATTCGTGTGATTTTGAGGGGAATGAGAATAAAACCACAGCTGAATGTGGATGACATAATACTAATCTTACACGGGAAAAAAATTAAGGTGACGTCCCCATGACTTCGGCCTCTGAGCGCTTCCCGGGGCGGGGTATCCCCCCTTCGGTCCCTGTCCTCACTTCGTTCCAGCTCTTCAATGATAATGATTAAAATCATAGCAACTCTTGAGCCTGAGAAATTTGAGCATCTCGCTTCATCTTTACCAGCCCTGAGAGATTAAAAGTAGCACTAGTTCAACGTAACAAATTCAGAACCAGAGGCTTTGCAAGAAAGTAGCGTGTCCGAGATGTCCCGGCTAGGAAGTGACAATGCAGGGTCTCGAACGACAGGGCCCTTGCGACAGCTTGGACTTCTACTGCAGCCTGTCACCCGAGTGGCATTTCCTTGGCACGTGTTTATTTTGGCACTAGACATCTCGCCTTGGCAACCGAATATGGTACTCGCACGCAATAAAATCATGGAGAAATAGAGGCTCTTATGATTATGCTTTCGATGTGTTACAAGGCTGTATTAATGAGATATTGTTGTTTTCAAGCGCTTAGCAGAATGTCTGTAGCATAGCGAAGGTGACAGGCTGTGGGCCAGACTGGCTCCAATGTCGACACATAGTCTCTCTCAGTAGCTTTTTTCCCCAGTTTTGGTAAGATTTACGTTAAAGTTGTTTATGGCGCAGTATGCAGGAAAAGTGCTTAAAACTAAATTGTCTAAAGCCACTAAAACTTAATTTAGACCCACGTTCCTTCTATGAAGATTGTCCCATCCAATTTCGCATTGTAAGGATTGATACCGACACGACAGATCATTTAAGATTCATTTTACAATGTTCCTTCTGCAGCGTAACTGATCAAAACACAGCTGTGCTTTAAATACCGCAGGATTTATCGGCGCCCAGGACGAGCATGGCCTCCCCTCCCCTCCAGCTATGCCTTCTCCTCGTCTTTTTCGTCCCCTCCCTGACTAGCAGCAGAATGTCTGCCATTAAAAAAAAAAACCCTAAGCGACAGTTCATAAAGCATTGGCAAGTGATGCTGTCATTTCCGGTCACATCGCGTAAGGCTTATCAATTAAAGACGTTTGCGGCATTGGACAGCTTTAAATGAAACATGTGCATACGTGATCTAGCATGTTCTCTTAAAGGTATTGGTGAGGTGTTATTGATTCTTTAGCGTGTGGCTTGTTTCTTTGCTCACTAACTACCATTCGTTCAGAAAATATTACTGTTGCAAACGCATCAAATCGGTCAACTCTTTTTAAAAAACTCAAACAGCTGCCACATCCCATATTCTTTAAAACCTTCACGTAATCGTGTCAACGTGTTTCGCCACGTTCAGGCGAATATTTATGTCAAACGCACGTGTTTAGACAGAAACAAGGTCAGCGCTTTATCGCGTGAGCCGCCTTCGTTGCCAAGAATGGTTCACCCGCTGTCCTTTGTCAACGGTTTGCAGATCACGCTTCTCAGCAACCACGGAAGCCAAGGACCTGCTTCGACCGCCGTGGGGCAGGTGGCGGGACGTGTGCAGACTGTCGCGAGTGTCGCCTGCTGCCCTCCCAGCCTCACCCGTGACTCCGCACGACTCACGGGAGGAGGTTCCTCGTCCACGAGCTCTAAACAGTAACAGTAACCTCGAAACTTTGGGGACGGGGTGATACAGAAGGATGGCGTAAAGTTCCTAATGTAGCACCTGCTGCAGAGACTTAGTCTAGACAAAGCGCTGTCATCCTGTCGCTGCTCCCCGTCCGCTTTCCTCCCGGAGCGAGGCCGAGTTCCCTGAAGAGGCCGCGTCGGCTGACAACGGAAGATAAAGGGAGAACAGTGATGTGCTGACCAGCTCTGGGACGTTCCGCATCCCGCCTCCGCCACTTCCCAGGATGACTTAGCCTGCGGCCGGGGCGCCTCCTCCCGGCAGCGGCCCCGAGACCGAACCCTGGCAGCGAGCGTCCTTCAAGTGCCACCTGCTGCCCGGGACTGCGACTGCTGAGATGTGTGGGGGCTTCGGTGACGGCTCTAGGCTTTGAGACAGGAAGAGGAAGGCCACCTGGATCAGCCTAACCCTGGGGACGCCTCCAGGAGGCGCTGTCTGCCTGGGGGACAGGCCACTGCGAGTCTGTTTTCTCCAAGGCTGACTCACAACCAGGCGAACCACATGTAGCGGGAAAGGCCCTGCCGCCCAAATGGCCTGCTTCGGCCTCGACATTCCCCTGAGCTAAGTGAACGGGGACGGCTTTTTGTTTGGAATCCGTGAGGCTGCTGGTTGTCACCTCTGTCGAGTGTGCACACAGCACTCGTACTCAGCGCGTGGTGGGAATCATTTCCACCCGCAGGGAGCGCCGAGGGCAGCAGCCGCTCCTCCCTCCCGCCGTCCTGTGTCTTGATTTTTCTCATTTCTAGCCACGTGGTCTCCGAATGGCCTGCAGGTCTGTCCGGCCTCTTCACCTGCACGCAGGTGAGAGGCTCGTGGACCCAGCAACGGTCCCCTTAGGAGGGAGCCCAGTCACCCGCTTCGTCTCCAGATAAACACGTCCTATCCGCCCCGTGTCCTCAGGCGTCAAGCACAAATTCCTCAAGAAGAAAATGTTTACGTCAAGTTCAAATATTTGTTTCGAAATTCAGAACTGGGCTCTTTTAAAGACATGTATGTTCCTGTAGATTAGCAGGGAATAGAAGGTCTTAGTGCAGAGGGCGGTGTGGCCCAGGGTCAGGTTCTGCCTCTGCCACCCACTGCCGCGGGCCCTCAGAAACGCCACGTCAAGCCTCTGTGCCTGAGTCTCTTTGTCTAAAGAACAGGGTGATGGATAACATAGAACTTGCAGGGCTACTGTGAAATCTAAATACGTGAATACCCGTAAAGCATGCAAGCAGTCCCGGACACGTGGTAGCTGCTACAGATTTAACTATGATCTTTTTCTTAAAATGTACAAAATTTAGTGGCCAAGCGACAATTTCTATCATTTGATGACTGACGCTACTGCACTTGCTATCTGTTAAGATACTTTGAACTTGATTTTTTTTTTTTAAGGGAAAGGAATCTAAAAATAATTTGCATCTGGACTATCGCTAGGTCTGTATCCCGCATGCGGCCACGGTGTCGATGCGTGCGTGTGCATCTTCTCCCGTGCCGTGACGTGATTTCTGTTGCAGGCCACGCAGTGACATGTACGATGCAAGGCCCGGAGCTTGAGCGGCCACTCGCTTTGCCTGTGTGTTCAGTTTCTCTCTGCTAGTTTGTTTCTTTTTCCAATTCCGAAGAACATCAATGATGCATAAAAACACTTCGGCGAGAGCCACGCGCATTGGGGGCCCGTAGTTTACATGAATCGACTTTCAAATTGCTTGCCATTTGGCTCCATTCGCTTAGTCCTGAAATCCGAAGAACTTTCCGGACCGGATGGGGAGAGGGTGTCACGGGAGTGGCACCAGCTGACGCTCTCGGAATTTCGCTGTGCCGGGCTCTGTGCTCAGCATTGCAACGGGATTGTCTCATTCAGTCTTGACGGCAGACCTGTGAAATCGGTACCGCCCCACGGATTTTTGAAAAAAAAGGATACCGGAGAGATGAGGTAAGTTTGACCGAAGACAGATCTCACACGACTGATGGGCAGGACTCAACACCAGGATTTTCTCCCAGGCAGCACCACGGAGCCTACCTCTCTGGGGCTGCGTTCACCTCCTCAATGTGCCGAAGACTTTGCAACTTGCTTAGCGTACGTCATCTCGTTTCATCCTCAGACTAACCCAGAGGATCACATCCTTTCAAAACGGCTGCTTTGCCTGTTGATAACGCCGTGTCGAGGGTGGCACGAGGCCTCCGGAGCCAGGCTGCTGGGTCCAGACGCCACCCTGCTGCCTTCGGCTGTGTGACCGCCCTGCCCTAGCAGATGCGAGTTTACATACGTTCATATATATATATATTCATATATATATACGAGAGAGAGAGAGACTGCTATCTGAGTCTGCTGACAGTTCACCTACTAAACAAGCAGAACAAGAAAGCCTTGGCCCAAAAGTTACTCAAAGTAACTATAAACAATCTGAAAGGGACAAGATACATATTCAAAAATGCTTTAAAGAGAGGAGAAAATGTCCCCACTGCTTGCTTCCCGTGGCTCTGCCGTGCCTTCTCCATGATACGGGGCACTGTTAAACATCATCGTGGTCATTAGGAGCAGCGGAGGCTAAGAAAGAGCTCGGCTGAAGGCTAAGGGCCCGGGGCCTGTGACCTTGGACTCCGGGAGGTCATCTCATCATCCGTGATGTGCCTGGCTCTGCGGGGGGACAATACCCACGCCATTATAAGGGTGTTCATGCCGTTCTTCGCTTTTCCACTTTTGTGAGCAGCTTTCAGACAAAGCAAGAAGGACTTAACTATGATTATACAACCAAACAGAAATGCTAACAGCTCTGAGGTTACAAAAGTTCAATGGCAGCCGCGTGAGAACAGACGCAGGAACAGACCAGGAGGCACCTGGGAGGGGCATGTCAAGGGCGTGCGCATCTCGTGACACGGGGAGGCAAGAGATGCCACAGAAAACGAGAAAGCAGCCCCAAGGGGAAAGAAACAGGGCATCAAGGGCCAAGTATGTTACTTAAATCTGGAAAGATAATATGTGGAAATCTCAATTAAATTGGGAAAAGCAAAACACAGCAAACGGGCGAGATATAAATGCATCGATATCCATAACAGGATGTCAATTAAAAACATCAAAACTGTTAAAAAAGAAAACGGTATAAATAAGATAATAACAGCCAAACAGCCCGCACAAACGGGTCAGGAGCGTTGAAGCACCTGCAGCGCCACAGTGTGGGTGTTTCGATGTTTTCTCGGCAATGCCATCGGTATTTTTAAGTTTTTCGAGCGTGAGCAGGTACCACTTACACAAATTCGAATGAAAGTAGGATAATACAACGAAAAGCACAGGTGTCCGGTTATAATGTCTGAGCCATACGTTTAAATCGTGTGTCAACAAATGTGAAGCTTTAGCTCCCCCTGCACCACGAGGATGCTCTAGTCTCCGTGTGCGCACCCCCCGGGGATTAGAGGTGCAGACGGGACCACGCGCTCATCGGTTTTGGCCCATTCGCAAGTCGACGTGATAAAAATGTGACTTTTAGTCGCTTTCTATGGCCGTTCACGTGCGTCAGGCACATAACGTTAACGCAGGCTAATCTGTGACTGCAGAGTACGTAAACTCGGTTATTTAGGAGAGCTGGTAATTGCGGATGTCCCCGTGGTGACTTCGGGCGTCTCACTCGGCCACAGCTGCTCAGAGCTCCTTTCCGAAGCCCAGTTTGCAAATACGAAAGGAGGAAGGCATAGGCAAAGGTGGAGTTCAGGGAAGAGAGAGCGCGAGGCTCCGGCCACAGAGGACTCGCGTTTGCTTGGAGCTGGCTGATGCGGAGTGGCATACGCTGCTGTGACTGCCCCATCACCCTTCCAGAGCGTGCACTCTCCTGCCTCTTCCAGGCCAGCGGGAGCGCACGGCCCCAAACACCTGCGCCCGTCCCGTGTGATTACATAAGCAGAATAAGCACTTGTCGCACGTTTTCTTACAGAGGAGTCTTTTCTGAATACAGGTCCTCACCTACCTCCTTTCCACCTTCTCGTGCGATCAAAGCATAAATCTGGAGGCCACGCCCCGCCATTCATTCAAGGAGAACACCCCCTCTTTTGGCTTTGGTACTCCAGGGCCCTCCGGTATCCTGGAGCTCGAAGTCACGTAATGTGTTCCCCGGCCTCTAACACTGCAGCCTCTGTGACTTGATAATACAAGAGGGCGGACAAGGGCATAAAGCAAATGAAGAAGGCACTTCAACCACGAGCTCAGGGCCTCTGTCCTTGAGTCTGCTGAGTTCCCTTCTTCCTTTTCATCTCTCTTGTGTAAATGCGCGCTCTACCTGCACATCCCGAGACAGTAAGTCTCCGCAAAGGCTGGCAGGAGACACAGGAACGATATACGATAATGAAGAATAATCAGGGGAGATACGGGCGTTAAGTAGAAAACTCAAGGGCAAACGAGGAGGCCCGTGACATCACACCTCCGGAAGAAGAAAAATCTAGCCCTTGTCCCTGAGAGAAGGCGGCGCGATGCTGGTCTCCTGTTGAAGGTAATCGGTTTTCAGTAGAGCTGGCTGACTTCCCATTTTATCGGGTATCGATTGTGTTAAATATACGGTTCGAGCATCCTGCTACCCTTTATGCATAGGGCGGCACGGTTGCATCGGAGTGCTATCGTTCGGGTTAATGCTGCCACTTGAAGGTGCGTGTAAATTTTCGGCACTAGTGAAAAGTCACTGTGAAGGAGAGAGTGGCTTTACCGTCAGTGATGCTGGTAAGATGAACCCTCAAGAAATTCCTGTTGGATGGGACACCACCTAGGAAGACCAGGTGCCGCGGGTGAAAAAAAAAATCCCAGAACTAAACAGCTAGAGTGTTGGAGAAGCAGAAAATAGACTTGTTTTATTTTTGTAAATTATCTAAGCCCATGTTGCTAAAATTCACTTATATCTCTCCTAGAATGTGCCACATCTACAGATTTATAAGAATCAGATCACTGATGTTTTTCCTTACGATCCAGTTATCCAAATCAACAACAAACTCTGTTGCATCTTTCAAGTTTGTTTCATAAAATAATTATATCTAACTTAATGTCCTTTGATATGTTACTAGTCCCAGCATTGGAAAGAGCAAAATTTAAGCACAGATTTAATCATCTGTAATATGGAATAAAATATTAATCATGACAAAAGCATCTTGATGTGGCTGGGATTTAATAAATTGGCTACAGGGTGGGAATGATTATGAGCTCACTGTTATGTAAACTTTGACTTTATAAGGTTTATAATTGCGGAATTAATAAAGATCTATCAATTAAGCAGAAAACTCCTGAGGGAAGTCTGAGCAGAAAAGAAGTTGCCTTAGTTGCTGGTAATGTCTGTTTCTGCATTTTCAAGTCTGGAACTCGTTATTTGATACCCAGCATTTGCTATACTTCCATGAAGTTTACGAATGGGGGATGAGGCTCAGCAGTAAAGGAAAATAGCTATAGATTAGGCTGAATTTCACCTAGAGAAGATTCAAGGATATAGTTACTGAGCGTTTATGACTGTATAGTATCTCCTGGGAGGTTATAAACTAGTCGGAGACACTAAGACATTAAGCTAAGATATAAAATGGCAATGGAATACATCCTATAAACAGGAAGAATTATGTTTTCCTTAATAAAATTTAAAAGGGGGTTGCCATGGTAAGAAATGACTGAAATTTGGAGTTTAGTGTGAATTAGATGGTGAAGTACAATTTCTGGCTGTGAGGGGCATGGGAGGGTGGGGAGCTGTGCTGGGGATCAGGCGCGGGCTTGGTTCCGTGCGGGTCGGAACTCTCCGGGGGGCCTTCTCTGCAGCGTTCGCCGAGTCGTGGTCCCAGTCCCCCCGCCATGATGCACGCCACGGAGGACGGGTCACGTCCACCTCTGGAGACATCCCAGCTGAGGAGGTGAGGTGTGTGCGGCTCGCCGAGGTGGTCTGGCTGAGAGGGGACAGGTGCGTGCCGGGGAGAGCGAGGGGGTGGGCGACGTAGGCAGGGGGCCGAGGTCCTGGACGTGTAGCTCCTTAGCCAACCTCAGGTAGGCGAGAAGGAAAACATCCCAGGACTAGCATGGTGGGCGTGGGAATGGAGATGTGACAGACAGTCTGATAGTAAGAATAAGGTCACACGGAGGACGACGGGGGAGCAAGGCCAAAGTGAGGCCAGCGCTCATCCAGCGTGGACGAGAAACCATGGAAACGTCGGGAGAGGTGAGGAGGGTCATCGAGGGTGCGCAACCGCAGGGACTTCACACGGGGCCCGGCAGGTGAGGGGCACCCCAGAGGTCCAGATTCTGAGGACACTACTGTTTGACAATAGAAAGATGAGATATGGTTGAGAACAGTAAGGAGAAAAAGTGTACTAGGACGCGCAGAGAAACGAGCCTTCGGGAAAGATAAGTAACACGCAGAGCCGACGGCCTTCGCGCCGGGACGGGCCCTGGGAGGCGGGGTAATGTCGCCGGTGCATCTGAGCTCTGAGCTCTCGCTGCTACCAGACGAAATCCCCGAGCAAGTCCCGTTTCCCCGCCAACCCTCGGACTCCTCAGCGGTGAAACACGTCCGCCTTCAAATACCTGCTTGTGAAGACGAAACGCGAGAAAGAAATGCCTGGCCCGTGACGCCTGATCAGCAATGGCGGTAATGATGCCATCACTGCCATCGTTAACGTCAGGGAGACCCCACGAGACCACGACGTTGAACAGAAAAAAACTGAAGAAAATAGGAAAGTACTCACCAGATAGCATAGACTGGGCTAAAAACATACCGATAAAAATAATACACTGCCATGTGATGACCGACTTACAGTTAAGGCTGTGAATTTATTTGCCTGGTTACAAGCATGAGATGAAGTCAGAGACGTATTTGCGGTTTATTTCATCTTATACTACCTCTGGAAACTTTTAAACACTAAAAGTTAGTTTTACTCTCTGTAAACGAGTGTCAAAAATGATTACTTCAGTGGGTTGGTTCTTGTGAGAATTAAATGATACGATTCAAGTCAAGTATTGAGTACATTTTCTGCCATTACATTAAGACCTTAATAAACCTTAGTGATACTTTTATTTTTGAAACCATAAGATGAGTTTTTCTCAGCAAAGTCAAAAACGAAGAATCAAAGCATGCTCTTTCTTAAAGTTGTTGGATCAGTAAAATAACATTACAGAAAAGGCTAAAAATCACAGGGTTTTAAGAAAAGTAATTCCAGCCTCAGGCCAAATCACGATGATGAGAACTTAGCAGAGCCCATTCCTTTAAGATCGCCTCTTCAAAAGCCTTTTTTTTAGTCCTCAAAACGTAACATTTAATTACCAGGGGCATTTCTCATTTTTAATGAGAAAAAGATAAAAAAGAAACCTTCAAATCAAGATGGACGTAAAGGTGAGTAGTAAATCTTAGAATGCTACGGAGAGAGGCGATCGAACTATGCAGAAGTCCACAGAATTTGAGAGAGAGGATGAAGACAAATTTGGACACGTAAGGAGCATGTGTAAATTTGTCACTGACTTTACAGGGTCCAGCCATGGTTTCTTAGGGGACATAAAATATTACTTTTGGGCCCAGCAGGAGCCGACACGGGCAGACCTGGCAGCAAGTGTCCTCTGCTCGCTAGGTGGACACCTGCAGTTCAAGCTCCGATGCCATCCACCTTGCCCAGGGGTCAGCTCGCAAGGCGGTCTCACCGAGCGGTACCCACCTCTGCAGAACGGGGCGGGGAAGTCCCAGGATGCTCCGTTCCCAGGGCTGACGATGCAGGTCAGGGTCGCGTGACCTTCCAAGACGTAGCCAGACAGACAGCTGTACCGGATTTTGTCTCCTATGTTGAATCTCGTCCCGTGGAGCACACCTTTCAGTATTTCCCCAGGGTTTCCACACGTGTGGCTAGGTAGGACTATTGGAAAAAGAAAAGGGATGAGAGTTAAAGAAAGATTTTCTACTGAGGTCGATGTATGTCACAAATCGGGTGCTGCTTTTGAACTATCAAAATCAGCAAAATATTTTAATTTTGCCTCAAGATTAAACAGAGAAATGTATTCCTGTTTTATACCTGCACGTTAGTGCAAATTATTATTTTAAAAGTAGAAATGTATGCATTTTGTTAAGAGGCGGAAATACAGTTCTGATCGGAGCCAGAGTTCCAAATAGTGTCTAGATTATTTTTCTAATTACGGTATTCTACGGTCCCGTGTAGGTAGCAACCAGGTAATACAGTAGGATACAGAAGACCTGGAAAAGTGACGTCAGAAATACAGCGTCAATGAATATGCATGCCTTATTTATCCTTATTCCTCCAAGACCCTCCAAGACCAGCCTTGTCCGATACACATCACTAATCGATGTTTAATAGATAAACAACTGAAAGAAAAAATTAAAGACCTCATTCATGAATCTATCGGACTTTACAAAAACTGTACCGTTATTTTATTCCAAGCCACCTGCGAGTCTCTACGCATTTATAGTCTGATTCGCAACAAAGTATTAACGATCGCGTCTACCGAGGCACGCACGGCCTTCGCTTGCATTTCGGTGAGATGGTTTCCATTCCGTTTTGTTGGCCTTCTCACTGTTTACACGGGTTCAATTCTCTGCCTGATTCAACTGTCTTGAAACCTGATCCAGACGGTGCCGTTCCACACCCATAAGACACGATTCAGAACTTAACTGATGCTCCATTAAGTTGAATAGTTAAAGTCGATGATTGTTAGTTATCGTCTCTATATTTCTGCATGTCATCAGTAAACCTGCTGTTATGTAGTATTCAAACAAACTAGGGTCCTACTGTTTAAAGAAGGCACAATCTCCAAATAAAAAAGTATTCCTAATGAACAAACTTAAATTATTTTATGTGTATACCCATTTTTATTGCCATGAGTGTGGGGTGCATGTGTATAATAAAGTACAATTTTTCTGTTTTCTTTCTTGCCCACTGAATCAGAGGGGATCTCAGTGATTTCTAAGATTATTTTATCATGACATTCACTATGCACAAACTAACCTATATTGAAACACTTAGAAAACAAATACTACTACTTAGATATTTAATATAATTGACATGTTTATGAAATCAGTATATAGTCAAAATTTATTCAATTCTAGTTTTTAAGAAATAATTTCTGAATTAAGTCTACAGAAACCTAACTGTTTGATGACACCATAGAAAGTAGTTCAGTCCACAGTCATCTTTGCTTCTTTTATGAAAAGAAAAATCTGCGTTCCATTCCACAATGACTATTTCTAAGACAGTCTTTTTTTAATTTTTTTTTTTTATAAACATTTTTAAGTGTTTGGGCATGTGACTGCCTGTGATTTTCTAAGGTAGAAAACGTTCTAGTTCTGCCTCGGGGAGCACGTGAGTCCTGGACTCCGTACGAGCTGGGGTTTGATCGTCAGTGATGCAGAAGGCAGCAAGGTGCTTTCTGCCATGAATGGGGAGGGACAGGATGGGGCGGGGGATGTGGCCACGAGCGCCTTTGTTGTTTTTCTTCCCCGTTCGGGAACGTTTAGATTTAACAAATCCTCCCCTTTTTTAAAGGGCCTTTATTATTTTCATTAGCTCTTAGGGATTCTTCATATTATAAGATACCCACCAGTGGAGAATGTGTCCAGATAATTTTTTTCCAAAGACAAGAGTTTTCGGTGTCTATCTAGCAAACATCTTAAAACTTGCTACTGACGCTGCCCCAAGCCGCCGCGTTCGTAGCCTCCGTGAAAGACGAATGTAGCCTGCACGCCTTTCTATTCATTTTTCTATTGAAAATAGGAAGAAGTCACTTTTTAAAATTATCACTAGCACAGGCTGATGTAAGAAGGAGCCTCCTAAGAAACACAGCAAAACACGAACGGGATCCCATGACTGGCCCTGCGTGGGCAACTTCGCCACGTGTCACGCACGGCCTGTTTAATGCATGTGGACGACAGTAAAGGGTAAACAACATAGAAAACTCGACTGGGGAATATCGTCGCCAGGAAGCGAGGAACTGGACTCACTTCCAAAATTTCGAGGGGGTAAAAAATTATTCCTGAACATTAGGGTCTCCCCAGGTAGGCCTCTTGAGAAGAAAACGTCCATGTCTTAAAGCTTTAACGGTCTCGACTGTGATACTGGGAAATATTTTTTCTGATGCGGCTCAGAAAAAATAATTCCTGCCATTCTATATCGTCAAGCCAGAAAACCTGTCTTTAATAGGACATCATGTCGATGTTAAAATGAGTGGCTGCGAAGAAAAAAGTTCAGTGAATGGAGGTGTACCGGTACCTACAGCACGCACGGCATCTCAAACCGTACCTATAACACGATGGCATCTCAAACCGTACCCAGAGTACGCACGGCATCTCAAACCATACCTATAGTATGCACGGCATCTCAAACTGTACCTATAAACGCACGGCATCTCAAACCGCCGCCGATGGCGCAGAGAACGCGTTTTCTGGGGCGTCGCAGGATGCCATCTGTAACAGGGAAGGTCACAGTGCCGCCCCAGCCCCCCCGAGCCTGGGCTTCATACCCGGGGCCACCTGGGCCTCGCCGTCTTCCGTAAACCTGGCCTCGTGGACCAGGCTAACAGGCTCCTTTTGGGTCCCCCTCCACAGATCTCGCCTTTGCCTTAACGTTTTGACAATTCTATTAGAATGTGAGAAACGCCAACGCTCACTCTTCGCACAGCCTCGATTGTTAATGGAACAGAAAGGAAAGAACTGGTCCCCACGGCACACTGTGAGGACGGCAGGGGACGACGCAGGCCCCGCCACCCACCGCGGGTAGCTCTGTCACCCAGTCCTGCTGCACCCGCAGCCTTCGGCTGGACCTTAAACCACCCCGTGGGATGGCAGCTTCTCCATGTCCACCTATGCAGCATCTAGAATAACGTCCAGCCCTCAGGAGGGACTTGCTAAATATATATTTGCTCAGTTAAATGATAAATATGAAAATTAACGTAAAATTTATCATGTATTCTTCTAGGTGTAAGCGCAATAAGTAAGATTTATGTAGTTTTTAGCTTGGTGGGAACAATGGAAAAAAAGTTTTTCAAAGACCAATTGGAAAGAATAACATTTTAGAAACAATAAATCAGTAACAAATTATAATTTGAAGTCATTTTTCCCCCGCATATGGCTAAAAATGTAACTAGGCCTCAGAGACTTAAAATTAATTAAAGAATTTTAAAAGTAAAATAAATTAGGAAATGCGGGAGTAATTAAAAACTAAAAAAGTCACTGGTTGGCAGCAGAAAGAAATATTTGTGATTTAGAGAATGAAGATTCTCACTGACACTCAATTTTAGAAAAAAATATTAAAATTTTAATGTGAACAATGTCAACAAGTAAGTAGAAATAATTGAGGACGAATTAAAATCTATACTTCCAGTTGTAAACAAAAAGTGCAAAAACGCACATGTTACCATAAAAGTGTTAGCAATTTCATTTAAAAAATTATCAAAGTACCCTAAAATGTGAAGCATAGGTGACAATGATTATAGGTCTATGTAAAGGTGACGGGTCTGTGTAAAGATTGAAGTCTCAGAATTAAATATCACCAGCATGTGACGATCCGGTGGCCGGGAGAGACTAATTCAAAACAAGTAAATTCAACCCAACTGCTCCTCCTGCGATTCATCCTCACTGCCTTCTCGCCCGTCTCCCTGAGGACAGTGAATGTCCCACCGTGTCCCACAGTGACGAGTGCACACGACGTGCTCGGTAAACACTGACTGTGCTGACTCACACCCTACTCCTCATTCCCTTCCATCCCTGCCTTGGAGCCATCTGCCTCTTTCCCACAGAAGCTTCCAGAAAGAGACTCCTTACCGGGGCTCTGTGCCTGGGGCCGGCGTTTGGTAACGTGGCGGGGTTTCTGGAAAGGACCCCCCGGGCACAGCTGTCTCCCCTCATGGGTGATTGGATCAGAGCTGACGCAGCCACGCCTGTCGCGCAGGCCCTGGACGGGCTGTCATTCCAGTCACGGTCCCCGGCGCTCCTTCCACACGCTTTGACTTGACGAGTGCATATGGTCACGACTCAGTGACTTAATTAGACTATCGCGTCAAACCTGAAACCCAGCTATTCCAAAGACGCAATGGACGTCTGTCTCCTCAATCCCTTTCCAGAAGAAAAGTGGACCCATGATACTCAAATAGAATGCGGCATGGATAGTCATGACTGCACGGGACACAAGCGGAGTGGACGGAAGCTTGAATTTCATCGGGGGACCGCCGTGTTTTTCACGGCGTGTGTACAATCGGTGACATGTCCTTAGGTGCCTGCCCTGGGAAGCTGGGTCCCCCCGGGTGCATGTCAGACTGCGTGTTTACATTTGGCCTTTGGACGGCTCCCTGCAGCTTCAGGAAGTAACACTTCAAACAACCCCACGGCGTGGCATGCAGCGCTTGAATGTAAACCCATGGCCGAGGTGTTTGTCCACGGATGTTTGGCCTGCACGCCCTCCCGTGACCTTTGGGAAGGATGAGAAAAATCTGATTATGTAATTTTCAGGAACACTGTACAAATCAGATTTTCAAATGTTGAAACCTGACATCGATTCTCTGTATCGACTCTGACGCGTGGCCAGTTGGTGGAACAAGATGCTGAGACAGCAGTGACGTGACAAAAGCCACGAGCGTTTCTCCGGAGGCAGCAGTTATTCGGTGCCTTCCATCCCCCGCGTCTCGTGCTCCAGGTGAGGAGAGACGGTGGCGGATGTCTGCGGAAATGCCTGACCTTGGAAAGTAACGAGAGCTGGATGAGAACTCAAAGGGGAAGTGAGTTTTAAGCTTATTTAAAGATGCAAAGCATCAAGGTTTCACAAAGTGAGACAGGGAAGATAATTTTTACATATGGGGAGTGGGTGTGGGAAGTGTTAACACAGGCCTACGGCACGGTGGGTTCAAGAAGTCGGAGGTGAAGGCAGACAGACTGCGTTTCTACTTCAGATACAGACGCTGTAACACGGTGCAAATTTCTTGAATCTCAGTTTCTATGTCTTCAAATAGGGATTGAAAAATCTACAGATGAGTTTAACGTGAATCATAAATGAGATGACGCAGATTAAACAGTTAGCAGGTAACTCAGAGCAGAGTAAGTGCTCGATGCACAGTGGCAATTTTTCATTTATTTTCCCAGCACTAAAACATGCAAACTAGAGGGAGATCATACGAGTTTTAAGCATATTTAAAGACGCAAAGCCTCTGTAATAACAACAATTAGTAACACACATCACACTGGGAACTAGACATTGTTTTAAGGGGTTTATGTATATATTAACAGTAATGAGAAGTGAGTACTCTTCTTATTCCTTGAAAGGGGAAGAAAGCATGGCACAGAGAGGTTAAGGAACTTCTCTGCGGCCACACAGCTGGTAGGTTACTGGTGGCGGGATTCGCACATCGTAAATCTAAAATTTCTTCTCTTCAGCACGACAATAATCGTTCTAATGAAAATACCAACATCAAAAGAAATAGTAATAAAATGCCACCGAATCTGGAGTGCTGTCAGTAGAGCTTTGACGTAACGGGATATAAAGATTTGGGAGCATTATGATGTTTCTCCATGTAAAACGGAGGGCAAAATTTCACATGGCTTTAAAAAATAAATGCTTCAGGCTTTCTGGGAAAATCTGCCGCGTGGGAGAAACGCGTCAAGCGGGGGCCGGGTAACAAAGTTCACGCCAGAAAAAGCCGGCAAAGGGATTTGAAACCTGTAGAGTGTCTTTTGGAAAGATTGTGAATGGCCCTTGGAAGACAGCACAAGCTCCAAAGACGCGAGAACAGGAAAGTTGAGAAGACCAGACGAGAAATACCGGAGGGAGCATGAGACACGAGGGGTCGAGAACCGTGTCCGAATCCTCTAGAATATCTGAAACTGATGGGAGCAGGGCGATGGTCATCGAATACAACAGAAAAGTGGCCCAGGAGTTAAAACAGAGCCCAGGAGTCAAGCCGAGAAGCGATAACAGAAAACGGACACGAGTGACATCGATGGCCGAAAACGGAGCCCACGTCACCGCCGCGCGGCCAGCACGGCCATCAGGAGCCACGCGACGCGAACTTTCCAACGACCGCGGAAGAATCAGAGAGAAAATGACGCGTACGTCGACGATATCGGGTCAATCTAGACGGACCCCGGCCACGCGGCGGACGCACACGCTGTCGCTTATGGTGTCTAAGTCGACAGACTTGTGCTCAGAAGGAATCTGGCTCCTCGACACGGATTTGCAGCCGATCGCACGGGTCTCGGGATTATGCAAAGATAGGATGAACGTGTTTCTAAGACCTCGAGAGGACGTTCGGACGACAGGACGATGAGCCCGCTGAGGCAGCAGCTCAGGGGGAGCGCGGAAGCCGGCGCCGGCCGCTCCGGGCACCTCCGCCCTGTGCCTGACCCCGCTCCGCCTGCTCCTGGGTCCCTGGCATCTGCGTCTCAAGGACTGCGCCGTGCACCCCGGAGGTTACGCATCACACGGAGAACCCCTCAGCGTGGGAAGCCAATTGAATTAAACCGATTTCCAGGAAACTGTTCTAATCACTTTCTTCATCATGGTGGCCGGTTTGATGATTCAAATTAAAAATAATAATAATCATTTAAACTCACTATAATCCTTCCTCTTCAGCCAAGTTGGATATCAGGGATTGAATTTACCTCCGTATGTTTATAAAGTTAGAAAATAGTCAAATTTATGAAAAGATGGCCCTCAACGCACTGGACATCACGCAGAGCTGGAGCCTGATCCCAAGGGGCAAGACACAAAAGGGGTCCCTAAAATTCTACCAGTTACTTCCTCACGTGCCGAGCTCTGAGGTTTCGACCCCAGAAGGGGCTCAGCAGATGGAACTCGCAGTCACATCTTTGAGGCCGGTGGCCCTTCAGAGGGAGGACCGGGTGGGGGAACTCGGGCCAGCTCTCCGGCCAGCTCGCCTCCCTGTGCTGACCGCTCCTGGCCACATCCCTGGATGCATAGCAGGGGCTAGATCTCTTCTTCCCCTCCAAGGACAGGGGGAGAGCTATGTCCTGTTTCCTTGGGAGGTGACGGTGCCTCAGAGGTTTGGGTGCAGGAAGTTTTTACCTAGCAGGGCCTCTGGGCCCCCGAGGGCTGGGCAGAGGGGGATGGGGACAGCGGTGCAGTTGTGACGGAAGCCACAGCCATACATGGGTCCTCAGGCATTGGGCTGGTTTCTGCGTTGTCCCCATTAGGCCAGGGACTCGCCCGGCGAGGTGTAACTGTGTCATCGTTCCGTAGGAAGTTAAATGACATGAAAAGCTGTTATGAAGCTTCGTGTTTGGGGAATTTGGGGGAGACAATGGGGAGGCAGCAGGCACTGTCGGGGTGTGGTCTCGGGGACACGGTGCCCTTTGCTCCTGCCTGGCAGCCCGGACGTGGAGAGCGGGCCGGGGCCAGAGTGTGGGGTGCCCCGTCTGGGGGAGCACTGCCCGACTCAGCAGCAAGCATGAAATCAAGCCTCACTTCTCCAGCGATGCCACGGGAAGGTGGTTCCAGAGCCAGGCGGGCTCGCCGCGTGACAGCTGCACGTGACGGCACCAGGCGGGCGTTTCAAGGACACTGCAGGTTAAACCATGCTGCACCAGAGCCCGTCAATGCAGGTGATGCCAGCAGGCGGAAGACGCCCGGCTTGCAGCAAACTGACAGGCTCCCGACACCTGAGTCCAAACGCGAGGTGCAAGGTGAGGGCCGGGAGCCCCGGGGCGGGCGACGGCCCCCGGGGAAGGGGCGGCGGGCACCACGCCCCAGGACGGCGCTCGCTTTAGAATGAAACGGACTCAGGAATATTCACGCTATTCCCGGCGACTTAGAAAAAGGGCAAACTGCCTTCGGGAAGAGGATTCGAGCAGAAATCATTTTAAAGAGCTAACCCAGTACTCCAAGCAGTAACTACAAGATCCGAGGCCCAAATAAAGCATGGCCGCACAGGTGACCTACAAAATGCAAAGACAACGTCACGCACACGCAGGTAGTTTTCAGACACTGCAGGAGATGGCTTCCCAGTCTCTCCCTCACCTGCTTCCTCCTCCAGGCTGCGAGTATTGCTTTATTGTTTTTTTTAAAATTGGGATATTTATACCTAGATTCATGTACACACACACACACACACACACACACACGTGCGCATGTATTATAAAGTGCATAGAAAAATATACATCTGAGTAATTCAAATATGCATATTAGATTCTTGTATAGGAAAGTGGATACTTTTTAACATAATAGTTCTATAAATACATATATAATTCAGGTTTTATGAAGATTAAACTTTCAAATCGCTTCTAATTTCAAGACATATTTGTATAGAAAATAACAAAAGGAGTTTAGTGATTTATAAAAGTCGTGTGGAATTTTTTTCTCTGATTAATGAATTCTTGGCTGTCACTCAGTCTAACCTGATTTCATTCTCTTCTATGTGGTGGCAGGCACCTTCTAAAAATAGTCTCGAATTAAAATGATGGCCACGAGTCGTTTCAGTTTACCAGGCTTTGGTATATTACTAATTTGTGATTTTCATATTCATTTGAACCTAAAAGCTTTTTCCATGATTGAATTCACATTAATAGCTCAAGCTTTATTAAAAGGAGAGTCTTTTAGAAAAGGTAAAAGCATGCTTCTTTGTCACGTACTATCATATATAGATAATTTGTGGGGCGACTTCCCGTTGTTCTAATTTCCAAAGACCTAGTGTTGATTCTAAATAATTCCATCATGACAAGGAAGCGGTGTGTGGATAAAATTAATATATGAGATGAAGGTTATTTCTATTTCATTTAAAAATTATTTTTCTCTTCTCTCTCTCTCTCTCTATATATATATATATATGCACATATATTATTTTAACTTAATTCTCAGGCTGGAGAGGAGGTGAACCAACAATGATCAAACTCTATTTTGGGGGCCCTTTCTGTGTTATTTCACTGAATTCCGGCAGGACGCTGCCGAGAAGGTAACGGGCTGAGAACGTAGGGGTCGAAGTCCCAGAGGGAAGCCACTCTGTAACTTTGCCTCTGTGTCACTCAGACCCCAGGCTCTTTCTCTCATTCCAGAAACTCCCGGGACAGGTATTGCTTCGCTCTTTAGAGCTGACAAACAGAGGGACGTGCTAGGATCCAAGGCAACACGGAAGGAAATGAGCATTTCACCGGGAAACGACCGCATTTCGAGAATGGATTCTGTGACACTGCATCCCCGCTGGAGGCCCTGCTCCCGCCAGAGCAGCCCGTGTCTGTGCTATGCTCGCCTCCTGCACACGCGTGGCCCGCAGGCTGCCTGCTGCCCCGCAGGAACTCGCGCGTGTGGCAGTCCGTCACTAACGCTCATCAGAAGCAGCCCACGCCGGGGACCCCTGTCCCGGGAGAGGAAGCCGGGCGGGGCGGCTGAGAGGACACGGCCTGGCCCCCCGCCCGAAGCCCTGGGGAATGGTCCTAGCTGTGGATTGAGAGCAACCTTGGAAGCTCGGGGAGCATTCTGGAGAAAAATATTCCTGCATTACTGTTCACCCAAATTTACTTTAATTTTCTCAGTGTTTCCCTAACGTGCACTTCCTGTCTTCGGGTTCCACCCGAGGTGCCACGTGACATTTCATGGCGTTTCTCTTTTGGTGTCTCAGCTTCTCGGACTCCCCTTGTTTGTAAAGACCTTGGCGGTTTTGAGGATCGCTGGTCGGGTATTTTGCAGCGTGTCCCTCAGTAGGAACGTGTCCGATGTTTTTCTCATGGAAGAATGAGCTGATGGGTCGTTGGGGAAAAGACCACAGTGCAGAGCCCCTTCTCAGCACATCCTACCCAGGGGACATGTCATCAGCAGAGTCGGCCGCTTCTCTAATGACCTCAGGTTCCTCTCAGTGCAGACACGGATCAGTGACCGAGATGTGGGTGCTGGGCGAGCTCCCTGCTGCTGGGAGCCACGCCTGCAAGGAGTCGGGGGTCACAGAACGGGAGGAGGCAGGCGAGGACGGCACGTTGGCTGCACAGGGTACTCATACGTGTTCGCACAGGTACACACCTGCATATCAATTCACCTGGATGCCCGGGGCTCGCCAGCGTGTGGGGAGGGAAGGCCGTGGGCGCCCCTGGCGGGTGACCGAAGGTGAAGCCCCAGGGGCCGCCGGAGCTCGCTGCCCGGGCCGGCAGAACGCTCTCTCCCTCCGGTTTGGAGGGCACCGCGCCGGGTTCCAGCTGCCCCGTGGGGAGGGGTCCCAGGGCGTGACAAGGAGAAGAGGGAAGAAGGGCGGAGCATCCCGCCGAGGACGCGCGCTGGGGGCCCCGGCCCTCCCGGGACAGGGCCTGGTGCCGACAGTGGCACCGTCAGCAGAGTCCTTCAAGTCTGACAAAGACCGCGCAGAAACGTGTCTAAATTCCGAGAGCCGAAGATGTGGCCAGGCCAAGTGGGACCAGGCAGTTTCTGTAAATCTTGGCCCCAATACCAGAGGGCTGATCTGACCCCATCGCTGAGTTAGAGGAGGCTGTGAGGTCGCGAAGCTGTGACAGTTAGAAGCGCTGAGCACACGCGAAGCCAGCGCCCCGCACTGTCCCTCTGCACGTCCGCGACCTCGCCCAGGACGCGGCTGAGAAACGAGACCAGACGAGGGCCTGGGGGCGCCCTCGACGCACTCGGGCGTGCTGAGTGCCACCGACCCTCGTGGGCGCGCCCGCGGATCCCGGAAAGTCTGTTAAAACGTGACCAGGAAAACCCTCCGTAGGGGCAAAGGCCAGTGTCTAAAAGTGATGGAAGAAAATGCGAGCAACACGCAGAGGAAAAAGTTATCAAAGGAGAAAGTCGCGGCGAGCAGGTAAAGGCAGAACGCACGGCCGCGACG
>NW_006437828.1:12613321-12626872 GCF_000325575.1 Pteropus alecto | reverse complement strand
GGTGGGCTGCAGCCTGCCCCGGAGCGACGCTGACACCTGCCCAGCGCTCACGGTGCCGGGCGCGCGCGACCTTCGCCAGCGATGCCCCGTGCGTGCCGTCTTCATGGAACGCGACTGCCACAGAGCTAGTGGCCGAGGGCGCCGTGTCCCAGCTCCCGCTCATGCCCCATGGGGAGATGAGGGGCGACTGTGCTGCCGCGAGACGGAGGACGTAGCACCAGGACCGGGGGCCCAGCAGAGGGCGAACGGCCGCTCCCCGCCTCCTCCAAACCCGAGGGAGTTGGCTGGAGAGCCGCGTCTAGCCCCCCTCTCTCTCCCTCCACGTCTGCTAAGTATTTCAGGCAGCAAGGGACACTGAGAGCTCGCCACCAGGGGACCGTTCCTACGGCAGTCTCCCTCCCGTAGTCAGTCATGTGCTTCTCTGCTATCAATACGGTAAGTATTTTGCACATCGTCCCATTATAGAAGAGTGAGTTTAATGCGCGTCCCTTGTCCCTTGCAGTACGAGAGAGGTACAGGGCTTCCGGGTCATGATAGCGGTCAGGGCCTTATCTTACATGTGAACTGGTATGTGCTAAGGCCCTATTTTTTTTTTAAAAAAAATGATCGATAGCTTTTACCGATGGATCAGGTGCATTGTTAACGAGGTTAGGAATTAGTTGCTATAATTATGATAGGAATAATTTAAATAAGATAAAAAAATACTTATTCAACATATGCCCATGGATTTTTCTATTACTGTACATTCGAAAATACGCGAGCAGAGGCCTGATTGGTCCCTGTTCTCCCCAGAGGGCATGGTGGTCCCCTTGCCACGCCCAGAATCGGAGGCTCATGTGAAGAGCTGAGTGTCCGCGTGAGCGCGTCGCCGTGCTGGACTGCTAACCGTCCCTCAGCAGGCATTCTCTCCTTCTGCTTTGTGCACAGAACCCTCCTCCCCCGGCCAACGTCCAATTTTAGCTAATGTTACAGACTGGATGTTTGCATCCTCCCAAATTTATATGTAGAGACACAAGCCTTCAGGGGGACGGCGTTAGGAGCCTTCAGGATGACATCAGGCTGGGAGGGTGACCCTCCCACGATGCGGTCAGCACCCTCATCAAGGAGGCCCCAGGGCCCCGTCCCTTCCTCCCCTGAGGACACAGCGGAGGCTGTCAAGGCTGTGTTTAAATGACCGTGATGCGGAGGACGTCCGTCCGTCTGCATCTGAGCACTCGGACTTCTTATTTACATCCGAAAACGTACAGAGAGACATGAACCTCTCCACTCAGAACTGCTTTAACAGCACACGAAGGATCTCGTGTCGACTCGCGCGTATATGTGTGCACGCGAGTCTATTTTACACACTCAGATGAATGTACCATATCCGGAGAATGTGAGAACATTCAGAACATTTTTTCTAATATATTTTTGTTTTGTTTCATACATTGGATGATGGCAGAAGGGTGGTCCGCCTGCTTTAAAAGCAGTTTGGAAAGGGAATTTCTCGTATATATTCAACCAGTTAAGATTATAGTTTTCTTATCAGTAGCTGAATAAAACAAGTTTGGAACATAGTTATTACTTAACTCAATAAATCGCATCTTAAGCAATGTTTACGGCATCGCCATTCTCTAGAGAGACGACACTTTCTTGAAAAAGCTTCCTTAGATTAAAAAATAATCGTTCTTTAAAATTATTACAAATTTTACAATCCTATTTATTAATTGATCCAATACATATTTTAAACTCACTAAATCTTTCAAAATCAGAGTAGGCTGGTACAGAGAAAAGCATTGTTAAGTTATATGAAGAACTTATATAAGCTCTTTCATACAAGTAAAAGTCAAATCAGCTTACATTTAATAACTTCAAGAATTTTAATAGATAAGTTAGTGGAAAAATATTAAAACAGAAATAATTTAATGTAGTTACAGGTGCCACCAAAATAATAATTCTGGAATTTTTTAAATCATTATATATTAATTGGAGATTAATAAGATGCTGTCATGTAGAACTGACTAGCTTGAATAGTTAATATCTAAATAAAACTCTTTAGAAAAGAAATGGTTAGTAATTGTTATTTACACCTCAAATGACTAACGCTGAAAAAAAGTAGGTCGATTGAAAGGTGTTATATATTTTTTAACTATGCCAGGTTATAGGTTGTAAAATAGTAAATATAACAGTAAATATAGTAAAATATAAATCTAGCAAAATATAGGTTATGTAAATACAGTAAACAGAAGTCGAATAAAGTTATTGCTATTTAAGCTTTTACATAAAATATGCAAATACGCATGCCCAATCTTCCCGCATTTTCTCCTCCGGAAAGCATCGCTTTCTAGATACACAGATTTTCTTCGTGGAAACGTATCTCGGCCGTGGGATCTGGCTGGATATTGGAGGTTTGCCAGTTACTTCTGCTATTAATTGAGAGACGATGCTGAGGCTCTGGGAGAGAGCGCGCAAAGAGCAAGCGTCTGCGGAGCGAGGCTGCGGCCGCGAGGAGCCGGGAGGGCGGGACCTTGAGGAACAGCATCTGGACGTCAGAACGGAGCTGGACGTGCGGGGCGGGGTGCGGGGCGTCCGCTAAGGAAGAGGAGGCGCTTGGCGCGCGCATCGCAGAGACCGCGCGCATCGCAGAGACCAGGGGTTCGGAGCCAGGGGGTTTGGGAGATACCTGCTCCTCCACGTGGAAATTCAAATAAAGCTCAGTCATGTTCCCGTTATTCTGTGCACCCGGGCCCACTCAAGGAGGTGGGCGTGGGGCCATGGCGAGCATCAGAAAGTCACCGATCACGAATGACCGGGCTAGGTGACGAGGAAGGAAGAAGTGTAAAGCAGTCACCCTCCCGCACGTCTAACATCTGCGGGGACAGAGCAGTGTGTCAGCTCCCGCCGAAGTGTGGGGGAAGGACATAGGACGCGCTTCTCCCGAACGAGGTCGGCGAAAAGGAAATTAATTCCACAAAACTCACTGCCCTCAACCTACGCGCGCGCGGGCCATCGGCATGCGACGCGTGTGTTGTGTCATCCGTGCTGCTTTACCGTGGGGGAGGCAGGCGCACAGGATGGGCGTCCGCAGACTCCCCGCCACCCCCAGCGTCCCCCACGCTCGAGGGCCCCCGACCACGACTCTCCTGTGCCAGCCCACTCGGGACCCTAGAACCGCTGGCCGGCCCGGAGTCATTTTAAGGTATGGCGAGTGTCCTGGACCCTCCCTTCGACTCCAGAAGGAGCACTTTTGAGGTAGAGATTCTATGGCCGTGCACGGAAGGGTGGCTTCTCTGTGTGAGGTCGACGATGGCATCGCACAGGTCACCTCTGTGTCTGGCCAGCGTGGTCACATCCAGGACAGACGAGGCTGTCTTTGGGAGTTCTGTGACATCTGAACGTTCACTGACAGTATCTACAGGCCTCACACAGATCCGTCTCCTCTGGTGCTGTCTGTGTGGAAATTCTATCAGCCAGGCGGTGAAATGCATATATACGTGATCTATGTGTTCGCACACGGATAAGATAGATATAGATGATGTAGATATATAGATACATAGGTATAGATAGATATATAATTCTGAAGACCAAAATGCCGCACTAGTAATTATGAAAACCGATAATCTTATGTAAAAGCTAATAATATTCAGCTAGATAAATAAGGTAATATATAAACCATATGCATATGAAGAGACATACTGTATTAGCTAGATGATCTAAAAAAATGTACAGAACCAATGCATATGGATTAAAACTCCAAATAAAATATGAAACTAAAGAATCATATAGATTATAGTACATCAAGTCCTTAAACTAACAACCGGCACGTGTTCTGTGCTCTGCGGCATCCAGTAAATAAAACGAGGCAGGCCTGTCGCACGTGCCACGTTCTGAACATCAGACAAAATGCTCCTGAAGGAGCAGTTATTCACCCAACCAGCACCTACGGCACCTGCAAGCTGCCATTTTCCTAGGGTGTCGCCTGTAGTTTTCAAGGTCCTTGCACATAAATCTGGGAGCACAGGCGGCCGCGCCCCGAGCTCACGGTCACCGGGGAGAGCCGGACATGGAATAAAGCATGGCCCGTAAGAAACCGCTCCCTGCGCCAGATGTCAAGCGGCCCTCGTGGTCAGACCCCGTGGGATCTTTGTGTACTTAATCCCGTCGAGACATCCGCCTTTCAAGAGGTGCCTGGTCTGGGAGACGAGAACGAGGCTGGTAAGAGTGAATCGGAATCGGAACCGAGCTTCCCGCGAGTAGGGAAGACTCCGGACCAGGTACCGCGACGTCGGTGACGGGTCGTCCGTGGCCCGGAGTTAACGAAGCCCCAAGAGCTAGAGGAGCAGGGAGGGCATGTTGGCGAAGGGGAGGCACCGGACAGCAACCGCTTCTGGCTTCCGGGGCGCCGGCCGGCGGGAGGGGGGCCCGCTGGGCCCTGGGGAGGCGAAGCGGCACCGGAACCGGTCAGCGACAGGCCGGGGAGCATTTCTGCTGTGACTGAGGCCACCAGTCCTGCTGCCAGAGTGAAGAGTGGCCGGGGGGATGGAGCCGGGCGTGGCTGGGCGCAGCCCCTGAGCCCCCTGTGCGGCCGCTCCCCTGGGGTGTTGAGCCGGCCCCGCCTTCCTGTCCCCCTGCTGTCCCAACCTGCCAACCACCCGCCTTTCCCAGGAGTGATGCTGGAGCCCAGGCCGGTCCCCGCCGCCTTCTCCGTGGTGTTAAGGGACAGGAAACACGTGTCTCTGCCTTGGCCGGCAGCGGGCTGGGGCCACTCTGTCCGCCGTCTGCTCCCTGCTCGCACGGCGGGCCGCGGCCGGGCGACCCCGGGCCCTCTCCTGCCCACCAGCGTGTGACTCCGCTGGGGAAGGACACTTGGCCAAGGGGAACATTGACCTCTAAGAGCGAAGTCCTTCAGGCCTACGGACTGCGGACTTGGCCGCGTTCACCCGTAAACACTGAAGATGTTTGGGAAGCGGAGCTCGCCGCCGGGGACGCGGTCGGACGGCGAGGGCCGGCGGACGTCGTGGGGCAGCGCTCTGTGTATTTTGTTGATTTAAGTCGAACAATGAATTAAAGTGTGTGAATTAAATTAAATTAATTTAACGAATTAAATTATGAATTAAAGCTGTGTTTCGTCAGGGGAGGTCCAATTGCATAAGGCCTTTTCTGAGAAAAGAACATAATATCCATTATATGAGATAATATATATTATAGGTAATGAATTTTAAAAGTGTGTCCCGTGTTCTGTGAAGTCATATGCTCTCTCATTGCGAGCACGACATCGGTGTGGGGTAATTCTACGTAGTCGTGCATGACTAGGGAAGGTGGAACGTCATCTTCGATTCTATATTTTCTACATAGCATTTTCAGCAAGAATAATTTGTAAGATAAACTTTTTGTTGGTGTTCAATACTCTTTTTTTACTACAATGGGACAAACCACGCACCTGCGAAATGAAACCTAAACTTACCTTCCTGGCGGACGAGGGCCTCCCTGACCGAATTCTGCTCACCCCGCGCCGAGCACTGCTACACCCCTCCTTCCCTCACCCCTCCTGCTCCGATTCCGTAAGGAGCTCTGGTAAATTTCCCTCGATCGATGGAAATGGGGGACGCACGATCGTTTCGAAAACGGTCGGGCCCCCTCGATCCCAGCACCGTCTCGTTCCCAGACCCCTTCGCCTGCTCACGGCTCCGCCTCGAACCCTGAGGCGCACGGCGTGGCCCGTGGACACCCGGGGGCAGCAGCCCTAACTCAGCTCCACTGCCTAAGTCCTCGTGAGCTGGGGCTGACGGTGCTGGGCCGGGCCTGGCGGGTAGGTGTGCGGTGAACACGGAGCGGAAGGTGACGAACAGAACGCCCCGAGGAGCAGTGAAATAATCGAGATGTTGGCGACGGCGTGTTCTCTTCCGGACGCCGCGGGAATGAGAAAGTTATCTCAGAAAAGGCAGGAGGCCCTGGTACTGGGCCGCCGGGCCGTGTCCCGACCTCCACGTCATGGAAAAGAGCCCCTTCCTCTCCATTCGCCGCTGGGACAGGCTGTGAGGGGGGCACTGAGGAGTGAAGGTCGGCCGCGCCCGGGCGGGCCCATGCTGGCCCGTGGACGCTGGGCTCCGCTCCGGCCACCACATGGAAGAGTTGGTTTCAGGGACGCCCATGCCCGTTCTCCTGCACCGAGGCGGAGAATGTGACATTCGGAGTGAGCTCGGAGTGCTCCTGCGACCGAAGCCTTCCCTTCCCGCACCCGGCTCAGCGCACGTCCCTCCGTCCCTGGCCCCTGGGCATTGGCGCATGGTGTTTTCTGAACTGGCTTCTCTCCACTGTCCACTCGAGGCCAGGCCTAGCGCGTCCTCACCCCGCCTGGAGGATGCCGATCAGTAGATGCCGCCCCGGGAAGCAGCCTGGCCCCGCTCCGATCCGGCCCGCGTTCCGCCAGCTCCCCCGCATGCTCACCCCGCGAGGCGGCAGCCCGGTCCCGGAGCTCCCACACAGAGCTGCTGACCAGAGGAGGCCCTGGTGCTCCTGCTCCCAGCTGTGCTCAGTTTGCACCAAATCCACATAAAAACAACAGTTAAAAACAACAAGTCTGGAATTGTTAAAACGCATAACAAAAAAATGGTGATTGTAATACTCCATGATACAAAAACAGTGAAGATTTAGTCTACGGCCACGGCACCCTGAACGAGCCCAATCCCGTCTGATGTCGGACGCTAAGCAGGGTCGGGCCTGGTTAGTACTTGGATGGGAGACCTCCTAGGAAGACCGGGTGCTGTAGGCATAAAAATAAAAAAATAAGGGATCGTAAGCTGACAGGGTCCTTGCAATCTGTGAGGTCAACCAAGGGTTGCCTCGCGTAAAAATATTTAAAAAAATAGTGAAGATTTTAAAATGCTACTCTCTAGTTTGTTTCTAATTTTTTTTCTTTAAATTCCAAGATACTGACACTGTTTGCATAAAGCATTCTAATGATACAAAACATCTTGTGAAAAGCAATAGCCCAAAACACATAAACAACGAGAGCGCAGTTAACATTTCAACAGCGGCCGACTCTTTTTGGAAATAACTCTCCCTGGTCCTTAATAGCTGATTGATTAAACTTTTACTAGGATACGTGGCCAGGGTTCACCCAAGTCGTGGAGAGTTAGTAAGAGTTTGTGGCCCTCAACTGCTATAAATTTTATGTTTGGTAAACTCGCTAGAGAATAATTGAGTCGATGTAATAGAAAATTTTGCTTTCAATTTACTGACTGTGTGTTACGGACACAGAGGTCGTAACAGTGCTTCGAAGTGCAGTCACGCTAACTCACTGGGACTTGACGGCAGCTAATATTCGCCCCCACTGCCGAAAGATGCACTCCTGCTAAAGGCTCGTGAGAGAGGCCGCGTGCATGAGGCCACGAAACGGGCCCACGCGATTCCTTTCGGCCACGACGCTATCGACGGCCACGTGTCCACCTGTTGAGGTGTAGGGGCACCCCTTATTCCTGCGGTAGAAGATGTAAATTAAAGCTGAGGCGGGCACACGCCTGACTCCGAATCTCACAGAAGGAAGCGAACTCGAGTTCCCTGGGTTTGCATCCTGAGTTCGGGACGGCGACCCGTGTCATCCTGAGTCTGTCTAGAGAAATGAGTGCACCCGGGAGTGTTTAACGAGCTACACTAGCACGGGGACCGTCACGGGAATGAAGCCCTCGGATGAATTTGGGGAACCAGCCCTCCGCCCCCACCTCTGGACTCAACACTCCCGCTGAGCAGAGTGAGGCCAGACCCTGTCGCCAAACACACACGTCCGCGGGATCTGGGGGCCTAACGCAAGGAGGAGTCCCAGAAACCAGGTTTATCTTATCGGAAATATACGTTTAAATATAGAGACCGTCTTCCTTCACAGCCCCCCGCGAGGCACGCAGAGAGAGACAGACGAAGCGGGACACGAGTGAGTGACAGCCGGAGGGGACTGGTAACTCATGACACACCCATGCCCACCCCCACGCCCAATCTCGGTGAAGAACAAGAGGGCGGGCACACGTGGGTGTCCTTTCTCGGCGCGAGGCAGGGGAAGGCAGGGGGCGGCCGGCTGGCTCACGGAGATGCTGAGGGAAAGGGGGAGCTGTCCCCCTGCACGCCACCCAGTGTCCCCGGCTAGAATTCCAGCCGTCCCTCCGCACGGTCACTTGTCCCTCCTCTTAGAAACGGGTACCCCGCCAGTCCCGGGCAAGGCCTCCTCCTCCCGTACCGTGAGCGGCCCCTTCTCTCTCTACAGTCTCAGTTTATCAGTGACTCTTCAATGGTTTCCGATTTTCAGCCTCACGTTATCATTGCGTGCGTGTATTTCTAACTCCCACGAGGGCAGGAGGGGTCTGGCATGTCCCCTTAACGTCACAGAACGTGGCACGGGACCTAGTACATGAGCTACCCAGTGATGTCTGTCAAAGACATAATCTGAACATTGATTAATCCATTGACTCCACGGACAACATATTGGATGCACTCTTAAATTCATCTGCCTGAAATTTTACCATTAAGCATTCATTACACGAGGTGGTAATTGTCTTTTTTAATGTAATTAGGCCCAGAAGGGAAACGTACCCTTATTAGTAACCATTAACAGCTCTTTGTGAATGAGTTTATTGTTCATCAAAGCAAGGACATTTCCGTTCTTTCTAATCTAAAAATAGATAATAGTAGATCTTAATTGGAGGAAGGGAGATTGAGGATCGGTCCGAAGTCCAAGCAGAAGCGGGCAGAGAGGCAACTGCCACTCTCCGCGCCGAGGGACGGACAGGCAGGACACAACCGCCCGGGACAGCCCTGCTTCGTGGATCTAACGCAGCCCTCAAGACGAAAAATGACTATGCTGGTGTTACGCCTTAAAATAAATGGCAGGCGACACGCAGATCTCTCGCACGCCCCAGGCACGAAACGCGATGAATCCGCCCTAAGTTCTTCCATATTTGGGAAAGAGGAGGAGGTGAGCTGTTAATTTTGTGTTTGAGGAACTTCGGGAATGAGGGGCCCGTCTCGTGGGTCCTCTTCACGGGAGGCTGAAGAATAAGCTCGAACTTGGTGCCTGGGCGAGATGCTTCTCTTAGACTTCGCGTTCGCTACCGATGTCATTTTTCTACGAGAAGCACTGCGCGACGTCCGGGAGGGGTGCGTATGAAAATTAGAATCCCGGCCCGAACGACTTGTTTCAACTCGCTGCACCCTAAATTCACTGAATGTATTTCCAACTATTTATATTGGGGAACTTTACATAGGACTAAAACCATGAATAATTTTCAACGTTAGCATTATCATTTATTAATTAATTTGTCCATTCATTCGTTCATCGAAAATGAACTCACTGCATGAAAGAATGTAAACCCGTCTATGTCCTCACCCGGAATGCTCGATTTTCTCTGCTATATACATGCAAATTTCATAAAGCTATGCGTTATAGTTTGTATAATTGATCGTATGCACATTTTCCTGTAACCAGAGTGACGACGGATGAATATAAGATGACCCACTATTCCTGGAGAGACAGAGAAGGGTTTATAGAAAGATACGTAGGATTTTCTTGAAAAGCGAGGGCACCAAACTCTTCCAAGCAGAGTGAAAGGCAGAAGGAAATGAAAGAAACTCTGCAGAGCTGACGGTCCTCCGGGGGTGCAGACGGATGAGTTTTTTGTAGCGGGAGGGGGAGTTCTGAGGCCACGGTGAGCACTGGGGGCAGGTCGTAAGGCTTCTGTCAGTCCAGGGAGGTTGAATCTTATTCGGTATCAGGGATTTAAGGCAGAAAGGAATGAAAAGTAGGGTGTACAGAAAATTAAACTTGCCTTTTAGAGAGACACCTTTCATGATGGTGAATCATAACACAAAGCACCGTTACAGAAACAAAACGGATTTATTTTTTTTTAAAGGATCAAAATATAAAACTTAAAATGTATCCCCTGGGAGCTATTAGACTTTTCAAATTAGGTATTTGCGATGATTTTAATAAACATATCCAGTTCATGTAAGTTTCCATGATCACAGTAATTATGAGTTTGTAAAGATTAGGAACAGACAAAAAAGATTAGAACTATCTCATTTCAAAATATTACCTAAACTATCCAGGGTAGAGAGAAAAATAACTATCCCTGTACTATATAATTCTTCACTATAAAATAATGTCTTCCTGCACAGATTACAGAGTACTATGTAATAAAAGTACTGGTGAAAATTACTGCAGCATGGATGCACATAACACGGTACTAAAGGTTATACACTGACCTGTGTATACAATAAATTTTATATAATAAACCAACGAATGACTATCGTTTTGCTGAGAACTTTTTGCAAGGTTAACAACATATGTTTTTCCCTTCATTCGAACACTAAATGGCTTGGAAAGATCACAGTTAATTTCCACTTATTCTATTTGTCACATTTTCCCTCTTTTAGACAGTTTACATTTCTTCAAAAACAATCTCGTTAGAATTTTTAAGGAACGCCATTTTGGCTTACTTAAGGACAATAGTGCAATATTGTCCAAGGAGACCGTGGAAATATATACTATGACTGGTGACATAAATCCTCCTGCTCTGAGATATAGCTGTAAAATGCTCTCGCAGAGGAGAACAAATCTAAAACTTTGGTAAAATAAAGTTACTTGAATTCTTAAAACAATACATAAGCAGATCCCAGGGTCCATTACAAGGTCCTCATCTTCTTGGACAAAGTGAACTAAATTCCGGTGTTGTACCTCTGAGTGCTAAGAATACAGATGATTTTCATTTTATCTGGTCATCTGTTTTCTAAGTTTTCTATAATGGATGTGCATGATGCCTTATAAAAAAGAAAAAGAAAGAAAGAAAGAAATAGTTTGTTTTCCACAGGAAGCCATTTCCACATAAGTTAGACAGCCTGACACTAATAATAATTTCTAAGTAAATGTACAGACAGCCTCATACTTGCTAGTAGTTGGTGCGTACCTTGCACAGGTGACCCCAGTCTAATATTCTCGACCAAAGCCCCCTCTCCGTGCTCCTCCAGCCCCTGCACCACCGTTGCTATTACACTTACTCTACCTTATTGTCATCTGTTGCTTATTTTCGTTGCTCTTCACTGAGCTCTACGCTCCTTGAGGTTAGGGACACCGTTCACTTCATTTTAACATCCCTCGGTCCCATGACAGCGTCTAACGCACGAGTCCATACTCGAGAGGTCTTTGCCGACTGAGTGTAGGGATGAGGGCTGTGGTTATCACGTATATTATCAACTGATGCATTTCCAATCCTCCCTGAAAATGAATGTAGTAATTTTTGCACGAAAAAGTTTTCTGTAATTTCATTAAGGAAAAGACATGTTTTTCTTTTAACCAAGATGTTTACCATACACGACGTTTTTCCATCGTTAGTGGAGGTGCAATGATTTGAATTCATATGATTTCCCTTAAGCCTCAATGAGTGATTTAAGCATTTCACACACTGCAGCTCTGCAGGAACCAACCTCTTCGATCTTCTTGTTTTCCGTATGTGTTGCCCCATTCTTAAGGGATATTTTCACATGGTCTGAAAATCCGGGTTGACAGTGATTCTTTGCTTGGTTTTGCTTTCTGCACCTCGCAGATGCCGTTCCGCACGGGGGCATCATCCGTGATTTGGGACGTAAAACCAGCAGTCCTTCGCCCGGTCCCACCCGTGCCTGGCACATGTCATTTTCCACTGGCCGCTTTCCAGATTTCCTCTCTGTCATTTTCCACAGTTCAACTACAATGCGTCCGGGATGGTTCTTTGTCCTGACGCGTCTTCAGTTGCTGAGCATCTTGAATACCCTTTTTTTTCCCCCCAAGTTTGGAAAGTTTTGGCCATTGTTGTTACAGATACGTTCTGCCTCAGCCTTTCTCTGCTAATTCCGGCATTATGATTAAACTCGTGTTAGACATTTTATAGCGTTTCCAAGAACCTGATGCACCGTCCATGGTTTTGTTTGTTTGTTGTTTGTTGTTGGTTTCTGTTTTTGTCAATTTTCTTTTTCTCAGATTAGGTCATGTCCATCATCTAACTGCAAGTTAACTGACTCTTCTGTCATTTTCATCCTAGCAAGCCCTTCAGCGAACATTGGTTTTTAAATTTCAGATATCGTATTTTTCAGTGTTTGCGTTTTCATTTGGTTTTCCTTTTATAGTCCGTTTCTCTGCTGAGATATTGTTTCTGTCAAGAGTATCACTTCCTTTACCACCTTAAACCTAGTTACGATGGCAGCTTTAAAATCCTTGTCTGCTAATTCCACCATCTGGCTCCTATTAAACTTGGTCCAAGTAGTTTGTCTCATTTTTCTTTTCCTTAAAATTGGCTTAATGACTGGCCCCCTTTGCTTAAAACTTAATATTTTGGGTATTTTTTAATGGCCTCTGGAATTGGGAATGTATAAATTTTGGTAACCCTGGATTCTATTATAGTCTTCTGAAAAGTGTTATTTATTTATTCGCTTGTTCGTTTGTTTGTTTATTGTTCATTTTCTTTCTTGCTCTTTGGTTTGGTTTGGTTTTCCTTTTTTTCGCAGGCAATTTACTTGATTGGACTCGACTAACGACTCTGTCTCTTAGGTGGCAAGTCACATCTCGGCTTCGTTCTGATACCTTCAGTTGTCCCATGTCGGATGTGCTGCTCGCCTGCGTTGGGCGGAACTAGAATGACCGTTTGGACTCCACCTTCTGGATCTTCCCTGTCCGGGATGCTTCCCCTCCTCCCCAGTGACTGCGGCTGCCCCGAACCCTGACCTCTGGCTTTTCAGTTCGCAAGGAACGTGGAGCTTCTGCCAGGGTTTTCCTTAGCCCGCCCAGCACTGACTCCCACGTGTCCTTGGAGTAAAGCCATGAAAAATGGAACCTCACCCTGGGCTGTTCTCTCTTCCCGCCTTTTCCAATTCATCGCCTCTAAAATCTGCCTGCTTTTTTCAGTCTCCAGTGCTATCTGTTTTTTTCTTCTCTTCTAGTTTATTTATGTTTGTATTTCACCTACAGTCGCTAATACAGAGGGTTGGGTCAGAGGGTGTATTTGAAATATCCTGAATTGCATTTTTAGAAAAAAAATATTTTTGCTTTGCCCTCAGGATGCATTTGCTTATTTCTGACGCAAATGTTAATTTTTAAGGATAGCCGCTTTATTTTTATATTTGCTGTGTGCCATTCATACTCTATCATTACAGCATTTTAATTCCTAGTCCTTTGGGAAATAGGTTTTCTTATTTGAAATTTGGGGTGAAGAAAATTGAGCTATACGCCATACGACTTCTGAAAACTATACATAGGACACAAGTTGTTTGATTTCAAGTCCCACGCTCATTTTCTCACATGTGAGAAATGTGCATCCGTGTGGATTTGCGTGTGTGTTTTGATAGGTAAACATCCGTGAGAGGGGAGAGGACTTCTTCACCCCTGTGGATGTCCCAGAATGAGGCCGCCGCCTCACTGGGAGCCCGGGGACAGACTGAGGGTTTGGAGTGCGCACCCTGCTATCTGTGGGTCCTCAGGAACTTCCTCCGGACACCGTGCCTGGCAAGTGATGTGCGTTCACTGGGTACGAAACTCACAGGGTTACAGACTGACTGAGA
>NW_006437828.1:12594214-12613306 GCF_000325575.1 Pteropus alecto | reverse complement strand
AATAATTTACAAGCTTTAAAATAAACCCAAATTCTTTAACAGTGGAACTAAGTCGTGTCAACGGAACCGTGGCTAAGCTGTCACTTAGTATAGCCCTTGAAGAGTCCTGCTAATTTTATCTGTGACATGATGCATTGCCTCGAATTACACAACGTCCTCCCTATGCAAATACCAAACAAATTATCACCTGTAAGCGTGGCACAGGAATAAAGCCGATAGTCACTGGTTCTCTCTTTATTATCGACTGTCTTCATTCCTGTTTCCATCATTATTCTGGGAATTGGTACAAGGTGAACATTTTAGTCCTTTCAGTGCTAGAAAAAGTTGAGATTGAACACTTCAAAGAAAACTCACCACAATTACCTTATTTTAAATAAAATAATAGGTACATTAAGTGACGGGAATGAAAAACAGGCCAAAATTAGACTTGAAAGAGAGGCAGGAAATTTGGCTAAATAATACAAAATGGAGTGTTGTAAAAATTGACAGTTCTTAGTCACATCAGAGCAAGGTCATACTTAATGAAGCTAAAAAAAGTAAATTTAGAAGAAGCTGAGAGAAATTTTGGGAACTATTTGTTATTCTGTGTGACTGTCTTACTTAGATTCTGTTCTCTCATTTTCTGGCTGTCTTCATCCAATATTCTTTCAGAGGCGCTGTCCTAGAGCCAGATGGCATAAAAATAACTACACTATTAATCCTGCAGTGTGAGGGATACAGATATTCACTTTTTAGTATGCAAATAAATAGCAAAAATGAAAATGATTGAATGTGAATGAATTTATCCTGGGAAATAACTCTCTGAAGTATAGTTATATTTAGATTATTTCTAATTAACCTAACATGCAAATATCGATTTATATAGACAACTGCCTTCTCTTCTATTTCAGCAGATTATAAACTTGAAAATGAACCCAAATAAAAAATTTTTGCTCAATTATTTATCTTCGTATGAATTGATTTAAAATTGCTTAGTTAGTGGTCAGTATTTTAAAACTGTTTAAATTCAATAATATAGTCGACACAAAATCTAGATCTATATACCTATTGACAGCAGACTTAATATGTAAGAAGTATCTTGTTCAGCTGTATTCTTTGATACCTTACTGTAGTGAAATGCCTGCTGTTTGCTTCGGGAAGCTTTAAGACATGAAAGGAAGATGCATTTACGGTTTCTACTCTTGCACATCTAACTTTGTTACGGCGTTGATGAGTACCAGAAGGAGTCTATAGTTTATTAAGTCGGCTTAAAGGAATTTTAACTTAATTATGCCAACCGCGTGTGTATAGAAATTAATATACACCTTACGTAGTTCAATTAGGTCATTATGCTAAATTATAAAATAATTCTAATATTTTGGTCCACTGAAAGTGAAAGTAAATGACTTTATAAAGAAAGCCATGACACTGAATCCTCCAAATGATTAAAGAAAATCAAGAATGCAGATTAATGAAATGTAGTGTCGGGATAGAAAATGCTGCACTTAGCCAGGAAACCACAGCTAAATTTTCTATGGCTGCACCATCAAGGTCGAACATGTTTTGGACATTATTATTTAACTTCTTAAAAGGCATTCATCAAAAACCTGTTTACATACCATTACACAAATCTATTGCTGAGTACTTTATAAAATATGCTATTTGAGCACAGGGTGTAGCATACATATTCCCCTGGGAAGTCTAAGGGTCTGATATAAATTCTTCAATTAAGAATCATTTAAAACTACTGTTCTACATGTGAGAAGAACTGGATTTTAATATGATAGTATCAGCCTCTATCAGGTTAAAATTCTGTAGAGAACGAAACATCGAGATCTAGATCGTTTAATACCATTGATTAAAATAGGTGCATTGTCTGCAAAGTAGTTCTCTGAAGTGATTACTCTGGGATGTGGCTATGGGCTTGCCTCCATTCTGGGCAGACTTTTTGGACCTTCCATTTCTCCCCGCTGGGTTGTACCCCATTTGTCGGTGTTCTCAGGGCATCAGCAGTTTCTCTATATAGGGCTAATCACGCTTTTTAATTATGTATATTTTTGTGTGACAATTTGCATATTTCTTCCCTAATAGATGATAAGCTCTACGAGAGGAGACAGCGCCTGTTTTCACTCGTTACCGTGATCCTGGTACAAACGCTGAGGGAACTTCACGCCGTTACACTGCGTTGAAAAGGGTTTCGGAATCAGACACACGCCTCGTGTGTAAACGCCAAGAACAGAAGAGTCAAGAGCAAACAAGCAGGGGAAAGAACATTTCGCTAAGCCGAAAACCCTTCACTGCAGCCCAGTGAATAAATGTATGTGATATTTAATTCTTATATTTATAGTTTAAGGATTTAGAATAAGCTAACAAAAAGAAAGTGCTCTAACACCACAAAATGAAAATTCTAATAGTTACGAACATGTGTGTATGACATATAAATATGGAGGTTCTTAACGGGCATGCCTGAAACATCCTTTTGCTAAAATACAGATGAAAATAAAATTTCTAATTATTTCTAATACTAACATAAGTTTCAGAGCTACTAACACTGACTAATGTGATTTGCGCAAAACACGGTTATAGGTAAAATAAAGTGATGCCAGAATTTCTTAGGAATTGAAAAGTAAAATGCCATGTATCCCCTTGGAGAAAATAGGTAATTGGTAAAATATTAAACAACGATCCACTTATTCCCATTTATTCCTCATTCTAGAGCGAAGCTAATCTATTATTATAGCGTAGCTCACGGTGCATTAGGAAAATTACTTCGATGTGTGAGACACTTTAAAGCACTAGATTCTTATCATAGATATAAAATGGTCAGTGGAGAAATTCTTTCCTTGTCCCTGGTTTTTCTGTATATTTCTGAGTGTTTCCAGCGTTCCCAATTTTCTCCGAAATTTGGGACAATCAGAGGCCTTTTATTCCCAGGGCGAATGGTCGAGGCGGCTGTCCCCAGATGACCCGGAGGCAGCCAGCCAGTTCCTACCTGCTCTAGCTCATCGGTTTAGACCTAGATTATTTATTTTCCAACATACAGTATCTGAAGAGAACAAGACAGCATTCCCTCACTCCAGATGTGTAATGGTTTCTTTTTTGGGGACACGGGGGCTATTTTAAGTGCAATTATATTATGGAACAGTAGGCATAGATTTCCTCTGGTTTACTGAAGACCATTGTTCTGACCTGAATGTTTGTGTCCCCCCGAAACTGTCATGCCGAACCCATCCTCCCTGGTGGGACAGTGCTGGGCAGTGGGACCTTGGGCGGTGATTAGATGTGGTCATGAGCCCATTCCTGGAGAATGGCAGCACCCCCAGAAGGCTAGCCCCCTGCCTTGCTCCCCAGCACGCCAGGGCGCAAGAGAAGCCAGCAGCCCACACGCGGAAGAGGGTCCTCCCCAGACCCACCCCGCCAGCACCCTGACCTTGGCCTTCCAGCCTCCAGAACTGTGAGAAATAATTATCGACTGTTTATAAGGTCCTAGTCTGTGGTTTTCGTTATAATGGCTCAAAATGATCGTGGTTTGAATGGTGGCAAAGTATAAGGTTTTTAAATGAATTATTAAAATATAAGTACTTACGAATGAGCAGAGTCAGAAAGGAACCCCCAAAACATAAACAGCTAAAAAAATAAGTGAAGAGAGGGCTCGTCCCCACGCCCACGATATGTTGGTCTCTTGCTCACATCGCAAAGACGACCCTCCCTACCGAAGCCCTGTCCCGCCTGCTCTGGACAGAACATCGATCTGTGTCTTGAGGCTCTGCCTGGCCCTGGCCCTCCCCACGGCCCCCCAACCCGGGGGCTGAGCGTGCATGGCAGGGGCTGCACCCCAGCACCGGAAGGCATCCAGTAGAACTAGACACGTGACACCTGGCTCAAGGTACGCTGCCGTCTCAGCTCTCTATCCCCAAGTTATCAGGATCTGAAGGTCCAGGGAAGTGTCAGCCACCTAATCGTGCATCATGAGGTGTATGACCACCTTCAAAGACTTCTGTCGCTCTTTGGCTAATTTCAGTGAACTGTGTCGCATAGGCACGGCAGTGTCCCCTGCATCGTAACACCGCACAAGGGACCCAGCCCAGCTAAGCCAAGGACCAGTCGCGGCTTGTGATAATTCTTTGCTATGCAGCAAACAGCCCTTCCTCTCTGTGTCCACGGGCCAAAGAAGATAATCTGCATTTTAATCCGCTGCTTCGTCTGGATGATGCGTTTGACGATATCCAGAAAGCTGGGCAACGTGTTCACGCGAACACAGTGGTGACAAAGCCTGTCCCAGGAGGAAAGTCTCTGGATCCCTGAGGGACACTGAGGGCTCCCAGCTGTTCCCCTCGCTGCTCTCGGGATCACTTCCTGTGCGGGACCCCATTTAGCATCTGCTGTTCACAGCTGCCGTAATCTACAGTATTGTCCTCAGAGGTGCCCTTTAACTGCTCCCAATTCTTAATCGCAAGCAGAGCAAACACACAGAGCGTCATGGACACAGACGACAGATGTTGGCGAAAGCAGCGGGGAGGCAGGTAAGGGCAAGGGGGTCAAATATAAGGTGATGAGAGATTGGACTTCGGGTGGTGAGCACACAAGGCAATAAACTGAAGATGTAGCATTGAACTGGACACTTGAAACCTATGTAATTTTATGAACCAAGGTTCCCCCAATAAATGTTTTTTAAAAATTAAAAACTGACATCAAATTAAGAAAATAAATATCCGACAGATTGATTTCCTTCTCTAATGCTTATTATAAGTGTACATATTGTGATGACCCACCAGCAGTGTAGTTTTTAAAAATTTTAATTTATTGGGGTGACATCGGATCATAAAATCATATAGGTTTCAAGTATACAATTCAGCACTGCATCCTCTGTATACTGCATTGTGCACCTGAAGTCGAATCTCTTCCGTCTCCACATCTTTGACGCCCTTTACCCTTGCGGGCCCCCCGATCCCCCAGCGCACGCCACGCTGCCGTCTGGGTCCATGCATTTTTGTCTGTCCGCCTTGTCCCTTCGTGATAATGCACTATTAGCCCTTTCCCACCATGACATCAAAGTCAGCGTGGTCAAGATGAAGCAGCTCCCCCCGCCCCTTCCCGCACCGTGGCTGCGGGTCGGACGCCTGGTCACCGCGGGCGGGACCACCGGGCGCCAGGGCACCTGAGCGGCTTGGCGAGGAATCACAGACGGTCTCACGTCTTCGTTTTTTAAGTCGCGAAGTTTAATTCTTGCTTCCCGTAATTCTCAAACGCGTTCTTTTATTCTCTGTTGCTAATGCTCCAACTCTACGGTAAACTCATTTCAGCTCCTTTCAGACATTATCCTCATTCTGTTCCATGGGAGTTTTCAGAATCACAAACCAAATGGAGCCTAAAAGCGCCTCTCGCCCATTCTGACTGGTAATTGACTCTTAATATAGTAGTGTCCTTCCAGACGACCTTGCTACTGTCGTAAAATCTTTTCCACAGTCATTGTCTCCCTGCATATGTGTCCCTAAGCTCTCAAATTCCTCTTTCATCTCTCAGTTGGAAAAAATGGTGCTATTTCAAGAAATGCTATCCACCAGTAGGGCGTAGGAAAAAATAAGTTGGTAAGACGTGCCTGTATGCCAAAAAGAGAAATATTCAAATAATTGACATGGAAAATGCTATAATGATTTTTAAATCAGCTTACACATTTCTGATGGCAATTCAGTTTAATAGTTTCGATCCTGAGTTAGCTGCATTTTTACTTCATTTTTTTCTGTTAATTTTTTCTTACTCATTTTAGTTTATTATGTAGTTGAACCATACATTAATAATCCATGTCCAACTCTGACATAAAGGAGTTTGATATTAATTTTTAACATAGAATCTTAAATGTGAAATACGGTAGTTAGTTTTTCGATGTTTCACATGTATTTCTTTCTAACTATACTATTGAAAATAAGTTGCTTAGAGATAATATTGCGAAATGATGGATATTCGCTGGATTGTTTTGGAGCGATGCGCTTAAATTTCAGCAAGTTGGACACCTCAGAAGCTTGACTTGAGTTTCTCCCGTAAGGTGCATCAACAGCATCTCAGTTCTGGGTCTGATCATTATTTCCGGGACCAGGCCTAGTGTCCTCCACTTCCGGCCTCAGTTCAAACAGTGTGGAGTTTGAGGCAATTTACATTCAGCTACTGAATCTTCAAAAGGGAGAAAGGCAAAGTGTTAATTCTTTAAACACTTTATGCCATAGAATACATTCCCGTATTGGTTCCCAAACAACTGAATGGATATATACAGCTCGTGGGGAGCGAGGTGCAGGAGTTTACTAAGCCCTGTGCCACGAGTAGATACAGTGAGAATAAGCAGCGCCTACTTCCTTGGGATTAAAATATATTTTCCATAATTTATGCAATCAAGCATTCTATTCAGCTTTGTGATGCCGTAACCGTGGCTCAGAACAGAGCACAGAGTGTCGGGAGGTAGCCCCTCTCCTGAGTTCTCGCGATGCCGAGTAGAGAGCCGTGTGGTCTCAGAGCAGTGGAGACCCCTGCAAGTCTGATGTCAAAACACGGAGACGCTTATTGGTGTGTTTTGCTTTAAATTAAATATACTTGATTAGGAAAAGCACCGCAGATTTCAGCATTGAGAATTAGCTGAATTGATACACAGAGGAATTGCTTGATCTGTCTTGTAGGTTCCCATTCATTTATTCCTATAATATCCTTACTTTCTACAGTACTAATAAAATAATGGATTTATTTTAAATGGTGAAAAACAGCTAATGAAATGAAAAACCCATATTCTCTTTTTGTCGGTTTAGTTGCAGGCAGCAACGCCATGAAGGTACACGGTAGCCGGGCCCGGTTCAGGGGTTTTTGTTTTGTTTTGTTTAGATTTATTTTTGTATTGATGTAAAATTGACATCTGGCCATCTATGGAGAATTTGGGAGGTGATTAGGTCACCGGGGTGGAGTCGTTATGAATGGGATCGGTGCCCGTGGCAGAGTCCCCTTCCGTCCTGACGGTGTGAAGACACGAGAGTGGCTTGTCAACAGCGGACGAGAGCTGTCATGACAATGTGACCACACTGGCTGGCATCCTGGTGTCGGGCTTCCAGCCTCCAGGGCCATGAGAAATACGTTTCTGCTGTTAACAAGCACCAGCAGAGCGCCACCGCCGGTACCGTGTGACAGCAGCCCCAACGGACCGAGGCGGCGGCCGAGGGACAAAGGCTTAGGAGCCGTAAAGTCACGTGAAAGGGGGTCAAGTTCAAGCCCATGTCTGCGTAAAACCGGCACTCGTTCCGTGGGATGCTGTTGTCCAAAAGAACGCAGACGGGATGGCAGTCACCCCACGAGGCGTCTCGGAGGAGAACCCAACCACATGTCCTTGGGACTGTCAGGAAACTGCCTGAGGGAAGGTGACAGAATATGAGATGGACGATCGTAGAAGAAACAGAGATTTACGAGGAAGAACAGGGCGGGGAGGGTCGCCGAGGCGGAAGCAGCCGCGCTTGTTTGGACGTGGCACATTTCAAAAGGGGGGCACGCAGCGCCCGTTAAAGTCACAGGGACAATCCGTGAGCGACTGAGCTGGGAAGAGAGCTGTCACCTCACGAAGGCTCCTCCCTGACGCGTCTGAAAGGCTGAACCGTCAGAGGTCTTTGTCAGGTGAGTGTGACGGCATGTGATGGCGTTTCTGCCATAACAGCGCCCCCTTTGCAACTCGGCGCGTACCCCACTTCGCTGGACATTTCCTCTGCACTTAGCGTATGCCGTGCGGTGTGCTTCATTTAAGAATCAAAAATTTAGAAGAATTGCTTCTTTGTCAAAGTTGGTAGTTTTCTTGTTCCTCCATTATTTTATAAGGACACTGAGGGCTAAGCCAACGCCTTATTTTCTATAAATGTGAAGTATTTTCTACACTGCAGAAAGCTGGCCTTTTTTTTTTTTTTTGCTCTGAGGATGGATATTCCATATTGAAGTATTCATGGCAGAGTTCGGTGTAAGCAATTGGTTTGACCCTGACCTTGAGTAAAGTGAGTTCAGCTCAGTTCAATAAACAATTATTAAACACTGTCGCATGAGAGCCAATTTTTCCCAATAGCTGCTTAGATTCTTTTCAAAGGAAATAGCACATATTCCAAGTTTTTCCCTTCAGAATTTAAATAATATCCAGGATGGTTAATAACTCAGCGACAACAGATGTTGCTTGTTTTCCTGTGGTAGAAACAGCACTTCCTCTAAAGTCAAAACTCAGGCTCCAGGGGCACTGTGTGCCCACCGAACACTGTCCAGAAAATCACGGTGGTGACCACGGGTAGGTCGGGAATGAGAACAGGGACAGACAGACAATGGAGGTGAAACAATGTTTCTGTCAAACGGTGAACACTTCCGTCTTCGTGTGTGGGCTTTATTGTAGGTAAATGTTTCTGTTGTCCCGCATCCTCTGCTTGATGGCGCCTACAAAGCTAGATTCCACGTCTATTGTTCAAAACGATACGTCATTAACATTTTTGATAATATTATAAATCACTGGCGTTATTGAGAGAAAAAACACTGATTTTTTTAAAGTATACTTTATGTATTGTAAGAACGTGGAAATCGTTACATCTAAAAATTTGCCCGCAGTAAGGAAAAGGAAAAGAATTGCATGGTTGCCCATCGTACTTCCGCCTTCCTTCTGAAGCAAGAGTCACTGGCCAGTGGTGACACAGTTGGGGTGCTCCAGTATCTGAGTCTTCAAGCCTTTTCTTGATCCTCGTTTGTTTTACCTGCTAAATTATAAGACCACTATCGCCCTGACTCTTGCTCAAAGCGATTGGTTTGAGGCACCGTTTTCACTTGATAAGCAGGGTTTGGAACGATACGGTCAGGGGCGTAAACCAGAACATGTTCCATGGGCACAGAGCATTTGATTAAGACATCTCGACACAGCACGTCTTTGCCACCAGCGTTTATGTCCCCTGGAACTCACGGTCCTGTGAAAATCCTGAAACCCTCAAGGATCCTCAGAGATTTCGCCCCTGTATACACACGTGGTCCCCTTACTTGTTTCTATGTTGGACGATAGTCTTCCCACGCGTACTTTACAAAGATTAATGCAGAGCGCGCTAATGTGCCAATCGGACAAAGCGCAAACAACGGAACCACAAAGACAATACTGTTCATAGGCCCGGGGGCGGGCGTGGCAGCGGGGAGGGTCCTGTGCGAGAAACAGTAACTGATGAACAAAACCGCGGTGATACACGCGGGGTTGAAACTCACAAAACCTCGGGGGACACATCCCGGCCATGCAACAGGCCACGTTGTGATGCTGCCAGACTGTCTAAATGTTCTGTACACCATCAATTATTTCGTTCATAATGACCCGCGAAGTCATAGCTGCAGTGTCAGGGTTTTGAGTAGTTAGGTATCTTGCTTACATGGGTCACAGGTCAGGACAGGCATGATTTGTCACTCTGAGCCCTGTGAGAGGTGGCCTGCCTGGGTCCAGAAGCAAAGCCTCCTCGCCTCCGCCCTGGGCTACTGCCCACTGGCCTCGCTGGACTCTGAGTATTTTTACCGAATAGATATTTGACAGATTCTGAAGTTTTTCCTCTTCTAATTAAAAGAAGCCAGAATTTGGTTTGCATATTTAACAAGTGAGGTAACTGGACAGCATAATACGCAACGTGCTGGCAAATCAAAGCACCAGAAATAAACATCCGCTTCATAACCTCAAAACGCAGCACGTCTTGCCCCGTGATGCTCACTCTGCACCTCCAGGGGATCATTCATAGAGGAAGCATGGCCCCTGCGCCCGGGGAGCAGACGTTCCCGCCAACGCCCAAACGACCCGATTTTCGCACATGCTCTCTTTCTAAAGACACTTCTGGCACATCTGCCTGAAAAAGCCAACCTGCTGGAAAAATAATAAAAGCAAGACAGGATAAATCAGACCGGGGTGGCCCTTGACCTGCCCCGTCACACGACAGACAGCAGCAAGTGGCCTTGTGCTCCTTAGTGGCCACTGCAGCCATTTCTGTCTGGCAAGCGGGCTTTTCCTTTATGAAGGGGCTCGAGCAGGTGGGGGACATCTCCAGGAGGGGCCGGCACTAGGTGTTCATTGATCCCCAGGCTACTCAAAGCAGCCTCAAGGTCAGGCCTGTGATGGAAGGAAATGCTAGCGATGCCCCTGCTTCTTGCCGGCCACATGCTGCGAACCTTCATGCACGTTCCCTCGGCTTCCCCGGGAGGCTGTCCCTGCGTCAGGTGGCCTCAGAGCAGTGCCGCTCCAGGTCCTCAATGAAACACGCGACGATCTACTAAACAATGTGCTCTTTCCATCCCGAATGAGTAATTCTGGGACACCGCTGTCCCTGTGTGTTCAAAAACAATGAAACTGTCTAACTACCGACACAATCCAGAACAGAATCATTGCTAATGTTAGTGCAAAACACCTTTGAATTTCTGAACTCAAGCACACATGCAAAAAAGCCAGAGGTGGTCCATCCAACAATTAAATATAATGTGTACAGTTTAAAGAGAGCTGCTTTATTGTGTCCCAGAGGCCTGATTATACTCATTCCTATCTAAAACGATGTCATGAAGGAAAAAAAAAAGATAAACATAATCTCTGCTGTTTTATGAAATGACGCACCACTATCCCAGGTGGCAAATCTTCCCCAAAGTTTGGGAGACCTTTTACATACAGTGACTTTTACACATTCTTCTTTTTCTTACCTCTTCTGCTTATTTGACTGTGTGGCGTAAAGTTTGGGTGAGCGTCTGAGACCTGAGTCCCAGCACTGGTATTAATGACATAACTTCGAAGGGGAAAAGGATAAAAACTGGCTTGTTCTCGTGCACATATTTCTTGGGAAGATACAATTTGAAGGCCACGAAGCCCGCTACTCGTGAGTGACTCCTTGCAGTTTGGGAGCTGCCATCGACCAGTTTTATTGTTTATTTATTTATTTATTTGAGTCTAGCGGACATGAGAAGACAAAAGCTGTAAAATGGACCTTTCCTACGTGAGGGTCTACTGTTGCATTTCTGCCGTAGGAGACAAAAAAGTATTCCTCTGACTATAAAATTCACGACATTGAGGCATGAGGCAATACACGTTTGCTTAAAAGTCAGTCACCGGACCCTCTCTACACAGGCGACAGAGCAGCTAGACGAAGATCGGGGGGAGAAACGGTGGTGGCGGGTCCTCGAGCCCCCGCGCGGTCCCCCCACCATCTCCAGGCCCGACCCTGTTAGACCCTGGGCGTTGTGGGGCTGGCGGGGATTTCTGAGTACAGATCACACTCCTCCTCTCTCGTCCTCTCCCCGTGGGAAAGGCGGACACCCTGTGAAGGCGACCCTCGAGCGCCCTAAGGGGTGGCGCACACGGGACCGAGGGACCCGGACTCCTGCCCGGAGCCGCAGGAGCGGACGCTTCCTGTCTGCACGGCCGCACGACGGAGCCCCCTGGAGCCGATTCTTCAGCCCCAGGTCAAAGTGACCGAAGCCGTGTCCACGCTCCCGCAGCCTGAGCCGCGACCGCCAAGCTGCGCAATCCCAGGCTCAGAGCCCGCGGGACACGCAGAGCTGGTGACGCCCATCGCGGTCTCCGTGGCTACGTTGTTACGTTGCTACATTGTTGCGTTGTTACATTGTTATGTCGTTACGTTGTTATGTCATTACGTTGCTATATCATTACGTTGTTACATTGTTACGGAGCGATAGACAGCTTAGAGCATCGGCCCATCGCGGTCTCCGTGGCTACGTTGTTACGTTGTTACATTGTTACGTCGTTACGTTGTTATGTCATTACGTTGTTACATTGTTACAGAGCGATAGACAGCTAAGAGCATCATTAACGTCCTGAACAATGCTGACATCTGATCGACCTGCAGGCGTTTACGCAACGCAAGACCCACCTGCTGCAGAATGGGGCAGAAATGCTGCTTTCAAGCACAAACGGAGGTGTCGCTAAATTAGACGTTATGTGAGGCAGCTCGGTGCCTGTAGCAACAACGCTGTGTTGTGCGCTTGAAAATTGTGTCCGCCTCATAAGTGTTCTTACCGCAGAACAAAAAGGCACGGGACACAGGTGACGACTCGACTGATTGCCTTCAGTGGGGTGACGGCTTCAGTGTACGCACACGTGCAAGCTCATCATGTTGTGCAAATGTGTGCAGATTTTGTAAAAATAAATAATTGAATAAATGAATGAGTGAGCAAACTATAAAGAGTATCTTTTCTGATCACAATTAGGCATCAGTAACAACGGTATATTTAGAAAGACGGTATATTTAGAAATATTCAGAAATCAAACAGAACACTGCTAAATACACCATGGATCAAAGAATCAGTTACAAGAAAAAAATTCAAGTTATTATAAAGTCAAAATATATCAAAATGTCTGGAATTCAGTTAAAGTAGTATTTAGAGGGAAATGTACAGCTTTAAATGCTTTATTAGAAAATAAATATATAAAATCAATGACTTAAGATTCTGCCTCAGGAAGTCAAAAGAAAAATCATAGAATACAAAATAATAAGAAAATAATAAATATAAGTTCAGAAATAAAACAATTTTAAAAAGGTAAGTGGTAAGAAAATTAAGAAAGTCATAAGACGTTTTGGGGGCAGATTAATAAAATCGATAATGCCTCAGCTAGACTGATCGAGGGATAAGAACGGACACGAACTGACAACATTGGCAATAAAAGGACAAAACTCTACAGAACCTAACGCATTTGAAAGAGGAAGGTAACGCTGTGGACAGCTTTGGGCCAAAAATCATGACAAGTAAGATAAACAAAATCTTAGGGAAGCACAACCTGCTAAAACTGACAAAAGACAAAACAGGAATCTGAGCAGATGGCCATCTATGACAGCGATGTATTATTCTTATTTTTATTAAAAATCTTCCTCTGAATCGTATGATAGGCCTGCATGGTTTCTCTGACAAATCTTGTCACATAGTTAAGAAGGAACTAGCATCAATCTTACTCAAAATGTTTTAGAAAATAGAGCAGGGCCAAAAATTTCTCAGTTAGTGTTATGAGGCTAACAGAATTTTAATAATAATAACTAGCAGAGACATTACCAACGAATTAACAGAAACAAAGGAAAATACTAAATTATAGACCATTATGCTTTATGAACACAGAAGCAACAAAAAAAATCTTTCAAAATTTGCAAATCAAATGCATTCATATATGAAAAATGGTGAGTACTATTTGTCTTTGCAACATAAATGTACTTTATATTTTTGTTTTTACTTATGTCTCTACTATTTTTTCATAAAAGAAAAAATCATTAAAAGATGAAAAACCTGAAAATTTTGTTGGAGCTTTTCCCTCTCTTTAGTTTTGCACTGTAGGACAGCGATCCTTAACAACAAGAGGAAATGAAAGTAAAAATGCCAGAAATTAGAAAACCTTGAGCATGTATGGGGAAAAAAATAGACAAAAATGACTAAAGTCGCAAAAAACCAAAACATTCTACAGTAGGTCAAAAACATCCTCGATAAACATAACTAACTTTTAATCAATATAAGATTTAAAAAAATTAAGTCCCTAAGTTTTAACCACATTTTCACCTCAACCCTTCAAATGATTTTTTTTAACTCTATCATTTTAAACAGCTTTCATCAAACCTGCAGATTTTACGCCTGTCTTTTTTTCTGACCTCCTTGGGGGAGGGGAGCATCAGCAGGACACCGAGGACGTGGGATGGGGGAGGTAAAATAACGATGGATGACAGCAGTTTGCCAATTTCTCTTTTACTGATAGGGCCGCAGCATTGCCAAGACCAGCCGCGCTGACACTAATAAAGTGACGTAATCGACAATGACAGCCAAAGCAGCCAGCCTGCCATCTTACCCCCTAAGCATGTGCCTGCAACGGGGCTTTTCTATTCAAGTTGCGTCGAATAACAACTCCGGTCCCCAAAACATCTGGTAAAACTCAAGGAAGAAGATAATCGCGACCTACGACAAATTCAGTAACAACAACAAGACACAGCTCGGTACTTCAGGAAAAGAAACTGCCTGCGTTACAGCCGCTGATGGGGAACTTAGATTTTTGTTCAGGAAACTATCCAAATCATGTTAAATTTCATAAGCAATGCTCTTCAGATCGAAGCGCGCGTGGTCCCAAGCCGGAGCACAGAGCCAGGTTCTCTGTCGCCTGCCCCGAGCGCCCCGGAACCCCTGCTTAGGCTGGGAGGCAGCCGTGGGCGGCCGTGGAGCCCAGCAACTGAATCCTCCTCGAAGGCACCGTCCGATCAGTTTACGGAACTGGCAGAGCGTTTGCCCAAATAAATACCCTGTGTCGTGTGTGTCTGGGGATGGCGAGATTAATTGCTACCCATGAGGGTGCTGAATGAGGGTTTTCCTGCTCTAGTTAGGAACTTTAGTGATGCTTCTGGAAATAAGGCAAGTGGAATGGAATCTCATCTGGAAAAAAGGTATAATTGAAGAAATTTCAAGTTCCTTTACATTACATATTTTGACAGTTTAGAACATGATTTCGAATTGCGAAAATCGCGTTTGCTGGTATTTTGAAACTCAGTGGACGCTGTGACTCTTTGCTTATATAACTTTTTTCCAATTCATTCTTTATTTCCTCCAGAAGCTGAGAAAGCCAGCTACCGATGGCACTGGCAAGAAGAGGCATGAACCAGCCGCAAGGGGATGATTCTATCGAGTGAAGAGAAGTCAACCGCGACTCACATGTCATAGACTTCCAGTGCCACTTCTCAATGTCAATCCCCAAACTTCAATATAGCGTTCCAGAAATGACCAAATCAGAAGTGGAGAACAGACGTGGGGTGTCCTGGCATTTCGGGGCTGCTCCTGATGCACGCGGGTGGAGTGGGGGTGTGGGGTACGAGGCGTCCCGGCCGTGGCAGAAACGGTCGTGAACTTGACCGTATCAGTGTCCTTATCCCGGCTCTAGTTTTCCACGTGGTTTTGCAAGACGTCGCCCCTGTGTTATCTCTGTATTATTTCTTACAACCACATGTGGGTCAATCATTATCTAAATATAAAAACCTTATTAGAAAAATAAAATGAAAACTAATAGAGCATGTGTTCATTTTTCCACCAAACAAACAAACAAAAAAGGAGCGACCGTCTACACGTGTCAGGTGACATACCGTTTTCCGTACTCGATCTTATTCATTGTTAATAATTATCCTACCAGGTAGATGCTCTCAGTGTCCTTAAGTTGCACATGAAAAATGGCGATAAACAGTGAAGTGGTTTATCTGAGTACTCCAGCCCTAAGCTGCGAAGTGTCATGCTGATCATCCAGGATGTCCTCATAAGCACGCTTTAAGGAAGAAACTCTGGGCGTGTGACTCGTGCTCAGTAACACACACACATTCATAAACCAAGATTCCAGTGTCCCCCGGCAAGCCATGCTTATCTAAGTCTCAAACCTAAACTCTGACGGCAGAAGGATGATATAGCCTCTAGGCGTTTCCTAACGCACCGAGACTGTATTCTCTCTCATTCATCCATCTGTCAAACATTCGCTAAACATCCCAAAACTAATAGCCACCCAAGGTAGCGACATCACACTTTGAGTTATACTCAGTTTGTGGTCAGTTAATTCCTATGATCCTTTTCAACTGAAATGACGAACGTGTGCCAGAGATTTCTTAACCTAAAACCAAAGCTTTGGACTCATCCTTGCCAAATCTCATGCTATTTCTCACAGCATAGGACAGTAAACTGAGAGTCAGTGTGGTGCCAATCAGGCCTGGGGTTGAAGCTTTTTTAACCCACTTTCAAGCTGTGTCCTTTGCGTAAATCACCAGCTTCTTTGTAAGATGGGATTGAGTACCCCCCTGGACGTGACCTTGGTGGGCCCACAAGAGCTGCGCCGCGCACATGCCCAGGGAGTGGGCCCCGGGGCAGCCTGCATCTGGTGCTGGCTGCGTAGGTGGTGCGAGGTCCTCCCCCGGCCCCACTGAGGGCTTCTCGGTCCTCACCTGGCGGGCCACCCAGTTGCGAGCTTCCTGAGGCACCTCTCAGCCTTCTACCTCAGCTACATCACAGGTCGGTTTCTTACCCCTCCAGCTCCCCTCTCTTCATGAGGGCGGGGATTTTCCGAGATGCCCTGGGATCCCCCACTGGCAGGTGACCCTCAAGTCTAGATCCGCATCTCCAAGAGCAGCCTCAGGCACAGGGCCTCCCCCTGCGCTGAGCAGGCGAGCGCGCCCTCTGGCGGACAGAGTAGTCAGTCCCGTGTCCTCCCCGTCACCTGCTGATCCACACCCGTCATTGCCCCCTCTCCGCTGTCCAAAAACGAGGCGTGCCTTTCTCTGGCTGCGGTTTCTGTGCCTCCTCCCTGGGGTCCGTTCTCGCCCGCAGTCCTGCCCTGGCAGCCCACGGGGCGGCCAGCGTCTCCTGACCCGTCTCCGCCCTTCCCTTCCCACGGCCTCCCTCTGCCGGTCTCTTGTATTAACCTCAGTGTCGTCGTCCCTCGCCTCACGCTTTCTCTGTCCCTTGTCCCCCCTTCCACTTCCTGCCTCACCATCACCATCACCGTCACCATCGTGACCATCCTCCTCCTCCTCATCTCTCTCGCCTTCCTCTTTACCTCTACTCTCAGCTCGCGTCTGCCGGCCAAGAAGCAAGCTTAAGTCTCTCATCCAGAGCAAAGCGCCCCCCTGTCCCCCGCGCCCCCACGCTCACCCCGCTGCCTTTGCCCCTGCGCAGGCAAGCACGTCGAAAGGAATGCCTCGACCGGCCGTCTTCATCTCACCATCCGCCCCTTCCTCCCCAACCCCGCACCCTACGGGACTGCCGTCACCGGGGGAGAGGTCGCTGCCGTTGACTGCGCTGGCCCGTTTCAGCCGTCCGCCTCCTGCACCCACACGTACAGCCCCAGCGACCGGTCCCACCGCTGTCTGGAATTACCCTTCTCCTCGATCCCGCGGCCACACGCTGTTTTGCCCCAAAGGGGGCTGCCACACACTCACCCCATGTTCACCAAAAAATCGTGTCCCCTAAACCCTTCCTGGTGTCCACGACGGGTCACAGCTCCCCGCCTGTGCTCCCTCGGAGCTCCCAGCCCTCCGCGTAGGTTCTCACGTGCGGCCAGGACGCCCGCAGCTCTAGTCAAGGACGGAGACTCACGGTCCTGCCCCCGGAGCTTCTGGGTAAATGGTTCTGGGCGGGGTCCAGGAAGTTTGACCTTGACTCAGTCCTCACAGGCGAGGACAGCACAGCACGTCTTCAGAACCCATCTCGAGATGCGCTGCTTTGACTAACCTTCCTCACTCTGCTGATGATGACCGGTCTGGCCACCTGCCTTTCCTGTCACATACAAACTCCATGGGTCATGTCTGTCTTGCTCAGAACGTTTTCTCTAGTAAGTAATTGGGTGCCTGCCACATTGCAGATGCTGCTCAGAGGCCGTGAAGTGATGGAGAGGGACAAGAGCCTGGGGTGGGGAGGCGCCTGGGCTTGGCGGGGACCCTCAGGGGTCCCTCAGGGCTCCCGTGAAGCATCGACGAGCTCGTGCACATAGTAGGCGTCCGCCGCTGGTATCTCCTTGCCATTCATTTTGACCTCTCCTTCGCTTCAGAGTTTTAAAATAATCCATGGCGAGCCACAGAAACCTGTGACACGCACTGGTTTAATACGATCTGAATTCCGACGTCCATCGGTTATGATATCTGGTCTTCCGAAGATGAAGTTGGGATAGTAGAACTTACTTAGCATGTGCTTGCTAGAAATTAAGGACAAAGCGTTTTACGGTGGGCTCAGAAAAGTGCCTGGCAGATGGGAAGTGTGCCGTGAAGGGAGCCGCTTCGATGACGGTTGTGGTTCTTGTTGACACTGCGTCCCCCGCTGACTGAGGGGCATCGCTGTTAAGCACAGACGTGGCTCCCAGTCTGCATTTAGAAGAACGTCGTGCGCATGACATTTAATGCAGACGGCATCTGTGGCATGGACCTCCTCCGTCAGCCTCAGTGGGGAGGGAGGACATCGAGGCGGATACCCAGTATAAAACGGAGATTCGTAAATGAGCAAAGCAGTGCTGGGATTTATATCCGCCCGTTGCTTTTATATGGCTTCGCTCCCGAAACATGACCGACAGGTCACGCACAGAACAGGCTTGGTGGTTTTGAGTGGAACCTCCGCTTTTGACTGAGTTGCAAACAAAGGAACTGATTCTGTCGAAAGGTATCTAAACTTGTTTTGAAAAGTTATCATTTAAGCCCTGTTGTCAGGCAGTTCACATTTTATTTAGGGAAACTTAAAGCCACTAGGTAATGTTGTTTATAAAGAAAAGCATTAAACAGGAGTCATTATCTGTTATGCATTAAAAATAGATTACAAAATGTCAGATTTTCCACCTTTTCTCCTCTTTAATTAACACCTGGGTCTTGATTAGATGTGTTTAATTTCAGAATAAAAATAGGAAAGCTTTGAAATATAAAACAACACGCAGAAAAAGCTAGAAATAACTCCTATTACTTCATGGAAAGCTTTTGCTCCTGCAACACATCTTTTTAATTCAAACCAAGACCCTTTGGAGGTAGATCTGAAGTTCAAGTCTGATTCACAAATTGCCAGAACCCTCTAGAAGGTTGCTGAACCTGATGGTTATCGTTAGAAATCGAACTAAGGAGAGTAAGCCCTGACATCCTCAGCTGGCAGATTCCTCTCAGTTCGTACTGGAGTTTTAAGTGGATTTTCTTCAGAAACTAAACCAACACATAAAAAAAAAAAAATGTAGTGGACTGTGATTTATTGCTATATGCGGGCTGATTAAATGACAGGTTCCGTAACCAGGGTGATGAAACAGAAATATTTGGAGAATAAGACACCATCACTGTTATGCTAATAGGTACCATTTGCATGATTCCTCAGAAGAAGGGACCCTAATGAGTGTGCGATTAGAATAAAAGCAAAAAGAAAAAAAGAATTAGGATTTAACGAAGTTTACAATTCATTTCTGATTCATTAAGGGTTTAGCTGTGGTTAGAAGAATTTCATCTTTGAATTCTGAGAAGCGTTCATGGAAGAAGAGTTCATAAATATAAACAAATTATTAATTTTTAATGCACTTCTAAATTTTTATTTTTACTAGAGTTATGATTTACACTTTTGCTCTCTATTTCAAAAGCAAAACAAATAAACAAC
>NW_006437828.1:12588588-12592407 GCF_000325575.1 Pteropus alecto | reverse complement strand
TGGGGTGGGGAGGCGCCTGGGCTTGGCGGGGACCCTCAGGGGTCCCTCAGGGCTCCCGTGAAGCATCGACGAGCTCGTGCACATAGTAGGCGTCCGCCGCTGGTATCTCCTTGCCATTCATTTTGACCTCTCCTTCGCTTCAGAGTTTTAAAATAATCCATGGCGAGCCACAGAAACCTGTGACACGCACTGGCTTAATACGATCTGAATTCCGACGTCCATCGGTTATGATATCTGGTCTTCCGAAGATGAAGTTGGGATAGTAGAACTTACTTAGCATGTGCTTGCTAGAAATTAAGGACAAAGCGTTTTACGGTGGGCTCAGAAAAGTGCCTGGCAGATGGGAAGTGTGCCGTGAAGGGAGCCGCTTCGATGACGGTTGTGGTTCTTGTTGACACTGCGTCCCCCGCTGACTGAGGGGCATCGCTGTTAAGCACAGACGTGGCTCCCAGTCTGCATTTAGAAGAACGTCGTGCGCATGACATTTAATGCAGACGGCATCTGTGGCATGGACCTCCTCCGTCAGCCTCAGTGGGGAGGGAGGACATCGAGGCGGATACCCAGTATAAAACGGAGATTCGTAAATGAGCAAAGCAGTGCTGGGATTTATATCCGCCCGTTGCTTTTATATGGCTTCGCTCCCGAAACATGACCGACAGGTCACGCACAGAACAGGCTTGGTGGTTTTGAGTGGAACCTCCGCTTTTGACTGAGTTGCAAACAAAGGAACTGATTCTGTCGAAAGGTATCTAAACTTGTTTTGAAAAGTTATCATTTAAGCCCTGTTGTCAGGCAGTTCACATTTTATTTAGGGAAACTTAAAGCCACTAGGTAATGTTGTTTATAAAGAAAAGCATTAAACAGGAGTCATTATCTGTTATGCATTAAAAATAGATTACAAAATGTCAGATTTTCCACCTTTTCTCCTCTTTAATTAACACCTGGGTCTTGATTAGATGTGTTTAATTTCAGAATAAAAATAGGAAAGCTTTGAAATATAAAACAACACGCAGAAAAAGCTAGAAATAACTCCTATTACTTCATGGAAAGCTTTTGCTCCTGCAACACATCTTTTTAATTCAAACCAAGACCCTTTGGAGGTAGATCTGAAGTTCAAGTCTGATTCACAAATTGCCAGAACCCTCTAGAAGGTTGCTGAACCTGATGGTTATCGTTAGAAATCGAACTAAGGAGAGTAAGCCCTGACATCCTCAGCTGGCAGATTCCTCTCAGTTCGTACTGGAGTTTTAAGTGGATTTTCTTCAGAAACTAAACCAACACATAAAAAAAAAAAATGTAGTGGACTGTGATTTATTGCTATATGCTGGCTGATTAAATGACAGGTTCCGTAACCAGGGTGATGAAACAGAAATATTTGGAGAATAAGACACCATCACTGTTATGCTAATAGGTACCATTTGCATGATTCCTCAGAAGAAGGGACCCTAATGAGTGTGCGATTAGAATAAAAGCAAAAAGAAAAAAAGAATTAGGATTTAACGAAGTTTACAATTCATTTCTGATTCATTAAGGGTTTAGCTGTGGTTAGAAGAATTTCATCTTTGAATTCTGAGAAGCGTTCATGGAAGAAGAGTTCATAAATATAAACAAATTATTAATTTTTAATGCACTTCTAAATTTTTATTTTTACTAGAGTTATGATTTACACTTTTGCTCTCTATTTCAAAAGCAAAACAAATAAACAAAAATAGATGTTTTTAAAAGCATTTTCTCATTCTTTAGTGCTGGAAGATGACTGACTACACCACGAAACTGTCCCTCCAGTGTTGGGCAGCCACTGTATCCATCACATGGTGACATATACATACCACACACGCAGGGGTAGAAAACAATTACCAAAATGAGCCTTATGACCAGTTATTTAAGATTTAATACTTACTGACATGTGTCATTACTTATAAAAACCGAGAAAAATGTTTGTTTGTTTGTTTGTTTTCCTGGTGTGCTGGCGTGTGTAGATATGTCTTGTATTTGATATTTAATACTTTCAACAAAATGGGCAAAAATACTGGAAGGGGACTTTTTCCCAAAATGGAGCATTTGTTAACGGAGAAATGAATAACAATTATAATAAAATTAGACTTGGGACTGTAAAGACTATCGGTTTTAATACATTACCACGTCCTCAGTTTTCCATCTAAAGACACCACTCAGGAAAAGGGATTTATGTCAACTCCGACACACATTCCACGCGTCTATAAAAAGCTAAGCTACTTTTATATAATAAAATTCAGCATATTTCTCAGGGCAGGGGATTTTTTTTTCCGTTGCTTGTCATACTCAGAAGCTTAAGACTGACATGATTCTGATTATCCTGAGAGAAAAACCTTCTCCTTGGAGAGCACAATGTAAATTTTACCCAAGCGGGCGATCTCGAAGTCCGTTCCAAATCAGTAGGCCTCCCTGGCAACGGTTCCAAGTCACTGTGGCGGGGGGAAGTCTGCCAACTTGCTCCAGCTCCTCCATAATGCCGGGGTTGGGGGGGGCACCACCTCCCTCCCCTCCTCCGGCCACGTCTCCGGCTTCACTGGGGGGGCACACGGTGGCATTTCGGCCCCCGGCAGTGGGGACAGGTTTGCATGCTAACCTCACTGACGTTCCTACGTCTTCACCAGATTATTACAGAGAAGGGAATGAAATCTCATATTACAGAGAAGGGAAGGAAATCTCATATTGATAATTAGACGCAAAGTTCTTTAAGTTTTAGTCAGTATATTAAGTAAGTGAATAGGAGGATTTTGGAAAATCGTTTTAAAGAAATGTGATGATCGTTCTCAACATTGCCACTAATTAGCATAACATCTGAAGGAATTATGAGAAGAATGGGTTGGATAGAGACCATATTAAATCAGTTTTCAAAGTTTCAAAATAATTTTCTTGGTACTTTTCCTAAGGACTATTTCACCTTAATCCAATTTCTGAAAATAGTTTTGACAACTTTCGAGCTCCCGCAGTTTCCCTCGGGCCGACATCGTCACCCCTTCGTTGTATTAACGTGGACTCCCGTTTTGCTTAAACAGATCACTCAAATTTGTTTCGATGGAAGCATTTTGGAGGTCGGATCATCTTCCTGAATGAACTTTACATAGTCATTCTGACTTCTCAAAACACAGGTTTTCTTTACACATATTTTCCTTTGATTCATGTTTTTCTCTGCTCCTCCCTTTTTCTGTGTGGAGAGGAATTTCTTAGCGATGGTGAGATTTACTCACAGAAGAGATCACTTAGAAACGCTGTGAACAATTTTACATTTATGTCACTTGCCCAATGTTGTGTAGTTCGAACAAGTCCGGCTTTGAATATTTTAACCATATAATTGACTCGAATGCCCTTGTGCCTAAAATCCCTCGCCATAAATTATGCAAGCCCTACTGACTGTTTATGGGTTTATATTAACAAGGAAACAGCAAAATTTAAAGTTCACATTATGTAAACATTTAAAGTATAATTTACATATATTTACATAATATTTCGCTAATTAAATTAAAATCACATTTACATGAAAAAAATAATTATTTATCCTACACAATTTAAATTAATCAGCTTTTAATTTCCATGGGAGTAAATATTAATGTAACGGATAGTGGAAGTTTTGTATTTAACATGACGTTTAAAAAGACAAATCAGTTATTCAAAGCCAATAGATGCATACAATTTTTATGCAGTCCACTTGAGTTTGAATTGAGAAATTGAATAGAAGTTACATAGATTTATATGTCGACTAATGATTCAGAGGACTGATTATATAGTAAAAATTTCCATTTACTGTTTCATAAAAAATTCCCAAATTGAAAAATA
>NW_006437828.1:12584907-12588549 GCF_000325575.1 Pteropus alecto | reverse complement strand
GAATGTTGTTTTCTACTTAAAAACTGAATTTTAGCTGGGTATAAATAAGAAGAGAAAATGAAGATTTATAAGAAAAGCAATGTGACCACGAAGAGTCCTCGCAGAGGCTGGCCTGGAGGGAAGCGGGGTGCTGTGGCCATGTCCCTGCGTGTCCCCGGCCTCCGCAGATAGCATTCCACAGGGGGTGGTGCTATCATCTCTGCAGACAAACTGGCTTCGAAATCTGGCTTCGAGTCCGGGCCGCACTACGGGCGATTTAAACTCGGAGGAGGCCATTATTTGCAAGTCAAAGTGACATGATAAAAGTGGCCTTGATCAGGAAGGAAACCAAAAGCCTTCTGCGGTAACCCAGGCCAGACCTGCGAACTGCCCTCTGGGCGAACCACGGGCAGGGCCTCCCTGGGTTTGAGCTCCATGCTGGAGGAGCAGATGGGGCAGTGGACTTGCTGTGGGTAGCAAGGCAAAGGGAGGGCTCCGAGCCAGTGTCTGCAGGATGGGGTTTCGGGCGTGACTGTCTCCACGTGGACCTTCTGCGAGACGCTCACGGGGAGATCTTGGTCAAGTGCTGAGATGTGCAGATGTACTATAGGGAGGGCGCCTCGACTGGGACACACCCCACCGGCGTCACCACGACGCAGATGCACTTCCAAGCACGGGAAGGAATGAGACAGTTCAAGGCTACGGTTCTTTTTCCAGCAAGAATAATGGTAAAAGTGAGATGCTGGTCTAAAAATGTAAGACGAGCACTGGATGAACGACACCGGGGAACGTCGGAAGTTCAGGTAGGGAAATGATGTGAAGACTAGAGGGGACCATATTGCGGCGAATATGCAAAGGCTGGAAGCATCCCGTGCAGACCCTGGGGAGTTAGCAATGGTTTTGAACTGAGTTTGGGGAAGGTGACGACACAGACTTTCATATCACAGTGATACACGCAATGACCAGAAGAAGAGAGACTACAGGAGTGCGGTTTAGAAAGTTGTCATAACTGATCAGGTTTGCGTTAGCGAGAGCTCGAGTTGACGTAACCGCAGAGGAAGCGCTGTGCGAGGGACGGATGGGGTGGCTGAGGAGCGGGCGGCACGGCACACCGCGGTGAACTGACTCGGATGCAGGACGCAGCTTCGACACCACCGGTTTGGGCACAGTCTACATCCTGTTCCTTGACACGGCTGGTCATGCAAACCCCCAAGAATTTCCCCGCAGACTAGGAAAATTTCTAAGTTTTCGATGTCAATTCCGTTACGATCTCTTAAAATATTTGCCACGTTTGCTGTTTCTGCATTGTCTGGTCGTGTGTGGCTGACGTGGAAAAGTTATAAACGAACAAAATATCGAAATAGCACAGTGAGTGATCATTGTACTCTTCGATTTGAACTGAAATCTTTCTATCGTCTATTTCCTATTTTTCTGAAATTTACAAGTAAAAAAACGGTCCAATGGGTATGAAAGAAAAGATGCATTTTTTAAAAGTATCGAGAATAACCTAATTTGGGAGAACTAAAGAAAACTGAGGGGCAAAAGCCACGTGCATACGCAAACGTGCATAAGTTAAGGGAAACAACCCATCACTGAGCGGTGGAGGGGCTCTCGTGAAATCGAACTTTAACGGTGACACGACCCATAATGGGCACACCCACGTGGCGGTTCTCCAGCCCACGGCCTCTCTGAAGAGGAAACCCGTAGTCAAACCTGATTAAAAGATTTCGCGTGTGTGTGCGCGTGTGTGCGTGTGTGTGCGCATGTGCAGATGTGTGTGTGTGAGTGTGTGTGTGGACGTGTGTGTGTGTGTGCATGTGTGGATGTGTGAGCACATGTGTGTATGTGTGTGGATGGGATGTGTGTGGACGCACATGTGTGTGGATGTGTGTGTGGGTGCGCACGTGTGTGTATGTGTGTGTGCGTGTGTGAGCACACGTGTGTATGTGTGTGGATGTGTGTGTGGACGCACATGTGTGTGGATGTGTGTGTGCATGTGTGGACGCGTGAGCACATGCGTGTATGTGTGTGGATGTGTGTGGACGTTTGTGCGTGTGTGTGGATGTGTGTGGGTGCGTGTGTGTGTGGATTCGTGTGTGCGTGTGTGTGGATTTGTGTGTGTGCACATGTGTGTGTGTGTGGACATGTGTGTGTGTGTGCACACGTGCGTGTGTGTGGATGTGTGTGCGTGTGTGTGCATGCGTGTGTGGATTCGTGTGTGCGTGTGTGTGTGCACGTGTGTGTATGTGTGTGGACGCGTGTGTCCCGTTCGCTGGTTTCTGCGTCGGAAGCTATTGAGAAGTGAAGGGGGATGGGAGCTGAGCCCCGGGCAGTAACAGTCTGTGTTAAGACGTTACCTTCATGATCGCTAGAACAGTCAGGCATTAAAGAAGGAAAGAGACATTTGTCAACCCAAAGTGGACGGCTGTCAGAGACAAACAAATGATGATGGAATCATTGGATGCATCCATGGCAACGTCCAGCCCCGGCTTTGCTGCAGTCGGCGGAGGGGGGCGGCTCAGAGAAGAACCTGGGATGAACCCCGATTACGTCAGCCCGGCCGTCCCCGAGGGCCCAGTGCGTGGTGGGGGTGACGGAACTTCAGAGAGCGAATTGCATCTGAGTCCTCGGGTTCGCTCTCTGAGTGGGTTGCCCGGGCACAGGACAGGTGAGAACCTTCCTGTGGGCCTTAGGGATGGGGCTCTGGATTCAACCCCCGCCGTGAGACAGGAAAGGGGAGAGGCCCCGCAAACGATCCCGCTCCAGACGGCAAGGATCCTGGTGGACGGTCTCCAAATTTAAGAACACTAATGATTTTTAAAAACTTAGAATTTTCAAACCTTTTATTAAGGACGGATCATTTACATCACAAAAGGGTAACTTATGTTTGCTTAGTGACATGCGAAACTGCAGATAATTAAAACCTTTACTAAGGTCTTTATTTAGCTAAACACATAAAGCCATACAGGCCCGGAGAAGCGGTGCCCGCGCTCCACATCCAGCCTCCTGAGACTGTGACGCGTGCCTCACGTGGGGCTCATCCCCCCTCACGGGCAGACGGGCCGCGTCCTGACATGTCCTCCTGTCTGGTCCTCTTCCACCTATTCAATGGCCCCGTGTGTCTCTGGTTCACGGTCCGTCTAAAGTCACCCGGCCATTCCAGAAGTTCAGTTACATCAGTGATATCAGTAATTGCGAGGAAAAGCCTCCACATCAAAAATAATTTAGAGGCAAGAGACAATATATCAGTCCGAAGGGATAGACGGAGACGAAATGTCTGGGGATTATTTTTTTCGTCCCCCATCTTTTTCCTAATTCATTGAGCAAATTAAAATTGTGCATCCATTATTCATGAATTTGCGCTCCCTAATCCCCACGCGAAGAAGCGAGGCTGACATTAATTGTGCGCCTCGGTATTTAAGCAGAGGCGTTGAATGCTCATGTCCACATGAAAACCTGCTCGCTGACGTTTATAGCAGCTGTGCTCCTGACTGATACAACCTTGGGAGCAGCCAGGACGTCCCTCAGCAGGTGATGGATGCGTAAACTCTGGTCCATCCAGACAAAAACTGTTATTCAGCTAAAAAGGAAGGAGCCATCAATCTATGATACAGAGGAGCCTTGACCGCATCTGACCGAGTGAGAGAAGCCAACCAGAAAGGC
>NW_006437828.1:12584243-12584876 GCF_000325575.1 Pteropus alecto | reverse complement strand
GGAGGAGGTGAAACTGTGGACACAGGAGAAGGACCAGGTGCCGGGGGTGGGCTGGGGAAGGGCAAGAAGCAGAGCACAGGGGATTCTGGGGGCCGCGAAGACACTCATGATGCTACCATGATGGATATATGACAGTGCATATTTTCCAAACCTATAAAATGTGTAACACCAAGAGCGAACCCCAACGTAGGAGAGTCTGGGCTCTTATGATGTCCCCATAGAGGTCCTCGTATTATAGCAGAAGTCCCGCTCTGGCGGGGGGTCTGATCATGGGGGGGGCTGTGCGTGTGGGGGCGGGGGCATATGGGGAGCCCCTATATCTTCCTCTCGATTTTGCCGTGGATCTAAAAGTGATGTTGAAAACTAAAGTCTATTCAATATATTTAAAAAGAAAAGGAAGTGTGTCCACACCGTCCCCTCCCTGAGTCCGACACCGTAATGGTCAGCTCACTCATTTCTTTACTGTGGTTCTCGTCGTGTCTCAGTATCTAGTATACGCTCCATAACCAGTTGCTGGTGAACCAATCAACTGCTATCAGATACGGTCAGTGAATGGAGCACTCACTCTCCGTGCCTGCGGTGCACAGAACTTGGGACCACAGAGCGAGATTGCAGTCACGACTTATCTCTTTC
>NW_006437828.1:12577967-12582967 GCF_000325575.1 Pteropus alecto | reverse complement strand
AATCCCACCAAGAAATGACGTAGCTCACAACACTCTCAATCTTAACTCCTTTTTTTTTTTCTACAAAACTTAGTTTTTCATGAACTAGTTTGTCACACACCCAGGGTCACATACTGTGAAATGTGGGACACGTATTACATCCTGTTAGGCTGTGAGATTTTCTAGGTTCCGTGCTTGATTTTTAGGGCAGGTGCTCAGCTGTGAGGTCAATCACCTGAGAAAGTGGGCTCAGAAATCAGCCGATTGGGGCCTAGAGATGGGGACGCGATGCCCTCTGTAAGGAAGGTACAGAGACGCGAGGGGGCAACACGCACAGCTCCCCCGCGGCCCATCACCGATTCTCCACCCCGGAGTCGGCCCCGAAATTCTGTCCAGTCAGCAACCCTTACCTTGATGGTGCCGATTTTCAGGCACCATTACTAGGAAGAGAATGTCACAGAAGAAGCTCTTTCCACCGCTAACGCCACATTATCGACCCCACTCACCCGCTCATTCATTCAGATCCCAGAACTCGGCGAGAGCCAATGGGGAGACGGAACCCGTGTAAGTTCAGCGCCGGGCAGCACGGGCCGGGCACCGACTCTGTCATGATCGCGATCACACGTAGTCGCAAACCACGAAGCAGGTGCGTGGTCCAAAAGGACCTGTGTGTGGGAGCTGCGGAAGGTGTCCGGGAGCCTGCGGGAGCGAGGAAAGGAGCCCAGCCAGGTCTGGGAAGTGGAGGAGGACGATTCAGGAACGAAACAGCACAGGGGAAGACAGGGAACGACGGCGGCGCTCTGTCCGCTCAGCGGGGCCGGCGCTCGCGGAGCTGCTGCTCCCTCCATCTTTCCTTAATCCTCAGGCCCGCACGAGTCTCACCTATCTAAACACACGACGCGCACACGCACACACGCACTGTGCCGCATGCAGATACACACATGCACACATGCACACACAAACACATACACACATGAACACAGACATGCACACGCACGCACACGCACACACATGCAGTCACACGCATGCACACATGCACACACGTGTGCACACACACAAACACACACATGAACACAGACATGCACACACATGCAGATACACACACAAATGCACACACATAAACATACACATGTGCACACACATACAAACATATGCGCATGAACACAGACATGCACGCACACACGCACACACACATGCAGATACACACACAAATGCACACACACAAGCACACACACAAGCACACACTCACACACATGCACACACACCCCCACACAGACTCACACTCATCAAGCACACACTCACACACATGCACACACACCCCCCCACAGACTCACACTCATGCACACACCTGCACACATGCATGCACGCACACACCCATACACTCACACACACACACATGCACACACAAACTCACACACACACAGTCGTGCGCGCACACTCACGCACACGCACGCCATCTCACAATCTTCCCCTGTTTGTTCTGCTACTTGATCACTTCCTTCTGATCGCTGCCAAGTGACCTGGAGACTCTGGACTCTGTCCCTCACTCCTTCGACACCTGTTCGCTCATCACGTTCAAGCGTCAACTCGGGCATCACCTGGGACCCCATCTCTGTCACCAGGCCTAATATTCTTCCACTTTGCTCCTCGAGCTTTCAGTGCCGTTCACATACTTTCTAGCACGGGGAGCATCTTCGTTAATGGCTGTAAGTGCATTTGGAATAAGGTAAAATATGTATCGATCAATCAGTCAATCAATTTATCCCAAGCATTTAAAAAATACGTTCTGGGTTTTCACCTGCTCATTAAAAGCGCAGATAAAAACAACAAAACCTTCCTCTATTTCCTTCCCGGACTGAATTGCTGTCTTTATTCCCTAAAAGTAGAAGCCCTTCCAGAGCCCTCCTCACAGCCTGTCCCTTGTCACTACAACCCCGTGAGGGTCTTTTCAGAATCCCGCTTGTGGCCACAGCTCACCTGCCAGGACACCTGCCTCTCCATCTACCCGGGGTCTGCTTGCCCTTTGCGAGCCAGCACAGGCATTGTCCAGACGCCTCTTTTGACAAAACTGGAGCATACGGATGTTCCCGCCTTCGAATTTTTAAAAGGTAAACTGTGCTGTTTATTTTTATTCTGCTTCTGTTACTTTCTAAGATAGACTATTCGGTTTAGGGACACTTAGCCGGAGACCTACCCTCTCAATGAACTTGTAAGCACACCACACAGGGTCCGCGACGATGGGTAACATGTAGCAGAGCACGTCCCAGAGCTGACTCGCTCTTGACTGAGACTGTTGCCTGGTAACCGTCTCTCGGTCCCCGGCCCCTGCGGACCACCGCTCCACGCTGCTTCTAAGAACTTGACAGTTTTCGGTTCCTCCCACAAGAAGAATCACGCCATCCCTGACCCTCTGCCATTGGCTGATTTCACACAGCATAATGTGTTCTATGTTCGCCCAACGTCGTACCTTAGTCAACAATTCTGTTATATACCTAAATATTTGTGAAACAGGTAGATCTCATATCAAGTGTTTTTACCACCAAAGAAAACAAACAAACAAACAAATAAATAAATAATGAATAAATTTGTTTCTGGTCCAGGACCAACATTACTGATAAAGCCTTTTTTATTAAATAATAAAAAAGATAGCATGTAGCACTTTTAACCAGGGAGATCTAGATCCAGACTCTTCCCCACTCACTGGCTTTCAAACTCTGAGAAAATTGCATCTTTGGTCCAATCTTTAGTGTAAAAAGAGGCACAGTGATGCCACCTCGGCGTTCTGGGATTATACGGACCAGCGTCCAGCAGATGATTGGAATTTGGGGGCGTGTAGCAAAGTGGAGTTCTCGCATCTTCTCTGCAACCTTAGAATCTTCTGCCGAAGGGAACGTTTACTAAAGGAAAGCCTGATGCCGCCTGTCTTGTAGGATCAGCCTCCACCCACTGCCTCTAACTCCCCACACCCTAACTCAGCCACCTGCTTGTGGCCCTTACAGAGGAGCATCAAAGCCACTCGCCCCCCACGTTCAGACCCTTAGTTAACCTCGCCTAGCCTCGGTCTCACCAATGGCGAAATGGGGTAAACCTGCTGATCACAAGGAATTGGCATGGGATCAATGAGAAAATACATAAAGAGATGAGCAGAGTCTGTCAGACGATAAATGCTCAAAATACACAGTTTCACGATGACGATGGTGATGAGGGTAACCATGACTTTGAGGATGGAAAATGATGCCTGAAATGACTATTCAGGCTGGAAGCTTCTTTTCCTAACAAACAAACTCCCACACTGCTGTCCTGGGAGAGACTACGCATGTAAAGCCATCAGATCTTGCATTGTGCCAAGAAAGAAAAAATAGGAACAAATTTGAATTGTAAGAGCGAGCGTCTCAGAGATTTCACAAGAGTTTCGAATGCTTCTTTTCATACCAGAATGTCTGCACACTTAGAACAAAAATCAATATATTTGAAGATGGAAAAGCTAAGAGTTCAGAGCACTCTCTGCAATTACTCTACCAGCACGATCATGAATTCTGGATAGTGTAGCATCTTTGGCAGTCATCTGACCCCGAGCAAAGTATAGGGGTATAAATATAAGTATTGTAGGATGCAGCTGAGGCAGACAAAGCAAGTCCAAGGGCCAGCTCCGAGATGGACAAGGACAACGTAGCCACCTGCAACGTCTGACTTATCTGTTTACCAGCAGGTGCTCTATTTTGAAGGATGTGGCAGTTCCCATCTGAACCGGTCCGCGCCCTCTTTGTAAATCAGTCATTTTATACAGCTATGTGCCTACAGACGTGTGCATATTCTTGTTTTGTGTTGTTGTTGTTGTTGTTCTTGCCTTTATGTTAATTTTACCCAGCTCATCTCTTTGATGTCCCCCAAATTTTGTGTGCATATTCTTGTTTTGTGTTGTTGTTGTTGTTCTTGCCTTTCTGTTAATTTTACCCAGCTCACCTCTTTGATGTCCCCCAAATTTCCACATTAAAGGGCCTTGTATGATTAAGGTGGACCTAACGAACAATGCAGCCCGCCCGGTGGACCTAACCAACAATGCAGCCCGCCCGGTGGACCTAACCTACAACGCAGCGCGCCCGGTGCCCTGGCCCCCAGTCCTGCCGGGATCTGCCAGGCCGCAGCACGCGCCCACCTACAACACAGTTGTTTTTCCTGCTGTGGTGCTGTTAGAGCGCCGGGCCCCAATCTGCTCTCTTTTTAAATCTTTTTTCCTACAACAGAAACTTGACAGAGGTAATTTCACTGGGTTAACCCCTCTCCCCGACTCTGTCATAATACGTTTGAGAAAGTTCTTGGTCAATTTCAGGCCGATATCAAATCTGTCAGTTGAAGGGCAGAATTCTTTGAAAACTCAGTGACGGCAGAGAGGATTTGGACCACTGAAATGTCAGCTTATCAAGAGAGAATGACCCCAGGCCCGAAAGAATTCAATCCAACTTAATTCAGATCCATTCTCGTTCCCAGCCTCCTCCAAACATAAACGACCCATTGTTTAGGACATTAATGCGTCTAACAGGTCTTAGATGAGCTGGGTGAGGCAGATCTCTGTCCTCTGCTGAGGAGCCCAGGCAACAACAGAATTTCCCTTTCAACATCTATTTACTGTCTCTCTCGTGTCCTCTGTGATAACAAGAAGGGACGCAGCCCAAGATTCGGTGTCCTTAACTCTGTATCTAGAAGGTTAGAACAAACTTATGACTGCCAGAATTACTCATTTACTCCAAAAATAAATAACAAGCTCTCTACAATGTTAACAGGTATGTAGTCAGCATTTAAATACTCTTTGGTGTTGCCAGTCGACCCAGCTGGTTAGAAACATCATGTCACAAACTCACATCCTCAGGGTTTGAGCTCTACACATGTCTGTGAAGTGGGTTCTGCCTCTGAGTATCAGACGACACTCATTACGGAGGGTGGGCAAGGCTGTGTGGGACATCAGCACAGAACCAGCGACGACAACCTTTTCAAATTTAAAAAAATAATTTAATTTCATATAT